>NC_090437.1:153571132-153887782 GCF_031143425.1 Pleurodeles waltl
GGCGGTACTGCCGCCACTATAACACCGACTGCCGGGGTCGTAATGACCCCCTTAATATCTCTGTGCCTAAACAAAAATTAATTTGACCTTGTCTAGTGTAATCTGGTGCTCATGTAAAGCGCTCTAATACACTTGGGCCAAATTCGTGCTATACAAAACTGCAAAAAATTTTTTATAAGTGACGTGTCAAAGAGCAGCCATAGGTAATGCAAGGGTTCTACCCCATAATAGGCAAAACCAGAGACTCAAACTACTACATTAGAGGTGAAGGAGGAAACCGAGTATGGACAGCTTGTCAATTTTAAAAACACCCCTACTTTTTTTAAAAATTAAAAGCACTGACACCCTATTTCTGATAACTTTGGTATTTGCTCTTAAACTACCAGCAATTCTCCTCACACGCTTTATAAGCCGCAGTTGAAATACTGTGCTTCTCAATGGTGTTTCTGGCTCCTGCATAAAGAAGCAATTCTGTGCCATGATATTCTGCTGAGTGCCTCTGTCCCCGCCTCACTGACGGCTCTTATATCATTACATATGGATTTGCAGTAAAAATCATTAATATCTCTCATAAGAAGACAATTGGCAGCGTTTCATTTTGCATCAGTAAACTGCAGTTTTCTCCAAAATGTTGTAACAATTATCCAATAGTACATGAAAGGCAAATCTGGCATTTAGGAATATGTTAGTGTGAAATGTGTCCTTGGGTCCATTTTTGATGAAAGTGTACATTTTGTGTTAAAAACAGCACCAAAACCACAAGTGCTGCGAACAACATCCACTCATATGCTGTTCATTCGCATTATTTCCATGCTCCAGCAATAGAATTTTTGCCTGAAAGGACTTGAAACTACCCGATGTGCCACAATGGTGTAATTTGGGGAATTTCACTTAACAAAGAGTAGCGCGAAATGTTGGGAGTTGCACAAGATTATGCAAGCATAACAAACATTTTGCCCAAGACTAATTAATATACACTTGTTATTCTCACACTGATGGATTGCCCAGAGTCTACATTAATAAAATTAAGCTTTTGCTCTTTCAATACACTTGTTCCCAGTTCCTTGATTGTTACAGAAGCTGGGGGAGGTTGTATGGAAGAAGTATATGCACATTCTGCGGTACATTGGTCTTCACAACCCCACGGACAGGGCCATTAGGCCACTGCAGTTAGCACAACGCTGGTTCCACAACTAGGGTTCTGTCCTACATGCGAACTATGCCCTGCCCCTTGGCCACATGGGGGGACCTGCTGGCCGGAGAGGCTACATATTGAAGAAGCAGATTTTTCGGTTCCAGCAAAGTTTAGATTTTTTTCTTTTCTTAGGTAACTTTAATTTTCTTTTCCATTATCCTCGTCTAAGAAGTTGCAATTGCCTATACTTCAAATTCGTATCCTTTAATTAGTTATACTGAAATTGTCTTTGGTTCTAAAACATGTAACAAGAACATGACAAATGTAAAATACATTAATGATGATTTAAAACGCCATCCAAAAGTAGAACATATGCAAAGACTTGTAAAATGCAGTTAATAATCTATTTTGTTAGCTTTCTGGGTACTGGTTGCAAGTGGGGAAAGACAGATGTTTTGCAGAACCACTTACCTGTTTCCTTTCTTCGTCATTTGTATCAAAGTTTTGAATTTCACTGGACTCCGAGTCTGTCTCAGGCACTGAGATGGAACTGGTTACCTCAGCAAAAGACTCGGAAAAGCCAACCTGCTTCCGGCACTTCACCAGCTCCTCTTCCACTGTCTGACGGACCCTCCTGGCTATCTCCTTCCTGTCCATGGTCATGGTGGTTGGGCTGCTCGCGGATCGCTTGTCCCTACACGGGCTGGGAACGAAGTTTGAGCTAGAGGGGTAGGTTAATGATCCACTTCTCTGAGATGCCCAAGTCGTTTCAAGACTACTGCTCCTCTCTTTTGCCGCATGTTTGCCCTGTGGAGATTTGGTCTCTACTTCTTTCGGTTTCTCTTTCTTCTTCCTTGGACGTAATGTAGACACATACTAGAAGAAAATAGGAGAGGCATAAAAGAACAACTGTAAACATCAAGGTTCTGAGAAAGAGAGGGCCATACCCAGAATCCCCTCTTGCTGTGAAAATACAGACACAGGAACTGAGGAAAGAAGCAGAAGCAACAAGGGACCTCCATCTGGAACTAACATATGAGGCAAGCAGTGAGATGGATGCCTTAAAACCATCCTCTCAGACTCAGTTAAGTTTCCATGTAGAATGCTAGAAAACAACATGAATTCTGGCTCCCATGATAACGGGCACGGCTACAAATAACTAGGCCTGTATGAACTTTTCAGTATGCCAGTGAAATTTGTGAAGTTCTGATATCTCAGGTTATGTGAAATTTCTCACAATTTTGATTTGCACAATTTTGCACATTTTCATAAAGTCTTGCAAGATACCAGTGGTAGACTGGTTTACGCAGAAACTGCCCTGCCCGGAGCCTTTTTTTGCTCCCTGCAAGCATAATTTTGCAAAGTGGTCAAGACATTTCACAATTTAGCACACCTATGGACACAAGAGGAAAGTATCCAGGACCATGACAGGACATGGGCTTTGTGCTGAAATGAGCAATCATTTTGTGGTTGATCCAGTTGTGCCTTACTCACCACTTTGGTATGACTTATCCCTCAATTTATAGGTATAAGCCACATCTATATACGAAAACAGCATTGTGGATCAGACCTTTTCATTCCTCCAGCACTTCTCCTTCCCTTCAACCACCACCTTGCAGTTTGCAATATGTTTTAAGGATCAGCTATATGAGTGTGTACTGCAGCCCAGAAGAAAGCTGAGTAGAAGCTTGAAGGTGCTGCTGGAAGAGAGGCATGTGTCTGCTGGTATAGCTGGACCTTTTGCGCTAAAGAACAATAAGTGGGCCACTGTAATTTTTGTCAACTATTGCAGAAAAGCTTAGAAGCTATTAATTATACACCTATCATAGGATCAGTAACAAAAGGAAGAAAATATAAAAGTTGGTATTGGTATAAAAGTGAAATGGTGCTACACACTAGGGGACCATGCTGGTTGCGGATTTCGAATAGTCAGTCCGGTTCGCTCAATCACTGGACATAAGGCAGACACTAAGGCCCAGATTTAAGATGGCCTATCGCCACTTTAGCTCTGCCTTAGATCATTTTTGTTTTACGCAAAGGCGGTGCTAAGGTGGCCTTTGTTACCCTTTGTGCTACATTTTGCATGAGCAACGCATAATGTATACAAAGGGGGCGTTCCCCCGCTAGATGGGAACAAAAAAAATGATGCAAAGAAATCCAAGATTTCTTTGCATCATTTTATTTCAGCACAAAAGGGGGCACGCCATTTTTATAATAGGCCCCTGTATACTGTTCAGGGTTAGTGCCAAACTTTTGGCGTTAACCCTGAACAGTACCTCAATAACGTCATAAATTATGACGCTATTGCCCCCTACCCTGCACAATGGTGCGCCACATCTTAGATATGGTGCACACATGGTGTAGCTAGGGGGCGCTAAGGGGCATGAGTAAAGTGGCACTGCACTGCATGCAGCACCACTTTCCCTAAATCTGCCCCTAAAGATTTACTGAAGAGGTCGTACTGAGCTGTGAGATGTGTTCCAACAGCAATTGTCCTGCAACGAAACGTTAACATGAATGTGTGCTAGATTTGAGAGGAGACCGTCAGCAGTCCAGGATGTCAGCCTTTACGGGGTAGTATATCCTGGAGATGCTCATAGTTTATACTATCCAGCCAAGCTCGTGGTGGAGGTGGTTTAGGAAGGAGTTGAAGTTGGAAAAGACAGGAGTTATACCCTTTATCAATGTCTGCTTTGAGGTTTGAGGAAGGTGTCAAGTATAATACCCAAGTGTTTGGGGACTGGGTCAGGAGAGGATAACTGTTGTTACATCATCCAATGGGGACTTGCTCTGGGCAGAGAAGAGTGGAAATCCAGAAAAGAAGGCTCGAAATAAATCTGAGGGCTTGGGTTTGAAAACATTAGTTGATATCCATATCATTAAGGCAGGTATTCAGACAGGTAATGTCACTCGTATCTGACTCAATGTTTTCATCTGTAATTAGTGTACACCAGTAAATTCTAAGATGCCTCTCGGAGAATACGTTTGTAAGAGGCAGAACACGCTCTATCCTTGGAAAACGCTATAGAAAAATGGAGGCTTTCATCTGACCGAGGTGATTCCATGCTTTAAGGGTCAATGTGAACCACTCCAGACGTTTACGTACGATAACCCACGCGGGAGTGGGAAAAGAGAAATGTCCTGTAATTTAGAGTGGTGAAGGCAACTGATAAGATGTAAAGGACAATAAGACAGACGTTTCAGTTGCCCAGGATTGTGGGCAGGCTGTCAGGAGTGGCTATCTTGGCACTGCACTCGGACTGCATTCCACATTTTAATGGTCAAGGAGTCTAAGCAGTTCTGTGTCAACACATTTTCAAGTCAGGTGCCGTCCATAATGCGGAGCCATGACTGACAAATCATTTAGGCCACGCAGATCCAGGCAAGATCTTTTAACGAGTGGTTGGACTTGACTAAATTTGAGGCCCAAAGGAAACGTGTCTTGAAATAGTGTGAGCTTAATCAAGGTTTTTGTGTGTTATTTGATGAGATCAGTAGTAGTAACATCATTGTACCAAGATGCTTATTTCATGTTAGATACAAAGTTGAAAAAATAATTAAAATACATTTTACAAAAAAATTACTTATTAGAATTAGTGAAAATAAAAGGTCAGTAAGTTCACTAGCTTTGCTAGGCAGTGGAAGAATGGGGGAAGTGGGCTGAAATACATTTGTCTGGCATTTCAAGCTGACATAATGTGGTCATGGAGGATGGCACATTTTCCTTTTACTATGTACTTATAGCAGATTGTTCTTTGGCTTTAAGGGTGATGAGAAGATCTCGGAATTGATTTTTTTTTTCTCCAGAAACTTTTTGGGACAAATGCATGTTGTTTCTTCTTTGAAGGTTGTGGAGTATCAAGGAACCAAGAGGTGAGTGTCATTGACTGCTTTGATGTTGTTGCTGTAATTGGAAACCATGGAAATATAAAAGTGTGTTGTCTACGTGCTCAGTTTTTGAAGCTTTTGAACTTGATATGGAAGGAGAGGGGTGACCTTGTAATAGAATGAGATGAAGAAATTGATGAGAACAATTAATAGTAATACCACAGGTAGGTACGTTGAGTGGAGAAATTAGGCCAATAGTACTGATTGCTTGTGTACAGAAGAGAGTAATGTTGTATAAAGTGGGTGGAGATCAGTAAGCCATCAAGGGAAGATATGTGTTTGATAAAATGCTTTCACCATTTGATATTAATCTCCTAGGAAGACAACGGAGAGGTTATGTAGTGGATGATGTCTTCAGATACAAGAGGATGAACTTGTAGGTAATGTGTATTACAAAGACTGATGTTTCTGAGATTATCACTGGGATCACCAGAGAAAACTTTGATCTACATGTGTTATCTTGGTGCAATCTCAGCCAAGGTACATCCATTTAGTTGAGACACATTTGGAGGATCTAATTAATGCCAAGTGTCCCCAGCCCCCTGTATCTGAGGAGCAGAACATGTTTAGTCATTGAAGGCTCATCTTTTGACGTTTAGCAGTTTAAGATCAGAAGGTTTCAAGATGTATAACATCATTGTTTGTTTGGAAGTCTGGTTCTGTGCCGGAATTGTGACAATTAGCATTCTAATGAGATGAACTACTGGTGGCTGCATTTATCCTTCAGTCAGTAGTTGTTTCGGCTCAATTAAGCCCTGACATGACTAGCAGTGTCCCTCGTTTGAAGATCTCCACCAATCTATTATTAAAACTAGTAGCCAGACTCCAAAGAGGGCTGCTGTTTTGCCTTTTTTGTTAATTTATCTGGAAGATGCAGTCCATAGCAAGGCTAAAGAGTACTGTCTTTGGCTTAAAAGCCTCCAGAGTGTCACTGGGGATTCTATGTACGTCATATTTTCTATGAAGTAGGTGTCAGATTTATCCACATTGTACCTCAAGAAGACCTTGTTAGTCAGCCACCAAATGTTGAGTCTCCAGATACAACCTCTATCCAGGTCTTTTGTGTGCCCCATTGTGAGGATAATTAATGAGTGGTCAGAAATTCCCATAGGAAGGACGTCTACTTCTGATGTCAGGTGAGCAACCACCAGCTGAACCACAAAAATGTCTAGCCTGGAAAAGGCTCTTTGAGCATTAGAGCAAAAGGTGTATGCTCAAGTTGAGGGATGGAGGACTTGCCAAATACCTGTCAGGGTCAACGAGAAGGCAAAGTCATATAAAGGGTATGGCCCTGAAGGCTGGCAGTATGAGCGAAGTGCTTAACCTATGATCCCAATTAGAAGAATCCCAGAAAGAGCCTCAACGAGGGCTTCCCATAAACAGGAAAAAAAGAAGAGAACACTGGGGTATACACCTACATTTATTGTAGGTCATGTGAAGATCACACCCTCATGTGCCTCAATGTGTCACATGTGGAAGTGTTCCTTCATACTTTCAGAATAATACATTCTTCTTTAAGAAACAGCAACTACTTGACGCAGTATGGTGGGACCCGAAATGGGGAATCACATGCTAAAGGAAATTGTTAGGCAATTCACAGCCTTCAGAACTACACCTTGTAGGAAAGTACCATCTTGCCTGGCATGTTACCCCCATATTTCACTGTATATATGTTGTTTTAGTTGTATGTGTCACTGGGACCCTGCCAGCCAGGGCCCCAGTGCTCATAAGTGTGCCCTGTATGTGTTACCTGTGTTATGACTAACTGTCTCACTGAGGCTCTGCTAATCAGAACCTCATTGGTTATGCTCTCTCATTTCTTTCAAATTGTCAATAACAGGCTAGTGACCAATTTTACCAATTTACATTGGCATACTGGAACACCCTTATAATTCCCTAGTATATGGTACTGAGGTACCCAGGATATTGGGGTTCCAGGAGATCCCTATGGGCTGCAGCATTTCTTTTGCCACCCATAGGGAGCTCTGACAATTCTTACACAGGCCTGCCACTGCAGCCTGAGTGAAATAACTTCCACGTTATTTCACAGCCATTTTACACTGCACTTAAGTAACTTATAAGTCACCTATATGTCTAATCTTTACCTGGTAAAGGTTGGGTGCTAAGTTACTTAGTGTGTGGGCACCCTGGCACTAGCCAAGGTGCCCCCACATTGTTCAGGGCCAATTCCATGGACTTTGTGAGTGCGGGGACACCATTACACCCGTGCACTACATATAGGTCACTACCTATGTGTAGCTTCACAATGGTAACTCCGAATATGGCCATGTAACATGTCTAAGATCATGGAATTGCCCCCTCTATGCCATCCTGGCATTGTTGGTACAATCCCATGATCCCACGGGTCTGTAGCACAGACCCGGGTACTGCCAAACTGCCTTTTCAGGGGTTTCACTGCAGCTGCTGCTGCTGCCAACCCCTCAGACAGGTTTTTGCCCTCCTGGGGTCCAGCCAGGCTTGGCCCAGGAAGGCAGAACAAAGGACTTCCTCAGAGAGAGGGTGTTACACCCGCTCCCTTTGGAAAATGGTGTGAAGGCAGGGGAGGAGTAGCCTCCCCCAGCCTCTGGAACTGCTTTAAAGGGCACACATGGTGCCCATTTCTGCATAAGCCAGTCTACACCGGTTCAGGGACCCCTCAGCCCTGCTCTGGCGCAAAACTGGACAAAGGAAAGGGGAGTGACCACTCCCCTGACCTGCACCTTCCCTGGGAGGTGCCCAGAGCTCCTCCAGTGTGCTCCAGACCTCTGCCATCTTGGAAACAGAGGTGCTGCTGGCTCACTGGACTGCTCTGAGTGGCCAGGGCCAGCAGGTGACGTCAGAGACTCCTTCTGATAGGCTCCTTCAGGTGTTGCTAGCCTATATTCTCTCCTAAGTAGCCAAACCCTCTTTTCTGGCTATTTAGGGTCTCTGCTTTGGGGTTTTCCTTAGATAACGAATGCAAGAGCTCATCAGAGTTCCTCTGCATCTCTCTCTTCACCTTCTGCCAAGGAATCGACTGCTGACCGCGCTGGAAGCCTGCAAAACTGCAACAAAGTAGCGAAGACGACTACTGCAACTCTGTAACGCTGATCCTGCCGTCTTCTCGACTGCTTTCCTGGTTGTGCATGCTGTGGGGGTAGTCTGCCTCCTCTCTGCACTAGAAGCTCCGAAGAAATCTCCCGTGGGTCGACGGAATTGTCCCCCTGCAACCACAGGCACCAAAGAACTGCATCACCGGTACCCTGGGTCTCCTCTCAGCACAACGAGCGAGGTCCCTTGAATCCAGCAACTCTGTCCAAGTGACTCCCACAGTCCAGTGACTCTTCAGTCCAAGTTTGGTGGAGGTAAGTCCTTGCCTCCCCACATCAGACTGCATTGCTGGGAACCGTGACTTTTGCAGCTACTCCGGCCTCTGTGCACTTCAGGCGGAAATCCTTTGTGCACAGCCAAGCCTGGGTCCACGGCACTCTAACCTGCATTGCACGACCTCCTGAGTTGTCCTCCGGCGACGTGGGACTCCTTTGTGTAACTTCAGGTGAGCACTGTTTCACTCCTCTTTGTAGTGCCTGTTCAGGCACTTCTGCGGGTGCTGCCTGCTTTTGAGAGGGCTCCTCGTCCTGCTGGGTACCCCCTCTGTCCCCTGACGCAATTGGCGACATCCTGGTCCCTCCTGGGCCACAGCAGCATCCAAAAACCATAACTGCATGACTTGCAGCTAGCAAGGCTTGTTTGCGGTCTTACTTCAGGTAAACACTTCTGCACAACTCTCCACAGCGTGGGGCATCCATCCTCCAAAGGGGAAGTTTCTAGCCCTTGTCGTTCCTGCAGAATCCTCAGCTTCTACTGTCCAGTAGCAGCTTTTTTGCACCCACAGCTGGCATTTCCTGGGCATCTGCCCATCTCCGACTTGCTTGTGACTTTTGGACTTGGTCCCCTTGTTCCACAGGTACCCTCGTTTGGAAATCCATCGTTGTTGCATTGCTGGTTTGTGTCTTTCCTGCAGAATTCCCCTATCACAACTTCTGTGCTCTTTGGGGAACTTTAGTGCACTTTGCACTCACTTTTCAGGGTCTTGGGGTGGGCTATTTTTCTAACCCTCACTGTTTTCTTACAGTCCCAGCGACCCTCTACAAGGTCACATAGGTTTGGGGTCCATTCGTGGTTCGCATTCCACTTTTGGAGTATATGGTTAGTGTTGCCCCTATCCCTATGTGTCCCCATTGCATCCTATTGTAACTATACATTGTTTGCACTGTTTTCTAATACTATACTGCATATTTTTGGTATTGTGTACATATATCTTGTGTATATTTGCTATCCTCATACTGAGGGTACTCACTGAGATACTTTTGGCATATTGTCATAAAAATAAAGTACCTTTATTTTTAGTATATCTGTGTATTGTGTTTTCTTATGATATTGTGCATATGACACTAGTGGTACTGTAGGAGCTTCACTCGTCTCCTAGTTCAGCCTAAGCTGCTCTGCTAAGCTACCATTATCTATCAGCCTAAGCTGCTAGACACCCTATACACTAATAAGGGCTACCTGGGCCTGGTGCAAGGTGTAAGTACCCCTTGGTACTACTACAAGCCAGTCCAGCCTCCTACACACCTCTCTTAATTTTATCATTAGGCATTTGACACTGCAAGAAAGGATTTGCAGCTTCAGAATCTATGAGGCTCTCATTGGGGCGGAGGGGCACCGATCTGGATCAATTGTAGAGTAGCCCCTGATAGGAGGACAACCACAAGACAAAACATCTGTTTCCTGACTTCTGGGTGTTGTGAAGGAACAAAAACAGTTGTTTACCTTCACACCCGTTCACTAGTGCACTCGGAGAAGAATACAAAATCCTTTACCCCCTAGAAAACAGCTTACCGATTTTAAAACTTAGAATAGAGGATCATTACCTGGGACGTGACCTGTCATGGCCTAAGCCAATAAGACGTGAAATATCCAACTAATAAGGAGTCCTACACTCATTGATGCCAATGTGCAGTTAAGTAAGATCTATTCTTGATGGTTCTGAGATAAACAGTCAAATGCTCACCACCGCTAAAGCTTGCTTGTCAATCTAGATCTTGCAGTTCTGGTCAACTGAAGGATACTGAGTAAAACGGTGGCCCTGAGAACCAGCCGGGGGAAACAGGGATCCACTCTGCTCTAAATGTTCCATGCATGGAGTTTGCCTCTTTGGGGGAGTACTCTGAACGTTGCTTCTACAGAAGACATCTCCTCCATGCCCTTCTCTTCTGAGCCTTGGGTAGCAGATCGGTTGTAGGTGCCCAGAAGTGCAAATCTTGAGTCTGTCGGTGTGACCTGGAAATTTAACCTAGAAAGGTAGAGCAATGTGTGGCATCGGTTGACAATTTTACCTTTTCAAAAACATTATGGTGGAGGTGCACCTGTTTAGTGTAGTCTGGAAACACCATCACCTGATGTGATTTAATTTAATCGAATGTAGTCTCTTAGCTGACCTCATGATCTCATCCTCATCTTTAGAAATTGATAGCTATAGTGATCATAGTTCTGGTGGGGACCTTGCGGGAGGATTTGAAACAAAAGCTGAGCTATGATAAAGCATGTTTACAGCAGCCCAGGGATATGACGCCTCTAATCCATTGCTCCAGGAACCTCTCAGTATAATTCCCCTCCCATGACCTGAGATTGTTGCACCTAGCCTGGCTATATGCATCTTCCTCTTAACTCTTGGGTTGTTTGGATGAGGTCATCAGCCAGCATACCGAGGTCTGGATCTGTTTGACTGTGTGTTCTAGTTGAGATGCATGTCCTTCAGCCTCTGTCACCCTCTGGCCTGTGTTTCTAACGTTCTGTCTCAACAGTGCAACTTCAAAGCCTAACTCACCAATTTGGGGTTGTAGGGCCTCACAGAAAGTGTTAATGGCTTGTAAGATATGTCTGTACAGGAAGGAATACTGGCTGTGCGTCCTGGGAAAGAGTGTGTTTGAGGCAGTCCCAGGAACCTGGCAGCATTTCTGGAATTTGTGAATTTATCAAGTTTTGCTTGGTTGATGTCATGCCTAGATATATTCTTCATCATCCATAACACAAGTGTGAGCTGGCAGGGTTCTGCCACTGTTTCAGGATGGATGGCCACCAGGTCTTGTCTAGCCCAACAATTAAATCCTAAATTCTTCTGTTTGTTTCAGGTGTCAGAAGGGGTGAATGTCTCATATATTCTAGGATAACAGCCAGGAATTAAACCTTTGCTCTTCTGGCTGGATATGCTGGAGCGGGAAAGCAGGAGGCTCTCACTATCACTGTACCACAGAGAGGAAGCCAAATTACAAAGACATGTTAAGAATGTGTTTCATATTTAGTACCTCAACAGCTCACCACTCTTTAAGTGGATGGAAATTTCACCCAAGTGGAAGGGCCATGCAATTTACTGTCTTCAGTATGCTTTTAGTATCCATTGCGATCAGCCCCCTCACAGTCAATACCAAACACACCATACCAGAGAAGAAAAGATCCCAAGACTCCATAAAGTGAGCTTCTGGCTGTGCCTTTTATTCGCTTTTTTTTCTGATGCCGATCTCAAACCAGGCCCAATGTGGAAGGGGCATGAGAATGCAAAGGACAGAGCCAACCTCTAGGGCCTGTGTGGCAGGCAAGTAATTTAAACTACTGTATTGTTGTCATTGGGCTTGTAGTTTAAACTGCCATATTCCCATAGGCAATAGTATACAGCGATCTCACAATGATGTCTAGAGAATATAAGTTCTTGGGTGAGACCTGCCCCAACTTTGCAAGTTCTTGCCAAAGACTTTTGGGGATGAGTGGTTCTTCCCTCAACCTATTGCTAGTCACCATGCTGTCAGTAGCCATTCATACCCCCACCAACCGTTCAGTCCCAGGGTCCCATTCCTTGAATACTTCAATGACTTAGGTTTAAAATTCGCCTGTGTAGATGTCTAAAAATAGGGGGCCCTCCACCAAGCTGTTACACACAGAAGCCAAGTGCCTTGTAGGTAGCCCATAGGTAAGGGGGAGGAGCACATCTGAACAGGGTGGGCCAATCCAGAGGCTCAGGATCAAGCAACTAGACTTGTGGTTCCAACAGAAGGTGACTGAGCCTTTCACTTAACTCAGAGTATTGCCTTGCTATCCTGCAAATGAGAAAGAATATTGTTGATGCTGACCAATAACCCCAGCGGCTGCCTGATCACTTCCTTCCACAGGTTCCAAAGCATATTTTGGTTCACTGTCTTCCTCTGGCATGGCACACTTCCTTGCATAATGATTCATCAGGGGTGAATGGGGGAATGGAGTTGCCCAAATTCCACACAGACTCATGGTGTAAGGCTAAGCTTCTCGGCCACTCATCCGTAAGCCCAGCCACAGGCCAGTGTTCAGCCCCATGTCTTGACGCTCCTTAACTGCTCCACCAATAATAAACTGGCGGGCAGCCACTTGAATCACAGGCACCAAAGCTCTGCTTTGCGTTGCCAATGAGAAGGCCTTGGGTTGGTTTATTTAAGGACTTGGTAGGATTTAAGGGTGTAAGGACTGAGCCCCTTTAGTTTGCACCTGCCATCTTGACTGCCTTGTCATTGCCCCGATTACCATTTATTAAGTTTGAGCCACGTTGGTTCCCCTGAGAAATGAAGAACTACCGAGGGCATCCGAGATTATTCCCAAACCCGCCCCACCCCTTCATTTTACTAATGTGGCAGGTGGACTCTCTGAGTGAAAGACCAGATCCACAGAGTTACCATGGCTCTTGTAATTCCGGTGGAGCAAGAACTTCATTTAGTGACCCAAGCAGAATTACAGAGGGCTTTGTAATAAGGGCTTATATGCACTATGCTTTGACACGAACTC
This sequence comes from Pleurodeles waltl, assembly GCF_031143425.1. NCBI lineage: Eukaryota > Metazoa > Chordata > Amphibia > Caudata > Salamandridae > Pleurodeles > Pleurodeles waltl. Next base: position 153,584,004 of record NC_090437.1, read on the forward strand.
ACGATTCTGTAAATCAGATTCTTGGACATGTTATTTACGAAATTCAAGACGATAAAATCTGTTGTACCTTGTGTCTTTCAATTTTGGCCAGCAAATCCAAGTCGGTGGTATCTGACACCCCTCCATGCGTTATCAAGACTTTCTGGTCAATGACAGTAGCAAGAGGCAGCCAACTAAAAATGCTCTGCAGCATCTTTAAGATTTTTTTCCCATGCATCTAAATTGTCAAGAAAAGAAAATCAGGAACAATGACAAAACAAGAATCCCAAATCTATACTTTTAAAAATCTGGTTAAACAAACGACTGCATACAGGTTCAGTGACAGACTGTTCGAATCTTACAAAGTCAGGAAAAATATGAATGTTTTACCGCAAAATGAAACGGCCGCTCATTTATTAAGTGGCAGAGTTTTTCAATCGTACAAAAAGGAAATACATTCACAGCATAATAGTAATGCTTTAAACCAAATGCTATTCAAAATGAATGGTCTATCTCCAATGAGCCACTGATTAATGAGCAACTGGTAGACTGATACAAACAGAAAAAACGTGTAGGTATGTGCTGTTTCTATAGAGCCAATCTAGACAAAAGGCGTCGGAGAGCTGTGTTGAGGCATATACAAGAATACGGTCAAACTCTGACTGGAGTGGAAGCAGCTAGGTTCTGTGAATGGAGTTGGACTATTACTCATGACTTTGTGTTTTTTAAAGAGATGTGTCTTGGGCACATTCCAAAATTGGAGCAGGATTTGGGGTGGCCCTAGTTTGTCCAGGGATGTTTTTCCAAATCCTTGGGGCATAAATGGAAATGCTGGTTGCTTTGTTTGTTTCTTTTTTGCACTTTTTCAAATCCAGTCTCTCGGTCTTCTGAAAGTGGGTGTAGGTGTCCTGAAAGCCACCAGAGGTGGCAAGCTTGTCCGCCAGATATTTAAGGGTGCCATACATTTGGGCTTCTCATATTATTCCAATAGTGGGAACTCATCATGTCGAATGGGTCCATGTCTCTCTCTTCCCAATCAGACTGCACCGTAACTGGGGATGGAATCCCCACATAGGCACCATAGACACATGCCTAGGAGGTAACTGTCTAATGGACTTCACGTTGACCACTTCTAACTTCAAAATATACATCCAGCAAGTAGGTCTGTTCCAAAGTTATATGTCTTGTCAGAAGTGTTTAATTTGAGCCGGTGGTTTGCGGTGCTCGGTACCGGCACTCAATTGTCAGCACTGGGACTTAAGACAGTCTGCCACATGGTGGAGCTGTTCATCTGGTTTCGAAACTAACACAATAGTTGTTTATTCATTCAATATACATTAAAAGCGACTAGTAATACCTGCCAACCAAGCCATTCTTACGGATCTGGGCACCTGGAATAACCTGAATTGTCACGCTTGTAGGAGTGTGATGGTTAGTAGTTGTGCTGGTACTGTCAATGGTAGCTCTGGCAGAGGCAATGGGTTGTGCAAGCTGCAGTGATCTCCTGAGAAGGGTCGTGGCACTTTCTTTTTTTTACAAATCAAGCACTGCTGCTCAGTGGCGTAACAATACTTGGGGTGGAAGGGGCTGCACAGTACCTGGAGGGACCCCCTCCAGACTCCATCAGGAGCTGTCAGGACAGGGTACTATGTAGAGCTGGCCCCCTGGAGCTCAGGGCCCCCCACACTGCAGGGGCTGCGTGGACCCCTGTTACACCACTGCTCAGTAACAGCTAACAGAGCAACAATGTGCCAGCTTGGGAGGACATGAATAGACTTTTATATGTGACCAGCAGGCAGGGCTCGTAGTGGGGCATCTGAAGTAGATGGGCCTCAGGTAACTAGTGGTTACAACCTATACGAGTGTAGCAATGAAAGCAATGCATTGTTAGCTTATAGCTAAGATAGACCATATTGTCTAATTTCACTTTTACGTTGTAAGGTCTACTCCAAGGGACAGTCATACACTAGTGATGTCCCCTAAGCCAATTTGGGTGCCCCAAAGTGTTCCGCGTATTTTTCAGTGAGGCAAGTGTTCTTTTTTTGCACTAATGTGTGGCACGAAGTATATGCAGAGTTTACATAGTGGGTTATGTTCCCCTCTTCTCACTCAGCTTGCATCTCTTGGCTCCTGGGTATTGCTAGTCATAAATGAGGCCTGTACTGAGGTACACTACTGAGAATTCACAGTGCGGCTTGGTGTAGTGTCAGGTTCCATGTGCTGTGAATCTGTGGCTGACAAATCTGGACACAGGCAGACTTCTCTCATCGCCCCCAGAACCCATGTGTTCAGTTGTGGGAACACGTAAGCTACTCCAACGTACCGTGTACTTTTTCATCACTTCCTTGGTGAATCCATACCTATTTTAAAACATAAATAAAGACTGCATTATATCGCTGTTTACAACTAGAACCATGGCGTAGCAAAGATGTTAAAAGTTTAAGCTATAAACCATTGATGCTCGCACCGTAAGTTGACCATGTAGTCTTCGTGGTTTCCTCTGTTCAGATGCACTTCAGTGGGGTACACCAACAGGAAAGAAAACAGGATCAGCAAAATCTCCATAGACTGTTTGCCTCTGTCCACAAAGTCGCCATTAAATACGTAGGGCCTTTCTGGGGAAGGCAGACCATTCTGAAAGGAAAAATGAACTGTGCCAGACTGAAATGTATTAAGAGAAAGGAGTGCTAAATCCATGTTTGGGTCATGTCTGGTGCAGACCATGGCTACACATGCTGAGACTGTGCCCACGTGAACAAAATAGACCTCAATGTGACTGATTTATAAAGCTTGTGTGCACCTAGGTTTTACTCATGTTCACAAAAAAGCAATTTGTGATATTAACTTCCATATCCTGACCCATATGATCTGGATTTGTGGAACATTACGAAAATAAATTGCACTTTAAACAATGAGGAAAAACTACCAGCGTGCCAGACTTTTACCCATCATACACTTAGTGTTGGGGTTGAAGAGCGTTTCGGGGTCGGTGGTTACCCACAATTGCAGAGAACACCCGCACGTGTCACTTTGTTGGCATTCAAAACCATTTTGCATGTAGCACCACAATCTGGGAGTGTACACAAGTGTATTCGAGTCAAACGCAGGAATAACCCCTTCCCAGGGTCAAAACATGCAGGGAATGGGCTTTTTAGGTTATGAGGAGACGGAACACGCCCATGTAGTAAGCTGTTTCTTAGCTCCCATAAGGCCCAAGCAACCAGACTTGCAAAAATCTAGCACAGGTTAACGATAGGGAACACAATTGCTTTTGGCCACTTTCCCACCAAAAAGTAACGTATTTCAGGTTGAAATACATTGTAGAAATTGGGGGATGTACTGTGGTAGACTGATAGGAAGGGCAATTTATCTAAATTACATAATTATGTGTTGGTGTAAAAATATTTTATTTTCCTACACACCATTTCTGTACTCTTCTACACAGCTGTGGACGGGAGCTGGACATAGACACTAGTTTTTATCAGAGGGGTAGCCATGCCATTTAAAATATGGTTATCCATTTTACAGAGCATATGTGCAAGATGCCTATTTTGCAGTTAATGGTCGCGGGAGCCGACAGATTCCAGGTGTCATGAACAAAGAAATGTAGAGAAAAAATACAACATACACATATGCAAATGCTATTTTTCAGCTAATGGTGTCTGCAACCTTTCATTGTGGAAATCTACAATTGTCACAGATTTCCTCGAGCACCCTTGGGATTATGTGTGAAACTCACAACAACCAGAAATCTACTCGTGCATGAGGGGACATATGTGGGTAGCTGCCAGCTGTTTCAAAAGTTAACTTTGTGAATTAGGCGCAATATTCCGAATATGCATTCCTGATGATTATTTGAGCTTTAACACGGGTCATCAACAAGTTGTAAAAAAAATAATCATATCAAGGTAAGAGACAGCAAAGCCTCCCATAAATTATTCTGGGTATTGGCTCTGCATTGCATAGCGTCTGTAAACTGTCATCCTAAAAATCGGCCATTTTTTCTCTTTCAAAAAATGTATCCGGTTGTGCAGCAAAGAATGTAAAACTAGTAGATGGTAGAAACTACAGCCCTTTACAATTAACCTATTATCGGTGATGTCATAAATGATGTCATAGAACAAGTCATGAGTGTTGTAATATGTAAGGTCATAGTGAATTTCTGTGTTTTTAGTTCAGAAAGTTAATGCTGTCACTGACATAGTCACCTAACTATAAAATTAATCTAACCTTTGTTTTTTTATGTGTGTGTGTGTGTGTGTGCATGTGCATGTGCGTGTGTGTGTGTGCATGTGCATGTGCGTGTGTATATGTGTGTGTGTATATGTATATATATATATATATATATATATATATATATATATATATATATATAGTACATGTACTTATACTAAAGCAAAATTTCAAGATTCTTGGTCACTGAAACGTACAGTCAGTTAAGAATACCATTCATGCAACTCACTCTTGTCTTTTTCAGCTGTTTATGGAAAACATAATACTTATCACATACCTTGTAAAATATTAAAAATAAGTCATCCAGCCTTCCATGCAAGTCTCCTAAGATTCGTTGTTGGGAAAAAGAATGAAATGTGTTAGAGATTTTGTTCTCATGGATAAAAGGGAGCCTACAGCCCCAACTTCAAAACAGCGGAAAATCTGTCAAGTCGTGTAGCAGGGAATTCCATTTCTGAGCACAAATATTTATATTTTCTGATAAAGTGACTCGAGATGTAGGAATTATGGTTGAATATGGGATTTTGCATTCCCCTAAATTAAAATGTAAGTGCACACACAATTATAGTAAAGCGAAGTCTATATCATCATCAATGGGATATTTTCTCAGCAGCTTCCAAGCCCTACAGACTAAATATGGCAGAACTTCTGACATAAAAGCTCACAATATTGCCACGAGATGCAGTCCCACATTGGAGTCCTCTATTGGAAATAGTCTTACGAACGTCTCATGGACTCATGCTTACCGCAGATGGTAATGTCCTTGCTGTAGCAGGTGGATATGCGCTTAATGTTGGGCAGCTGCTTGAGGTGCTTCCTGGTCTCATGTAGAAGCTTCAAGACGTAGTAAGCATGGAGCTGCTACTGGGAGAAATTGCAAAAATGAATTAGAGAAAACAGCACTGTTTGGAAAGATATCTCGGCCACATAGGTCACAAAAGCACTTTAATACTGTAGCCTTCATTATGAGGTGGTGGGAGAGATATGGGGATCCCTCTCTGGCTGATTTTGAGTTTGCTGATGATCCCTCACTGGAAATGACTGGGTATTGGAATACAGTACTCAATTATAACGTCCATATTTGCACCCAGTAAAACTACCATCTGGGTCTGCACACATTTTCTATGTGTTCAGAGCAGGTAGAAATGACACAAGAAAAGTCTGTAGAACAGGGGATCCATATGCTTTAAAGGAACTGTGTTCATGTGTCCACGTTTTACTCCTCATTCCGGGGACTTTGATCTCATTCAGGAGTACAGATTCGATGTGGCTCTGTAGTTTCGACCCTGTATGTTCCCCTGCTCCATTTCATGCAACTAGTAATGGGCCCCTTAACATAATGATGAACATGGACATTCAGAAACTCAAGAATGCACTAGTCACAACTTAGTAAAAATGTTTGTGGACATCACCACTCTTTTGACACTTACTTGTTTCTTTTTGAAGGCCTCCACTAAGGCAGCTGCATGGTCAGGCATAATTGGGAAGGAGAGGTGAGGTCCTGCGTATGAGTCCGGCACCTCAATGGATTCATACTCGCAGTACTTCTCCAGCTCAGTGCCCTTGTAACTTTCTTCTTCCGTGAACATGCGACAAATGAATTCCCCTAGCCAAGGCCAAACAAGTAGGTTACCATGAGATCCTTCATTTTGATAAATGATTATTCAGACATACAACGGCCACAATTTAAGAGGTTCTAGCACCTCCTTGCACCACATTAGTGACATTTTTTTTTACGCTAATGAGGCCGAATGCGGCCAAAATCGCAGCACCATATTTACAAAGTGGTGTAATGCATGCATTGTGCCACTTTGTAACCCCTTTCACCACATTATGCCTGCGCCAGGCATAATGTATGCAAGGGGAGGCCGAAAAAATGGCACTAAGAAATCTAACATTTATTTGCAACATTTTTTTTCACCATTTTTAATGCCTGCTCAGAGCAGGCGTTAAAAGAGGGTACCCCATTAGTTACAATGGGCCCCTATGTACTGTTCAGCATTAGTGAAAAAAGTTTGGCGCTAATCCTGAACAGTAGATCGATAGCGTAAATAAACTCTGATGCCATTGCCCCCTACCCTGAGCCATGGTGTGCGTAGGGGTGTGCAACACCACTTTTCTTAAACTTGCCCCAAACCTTTGCACATTAAGTGCATGGGCAGGACAAGCAGTAAGTCTGGTGCATCGAAGTGCTCAAAATATGGTCACCGATGCAATGGGTTTATCTTTGCATACCCATGAAACATTACTCGAGATAAGGTTGAGGAGAGACATAAGGAAGGGTAAACTGTGTATACCTTTTTGAAGGAATACTCTACCCTGCTGCTGAACTTGTGCATTTGGTTGCAGGTGGTGGGCTCCAGCACTCACCTTTGGGAACAGGACTTAATTTTCATCATAAGACTATGACACATAGCAAGAGCGAGAAAGAAGGAGGAAGGCACAGAAGAACAGTGACAGAGGGGAAGAATAAAATGTAGACCACCATGGCGTTTGGCAACCCCAGCACTTGGCAGCACTGGCCGCCGGCACAAACTAGTCTTTGGGACCCTGCTCGTATGGGGGGTTTCCCCAAACTAAGCACTGGCCCTAACCAGAAAATGTAGTGTGCTGGGAAAAATAAAAATGATTAAAAATGAAAAGCAAATGTTGATTCTTTTAAAAGAAAGAACCCGTAACTCTCAGGGGTCAGGGACTGGAGTCACCAGAGTCAAGGATGTAGACGCCACTTACACCTAGAGAAAATGTGGTAGAGCGAGGGGACCAAGCGAGACTCCATGCGAGCGATCATTAGTAAGTGGGGACATGCTAACCCTTAGGAAGGGATCTGAATGAGATTGTGCTGGGGCAGATGAAGCAGACCTCTCCGGATATAAAGTACATGCAGGGCTAGTGTCATTTTACGACTCCGCAGCTGTGATGTTTTCCAGATAATTATTGATAAACCGTGTTTGCCACACAATCCCCCATCTGCACTGAGGTATATAGCAAAAAAAATAGAGAGCATGGGCATGTTTAATGGGGCACTGATATTTTGAGAAAGACAATTCAGGAAACTAAGATACCTTTTAGAAATATTGATCCTCGTTTAATAAAACACAGTGAATATGGTGGCTAGTTGCCCAGATATGATGTCTAATGAACACCTTAAATTTGAATTTAGCACAGGGTACCTCTCGCGAAAGGACGCGGTGTATCAGTACAACTCACAAACGTGGGTTTGTGTAGGCCGTGCAAAAAAGTAGAAAGCGGATAGTGCTTTAAAGAAAGGTTTCTAATGGTAGTTATAGTTACAAAGCTAATTTTCCTACAGCAGCGAGATGCTTCTCGTTATTGTATCATTTTCCAGGTGTGTGAGGAGTTGTGGAACTTTTGGTATCTGCATAGTTACCCAGCCTTAACAGGAATTGAGTTTTACATATCCCACGTCAGCACAGGGGTTTGAACATACTTGAGTACTCGGAGAAAGGGCTTTACTCTGCTATATGCTTTTACGGGACCATGCATGCTCTATTAAAAGCGGTTTCAACTTACTTTCTTTACTGTTGCTAGGTGTGAAATGGTCCATAAGATAGTTGAAAAAATCGTAAAGCTGCAAAAGAAAAACAGGAGCATATATATATGTATTAGAAACACAAGCTATTCTCTAACTTAGAAAGAAACAGCTGTACCCATAACCATTTAAATGAGACGCAATAAGTGTCACTGTCATGCAGCGCTACGAGGCACTTCTACAGATAATCAAGGGCTGACCTGATGCAGCGTCAGCCGAGGAGTGTCTCATTAAGACTTCAAAACTCAACCATACAGGCGTGCAATCTTGCTAGGAGGGTAAACACAATATTATACAATGTTACACGTTTGTATGAGTGCGAGTTTTGAATATCGCTATTTTTCTATGTCAAATCAGTGTCTCACTATTGTAGCCCCAATCAAATAATTTGCAACAGAAAATTCTGAAAAGTATTTTATCATGGTTAACTCTCCCTTTGAACACACCATTAACTCCCAAAGCGATAGGTCTTAATGAAACTTACCACATAAGTCTGGATCCAAATTCAGATGTAAAACTGTAGTCTAGGCCCATATTCATCCAATAAAGAAACTGAATTGTTATCCTTTTAATTGTTTATAAAAATACATTAAGCCAATCAGTGAATTTAAAATAGCTGAGATTAATTGTATCATCAATTTAACCAGGATCCTGGCCTATCAAAATTTACGAGTGCAGTGTGGAAACGGAAAGGACACTCAACCAGTTGTACCTCACGGTTGCCCACATTCTGACATGAATTAAATGATTGAGTTTGTGGAGGTTACTGGAGTAATGGTGCACAGGACATGCTCTGGCCGTCTCAGACGTTTTAATCCCTCATCTGAACAAGCACAAATCAGGTTTTGTTTCATTTAAATAAAAACCACACCCTGGACAGGTGGATCATTAAAACAAAGGAATACCTCCTATGGAAATAAGTTGTTTAAATATTTTTTTAGGAGAGGGCACATTGGAAGCAGTTATCTAACCAGAGGGAAACAAGTCATCCACTGGATGATTGATCGTCCACTAACTCTCATGTATCTGGCCATAATCCACTCCCAATGCCTTTGTAAACTAAATGCAATATCCATTCCCTGGGGAAAACAACACTGCCTGGCACAGTTTCTACAGAATCTTGCAGACAATTAATTTATACAATGTGGGCACATGGTGCCCTGACATGTTCTTTTGTTATTTCGTGTCCACAGAACCCCGGTATACCAAATGTATTCACAGAATGAGCATTCTTGAGAGGAGCCTGCTGTCTCCTGCAAAGTCATTCAGATGGTCTTTTACTGACATCTGGTCCTCTGCGTCCCACACTTTGGCAAGTTAGTTGTGATCATGAAGGCTGAAGGTCTCCCAAGCTGAAATCGCAAAACAAAGTACCAAAGCTGTCGACTCCAATATCCCCTTCTCATAGAACCTTGTGGCATCATTATCAAATTGATGCCTCCATTCGTTCTTGATGTCCTCATGATTTCCAATCGGAGTCCAGGCCAATTGACTGCAGTGAGTTCAAGCAGAGGGAAGCCCAGTGAAGGCTTCTGTTATTACTCAGTTAGCAATCTTCTCAATTTCATCCAAGTCATCAGTGTCCAGCTTCTCAATCTTTTTATTGAAGTGTTCCTGAATGCGGTTCAGGATATTCATGCTATGCTTGCTGTCCACCATGTTGATGGCTAATCCACGCTTCCCAAAGCGACCTGTCCGACCAATCCTGTGTAAGTACGTCTCGTTATCTGGATTTCCATCCTTATCCACAGGTAGGTCAAAATTTATGACGACAGACACCTGTTCCACATCTATACCTCTTGCACAAACATTTGTCGTCACCAATACTTTCTCTTTAGCCTCTCGAAAGCGCTCAATCACAGCAGCTCGCTGTTCTACCATCATCCCACCACTCAGCAAAGCCACTTGGTGTCCTTCTTTGACCAGCTCTGCTGCTAGCCACCCAGCTGTCTTACGAGTATGACAGAAGATCATGGCTTGGGCAATAGTGATGGCCCCGTAGATGTTGCAGAGTGCCTGAACTTTCTCATCTCGGTTGTTGCACTGTACGTAGTACTGCTTGATGGTGTCTAGCGTCTCCTCTTCTCTCTTCAGTTTGATGATATTTGGATCAGGAACAACTTTTTGAGCAAATCGCCACACAGACTCTTCAAAGGTGGCAGAGAAGAGAAGCATCTGGCAGTCACGGGGTAGCATCCTCTGAATACGGATACTCTGATCTTGATGGCCTTGCGTTGCAATCATCACATCCGCTTCATCCAAGACAAACACCTTTATCTTTCTTGGATCGATAAACTTAAGTTTTGAACACCAATCCAGGACAGTCCCTGGTGTTCCAATCACAATCTGCTCCTGAATCTTCACCCCTCTCTCCAACTTGTTTCCCCACACATCATATGCCAACTTCAACTCTGGATAGAACTTGCCCATCTGTTCAATCACTTTTCCTGTCTGAAGAGCCAACTCGTAGGTAGGGGATAAACACAGGCTCTGTGGGTATTTGTGGGCAGGGTCCACACGGCTGAGCATAGCAAGTACGAATGCAGCCGTTTTTCCTGTCCCAGACTGTGACTGTGCAATCAGATTTTGTGGCGGTTCTGCCAGCATCATGGGCAGGGCGTTCTCCTGGATCTTGGATGGCCTGTTAAAGCCCATGTTATAGACACCCTCAAGGAGTTGTGGCTTTAGCCTCAGTTCCTCAAAGGACTTGACTGAGTAAAGCGGGGAGTTGGGGTCCCGTTGCAGCACCTCCACTTGGTTTGTGTTATTGACAAGGTTGCTGCGGATCAGCTTGTTCAGCAGAGACTGGGCAGCTCGATCCTCTTTATCGTCATCTTCTGGTTTCTCTGGGCTATCCCCATTTTTAATAACACCATTGGTGTCTGCATTCGGTATCTCTTCACCTTTTTCCTCCGGAGGCTCTAAGGGAGGTACCACAAGCTTTGTAGGGCTTCCAGGAGGCTTAGATTTCTCATCACCAAGGTGCTGGTTCCCGAGCGTCACGGCCGCCAACTCTTGCTGATCCACCGCCTGAGCCCAGGAGTCCGACATGCTTAGTTTCCAGGAGGTAAAAAAAAAAAAAAACTAGACAGCCTTACACCGAGACTAAGCTCAGTAAATCAGGTTAGGGAGTGAAAGAGAGGCCGCTATTAATCATGGCATGATATTCTGGTATCGTTTAATTAAAAAAGTGAAATTTAGAGCACACATTGTATCTCTGTGCATCTACCGTGTTTTGTTTATTGCTTTGTGTTTCGTGGTATTGTGCACTTTAAACATTTTTGTGGCTTACATTCAAGAAATGGCTTAAGTTAAGCACTCATTTACCTATGTCGTGAACTGGTGTGTTCCCGTGATGCTAAGTAGATGTGTCGGAATAATTACGTTGCAACTTTTAGTGCAGCGTTCATGATATATTAATCAAGTATAAGTGGGTTACAACGAGTCAGAAAATTTGCTGAGGGCGCCATTAAATTGTTTTGGTTGTGATGAGGATATTTCCACTGGCTACCTTCTCTATTAAAGTCTGTTTATTGGACATCTTGAGTCGACCGTTAGCAATGTCACGTATTTTACTTATTTCTTTTATAAATCAAAGTTTTTGTTAAAAACCCTTTATTTTTCAGTTTTAGAAAATACAATACAGTAGTTAGTGGAGTGTGATGTGTATGAGACGATGGGGTTAACATGACAAGGCGTTTCACCAACCATCCGTTACTCACCTGTTTTATCAAAGTCTCCCCAAGGTACAGGGGGCCAGATTTACAAGGCACAATCGACACAGAGCGTCACTTTTTGCAACGCTCTGGTGGTGCTAACCCCAGCTCCATATTCACAAGGAGGTGTAACCCCACTTTTTGTGGCGTTACTCCCCCTTGTAAATATGGGCCCCTCCAGTGCAGTTTTCTGCATCAGAGGTGCATGCAATGGGTGTTGCAGGAGGCGTTCCATCACAACACCCATGAGAAATCGGAAATCTGTGGCAGCTCCAAAAACTAACAGCACCCCTGGGGTGGCTTTAGCAGGTTAAAACGAGGAAGAATGCTTTTATTCCTCCTCGTTTTCTGCTTTTTCTATGTGTGCTGCGTTCTGCAGCACACATAAAAGAAGCAAAATGCCATGGATGATTGTTTATGTGCAGGAAGGTGTCCCTTCCTGCACATAAACAATCATTAAAAAATGATGCTTTGGTACTTCCATGTGTGCCAAATGGCCATTGTAGATTATTTATGTGCAGGAAGGGATAACTTCCTGCACATAAACAATCACTCCATTCAACGCACACACCCTTGCACTATGGTACAATGATGCCTCCATTGGTGCAGGCAGCTTACTTTATTGCTGGCGCAGGGGGAAATGCAGGGCTGTGCTGTATTCTTGTGTATACGGTGCAGCCCTGCATTTTCAAAAATGGCGCAGCACCACGCTCCACCAGTTTCTTGTAAATCGGTCCCAATATATCTTCCCATACTTGCAAGCTGTTCTCTTTGTTGGCATTAGGTAAAATTCCTACCTCTCCACCTCTTAGTTCATGCTATCTTCCATGTACTCATCAGCGCTGGTGCTGTCTTTTGAGTCAGTATCAGCATCTGGGTCTAGAAGTGTTTCACATAGGTCCCACCAGACTGAGAGGTCGTTGTCTACTTTTTCTTCTGTCTGCTAAGCTTCATATGGGTCTCCTCTGCTAGTGACCACTCCTGTACGTCCTTGTGCGAGTATTCAATTTCTAGTGCCTCAATAATAGGTTGCAATTTTGTTTTCTGTCTGTTGGACTATATATGGGATGTCTTTCGAGACCCTGCACTCTCCATTAATAATTTCAGTAGTCAACCTGTTTCCACCATCCCTGTTACCAAGCACTTTTCCCAATTGTGAAACGCGTCTAACCATCGGGCCACGTGCTGTAGGTGGGAGGCATAATAATGCAGGTCAAGACGTGGCACCTCTAACCCCCCCATTCTAAGTCAAAGTTATGTCTGTTTTCTGAAGGAAAGACACCCACCCTCTAAAGACAGAAATATTTTAGGACCTCGTTGGCAACCTAGATGAAGCAAAGTATCTGCCATGAATGGAGAAACTCCCAATCTGCCAAACTCATAATTCTCATACCTCAATGTTGGGGGAAACACTGGGTTTCTAACGGCACATCCTCCGCTGGCTCCGCAGTCAGGAACCCTTGAGCTGGTGGTCCATCGACACAGGACCACAAGGTTACTGCAACAATAACTCTGCCTTATTTAGGGTGTGGCCAATGCCACTGATTTTTATTGACAAGTCCATTGTGAGAGCTCTGAATGACCCAAGCAAATAATTATCCCCATGTACAGAGTGAAAAATCCCAATATCATTTTAGAAGAGAAAAATGGGAAATTAAAAAACATAATCTGGAGCACACATTTCCCCCTTGACTTCTCTTGATGCACAGCCAATTTCAGACGGAAAAGCCAAAATAAAGCCATTTTTGCTTAAACAATCATGACTCCCTTGTCTGCATTGGGTCTGCTGGCATGTATTCAGTATGTCTGGGCTACTGACTCTTTTTCTGAAACAAACTCAAATTTTTAGGTCGAGCCTGGCAGTGCACATGCGCTGTCTGCAAGACATGTATTTACTAAAAGGGCTTTGATCCTGCCTGCTGCTTCCTATAAGTTCACTCAAGCATTGCCCTTCTTTGCTGGCTCCTGATTGGTTGGTGCACCGGATACATCACTTCCACTTGTAGCTGAGGAGCACCGCTCTACTACAGAATAATTCCCCTTAATTAGTGGGCATCCGCTTTGATCAGGTACTATTTCTTCTGCCCCCTTCTTATTCCCCCTGCCCTACGCTTTATTCACATGCTTGCTCTTGGCTGCTTCATCACACAGCATGCGGTCTCTTGTTGTAAACTGGGACAAGCACTTCTCATTAGTGCTCATGTTTTGTTTTCATATTTAGTGTGCTTTATTATGCAGCTACTTACCGCACAGCAACCGCTTAATTTTTCGCTAATTCGGACAGTGCATTTCAACACACACAGGTTCCGCAGTCCACATATACATGTGCATGTGCAGCACGGTCTTTCTCTCTGTGTCTTGGTCTGGCACATGTGCAATATAATCCTACTTTCAGCTCCACTCGTACCATGAGGTCAGCTTTTTCGTTTTTCACCATGTTCTCCTGAGCTGAGGTCACATGGTGCCTCTAGCTTTCGCTCTTCCTTTTGGCCATTAAGTCAGGCCGGCACAGAGGCAGCGCTCGCATTTCACTGATGTGCTGGCACCGAAGCAACGACATAGGCAACAAAAAACACATAGCTAAAATACCTTGGGCCTGATTTTAGAAAAGTAGTGCTGCACCCAGTGCAGCGCCACTTTTCTTGCACCTCTTGGCGCCCCCCCAGCACGAACATGTGTGCGCCATATCTAAGATACAGCGCACCATGGCAGCAGTTAGGTGAACTAGCATCCACATTTTTATGCTAGTTCGGAGCTTTGCAGGATTAGCGTACATTTTTTTTCTCTGAGCAGGCGTTAAAAGTGTTGAAAAAAATGATGCAATGAAATCTCTTAGATTTCTTTGCACCATTCTTTCGCCCTCACTAACGGGGGAACGCTCCCTTTCCATACATTATGCCTGGTGCAGGCATAATGTAGCACAATGGGTTGCAAAGTGGCGCAATGCATGTATTGCGCCACTTTGTAAATGTGGCGCACCGATTTTGGCCTTGTTGGGCCACATTAGCATTAAAAAATGACGCTAATGTGGCGCAAGGAGGCGCTAGGAGCTCTTAAATCAGTCCCCTTGTCATTTACAATGGCAATAGCTCTAACTCTTGCATATGCGAGACCTAGTGCATTGCAAATACTTGTTGGAGTTTGATTTTTTTTAAAACGGAGTAATGCGGAGTGAGCCAAACACACGGGCGCCGGCATTCATCTGTTTCTTCGGAGCATGTTCTGTACCAACGGATTCACTGGCGGCAGAGAGTTCCAAGTGATGCATCAGGCCTCCCTAGATCTGGCCGTTGTTCCATCGCCAGCGAACGGAGGCCGTGGTCCGCGCTATTCTGGCAGGAGCCCTATCGAGCATTGATAGTCGCCCCTTATAATAATTGTGACTCCTTTAACTTTCTCCTCAGTTTTACAAAGTTGGAATAACAGCCACAGGATCAGCACAACCGCAAGTGATAATCACAAAAACACAAATAGGAACAGAAAGAGAAGATAATTTAGTATGAAGAGTTGAGTAGATCTGAGGCTAACGTACGTTAAAATATATACGAGGTAAACATGATTTTAACTGGTAGCTTTTTTTAGTATGAGCCGCAAACATTGTCCACAGATAGGTAACCTTGCATAGGGTGCAAATAAAGCGGGCAAGAATCCAGTATCTCAGGTCCAGTTATTTATTAAAAGTATAGCCACAAGGTTAATGAAGCACTTCGCAACTTATACAGAAACTCATGAATACAGTAATTGTAAACACTTCTGAAGAGTGAAGAATATCTTTTTAGATTCTTAGTTCTATTTGAGAAGGTGTGTTTTTATTTTCAGCATATGTTGGGCCTTTCCACTCGGATTTCTGATTTGGGGAGCCTTCGCAAGACACAGGGCCAGATTTACGAGAGAGTGGCGCATTGGTCCCGATGCGGCAGTTTTCTTGCGTGCCCCTAACAACACTATGGTTGTGCCGTATTTAAAATATGGCTCACCATGGCGCATGTTAGAGCAATGGCTTCAACATTTTTTACGCTATTGTGGCGCTTTGCAAAGTGCAAGGAGGTCCATTGATTACAATGGGCGCTTCCTTTTAATGCCTGCTTTGAGCATGCATTAAAAATGATGCCAAAAATGGCGTAATGAAATCTTGTAGATTTCATAGCACCATTTCTGTGAGCCTCCCAATGCGGAATGCCCCCTTGCAATCATTATGTCTGGCGCAGGCATAATGTGGCACAAGGGGTCGCAAAGTTTGGCAATGCCTGCATCGCGCCTCTTTGTAAATATGGCGCAGCGATTTTTGCCTCATTGAGCCACATTCGCATAAAAACAATGATGCTAATGTGGCGCCAAGAGGCACTAGGGTCTTGTAAATCTGGCCCAGTGTGCCAAGACACACTGGATCAGAGATAAGGAAGAAGAGGGCAATGCTGTATTTGAATACAGAAGCAGCAGATGGCATACTTAGTGGATGTTTTCTCTGATGTTTTGAAGAGAATTTAACTGCATTGGCTGACAAGTGGAGCTCACAGGGGTGTCAGGGGTGTCATTAACACCCATCCCCCCCAAATTTAGCAGCTTGAGCGAGAAGGGGGAGGGGTTACTGAGCAGATTTGTGTATGAAATATTTAAGTTGTTTATGGATCCTTTGACTTTCAAAGAGACTCTTGCAGCAGCAGCTTGTACCTCTTTAAAGTGGTGAGTGAAGTGCCCCACCACTTTGCAAAAAAAAAATCACCCATTCTCTCCAAAACCCGAATGTAAACCACCCCTCCGTCCTAAAGCCCAAATAACACTAACTATAACACAAACAGTACACTTACATGCATCACACACTTACATGCACTACACACATACATAACATCACACACATGCATTACACAAACATTACACATTAAAAAAAGGCGCTTACCCACGGGCTGCATGTCCTCCTCTGTGAGCTTCTGCTGTCCGATGCCAGAAGAGGTCCCCTAACCAATCCAGGCGCTGCTCTCATGCTGTTAACCAGCATGAAATAAGCGTCTGGATTGGATGGAGCGTCCTGGCTGGATGCTCCTTCAGGCCCTGAAGGCCTGTATCTGGTCTCTACCCAGCTGTTTTAGACAGCGGAGTGGAGAACTTCAAAGTGTGCATGTCACTTGGGCCGGCATCAAGCAGCCAGCCAAAGTGACGTGCACT
Source organism: Pleurodeles waltl (assembly GCF_031143425.1). Taxonomy (NCBI): domain Eukaryota; kingdom Metazoa; phylum Chordata; class Amphibia; order Caudata; family Salamandridae; genus Pleurodeles; species Pleurodeles waltl. Next base: position 153,600,648 of record NC_090437.1, read on the forward strand.
TGGAGCATCCCTGTCAGGGACTGCTCCACTCCTCTGCTGCTGGAAGCAGTCAGTCCTCTGTTGTCGGCAGCGGAGAATATGCCCAGCATGTTTCTGAGCTGATGTGCGCTGCAGGGAGAAAAAATAAAATGGCAATTAAGTCTTTTCATTGCCATTTTATTTTTTCCTGTGCAGTTTGCAGTGGGTGGGGGGACGACACTCCACCGCCCTCAAGAAGAAACCGCCACTTGACTCTTGTCTCCTAGAATCTCATAAATAAGATCTCTTCCATGAAAGGAAGGGGGAGAATGATGAGACAGGGAAAGAGAGGACGGATCAATAGCTGAAAGCAAAGATGGATGAGTGGAGAGAAGTATGGAATGTTGATAGAGGAGGAGAATGGACAGAGAGAAAGATGAAGAGAGGATAATGGATGCAGAAAGATGAGATTGAAGGGATAGATGAAGAGAAGGGTGGTTTGGGACAAGGATGAATGGATGGGAAAAAAAATGATGGATGGAAAGAAAAAAGAAGGTGGATGAGAGAAGGAGTTATGGAGAGATGGATGGATGGTGAGAAGTAAGGATGTATGATGGTTGAAAATGAAGAAAAAAGACGACAAAAGATTGAGATAAAGGGGCCTGGATAAAAAGAAAGGGAGAAAATGCTGGATGAAAAAGACAAGTGGATAGATTGGAGAAATGGTGGGTGGATGAAAAAAGTACAGAAACAATTAAAAAAGGAAGGAAAGCAAGATGGAAAAGAAAGAATGAATGAAAGCTGGAGAGAAAGAAGGAAACATACTGTAAGAAGGATGGAGAGAAAGAAGGGAAGAAATTTCAAAATTCCCTCATGGACAGTAATCTCTCAAATGACTTCTGGTTTCACTTGCATCTGCCAATTACTTAGAGCTATTTGGGACACGGTTCCAAGTGTGGGGTATTTTATTTTTGGGACTACTCCCTTGCTCCCAGTTATGAAGAAGAAAGCAATGATATGTGGTAGGTAAAGGGAAATGTTTACCCGAAAATATTTGGACTTACCTATCATTGAAAATATATTGAATATAGTGCACAGCATTGGGGCGTTTAACAGACAGGCAAAATGGACAGAGGCTGTTGCAAATGAGCAAGCTGTGCCAATATGTGGTCTTTTAACAACAGCATGTTTTGGGTGCAGGCTTGTCAAAGAACATCAAATGCTGATAAAAAGCCATTTAAATAAAGGGGATCCATCCATAGCAGGAAAATATGAATTAAAGGTAGAATGTGAAGTATTACAGGGAAAAAATATGTCTTCTGAATTGGGCATAGTTTGGAACAGCGGCTATTCTGTCAATCAATCAATCAATCAACAGATATGTAGAGCGCATCATGTCACCCATGATGGTATCCAGGTGCTGGCAGGGTCCAGTTGATGAGCTGAATAGCCAGGTCTTCAGCAACTTTAGAAACTCTGGAAGAGATGGAGAGGTATGGTGATGAAAGGGCAACTCATTCCATTTCTTCACTAGGAGAAGGAGTGCCCTCTTCATCTGCTACATCAAATGCAGGCGGCAAGGGTTTGGGAAACTTAGTGTAGGAAGTTGGATCTGTATGTGCTATTTCAAAGTAAGGAATAGCATGCACAGAGTCCAAGGGTTCCCCTTAGAGGTAAAATAGTGGTAAAAAGAGATAATACTAATGCTCTATTTTGTGGTAGTGTGGTCGAGCAGTAGGCTTATCCAAGGAGTAGTGTTAAGCATTTGTTGTACATACACATAGACAATAAATGAGGTACACACACTCAGAGACAAATCCAGCCAATAGGTTTTGTTATAGAAAAATATATTTTCTTAGTTTATTTTAAGAACCACAGGTTCAAATTTTACATGTAATAGCTCTTTTGAAAGGTATTGCAGGTAAGTACTCTAGGAACTTTGAATCATTACTTTAGCATGTATACTTTTCACATAAAACACAATAAGCTGTTTTAAAAGTGGACACAGTGCAATTTTCACAGTTCATGGGGGAGGTAAGTTATTGTTAGTTTCAACAGGTAAGTAAGGCACTTACAGGTTTCAGTTTTTGGTCCAAGGTAGCCCACCGTTGGGGGTTCAGAGCAACCCCAAAGTTATCACACCAGCAGCTCAGGGCCGGTCAGGTGCAAAGGTCAAAGAGGTGCCCAAAACACATAGGCTATAATGGAGAGAAGGGGGTGCCCCGGTTCCAGTCTGCCAGCAGGTAAGTACCCGCGTCTTCGGAGGGCAGACCAGGGGGTTTTTGTAGGGCACCGGGGGGGACACAAAGTAGCACCTAAAGTACACCCTCAGCAGCGCGGGGGCGGCCGGGTGCAGTGTGCAAACATGCGTCGGGTTTCCTTCAGTTTTCAATGGGAGACCAAGGGGTCTCTTCAGCGATGCAGGCAGGCAAGGGGGGGGCTCCTCGGGGTAGCCACCACCTGGGCAAGGGAGAGGGCCTCCTGGGGGTCACTCCTGCACAGAAGTTCCGTTTCTTTAGGGGCTGGGGGCTGCGGGTGCAGGGTCTTTTCCAGCCGTCGGGAAATGGAGTTCAGACAGTCGCGGTCAGGGGGAGCCTGGGGATTCCCTCTGCAGGCGTCGCTGTGGGGGCTCAGGGGGGACAACTTTGGTTACTCACAGTCGTAGAGTCGCCGGAGGGTCCTCCCTGAGTTGGTTGTTCTCCACCAGTCGAGTCGGGGTCGCCGGGTGCAGTGTTGCAAGTCTCACGCTTCTTGCGGGGAATTGCAGGGGTCTTTAAATCTGCTCCTTGTAACAAAGTTGCAGTTCTTCTGGAGCAGTGCCGCTGTCCTCGGGAGTTTCTTGTCTTTTTCGAAGCAGGGCAGTCCTCAGAGGATTCAGAGGTCGCTGGTCCCTTGGAAAGCGTAGCTGGAGCAGGTTCTTTGGAAGGCAGGAGACAGGCCGGTAAGTCTGGGGCCAAGGCAGTTGGTGTCTTCTGGTCTTCCTCTGCAGGGGTTTGTCAGCTCGGCAGTCCTTCTTCTTGTAGTTGCAGGAATCTGTTTTTCTAGGTTCAGGGGAGCCCTTAAATACTAAATTTAAGGGCGTGTTTAGGTCTGGGGGGTTAGTAGCCAATGGCTACTAGCCCTGAGGGTGGGTACACCCTCTTTGTGCCTCCTCCCAAGGGGAGGGGGTCACATCCCTAATCCTATTGGGGGAATCCTCCTTCTACAAGATGGAGGATTTCTAAAAGTCAGAGTCACCTCAGCTCAGGACACCTTAGGGGCTGTCCTGACTGGCCAGTGACTCCTCCTTGTTACTCTCATTATTTTCTCCGGCCTTGCCGCCAAAAGTGGGGGCCGGAGGGGGCGGGCAACTCCACTAGCTGGAGTGTCCTGCGGGGCTGTGACAAAGGGGTGAGCCTTTGAGGCTCACCGCCAGGTGTTACAGCTCCTGCCTGGGGGAGGTGTTAGCATCTCCACCCAGTGCAGGCTCTGTTACTGGCCTCAGAGTGACAAAGGCACTCTCCCCATGGGGCCAGCAACATGTCTCTAGTGTGGCAGGCTGCTGGAACCAGTCAGCCTACACAGATAGTCGGTTAAGTTTCAGGGGGCACCTCTAAGGTGCCCTCTGTGGTGTATTTTACAATAAAATGTACACTGGCATCAGTGTGCATTTATTGTGCTGAGAAGTTTGATACCAAACTTCCCAGTTTTCAGTGTAGCCATTATGGTGCTGTGGAGTTCGTGTAAAACAGACTCCCAGACCATATACTCTTATGGCTACCCTGCACTTACAATGTCTAAGGTTTTGCTTAGACACTGTAGGGGCACAGTGCTCATGCACTGGTACCCTCACCTATGGTATAGTGCACCCTGCCTTAGGGCTGTAAGGCCTGCTAGAGGGGTGTCTTACCTATACTGCATAGGCAGTGAGAGGCTGGCATGGCACCCTGAGGGGAGTGCCATGTCGACTTACTCATTTTGTTCTCACTAGCACACACAAGCTGGTAAGCAGTGTGTCTGTGCTGAGTGAGGGGTCTCTTAGGGTGGCATAATACATGCTGCAGCCCTTAGAGACCTTCCCTGGCATCAGGGTCCTTGGTACCAGAGGTACCAGTTACAAGGGACTTATCTGGATGCCAGGGTGTGCCAATTGTGGAATCAAAAGTACAGGTTAGGGAAAGAACACTGGTGCTGGGGCCTGGTTAGCAGGCCTCAGCACACTTTCAATTCAAAACATAGCATCAGCAAAGGCAAAAAGTCAGGGGGTAACCATGCCAAGGAGGCATTTCCTTACACAACCCCCCCCCTCCAAACGAAAGAGGATGAGACTAACCTTTCCCAAGAGAGTCTTCATTTTCTAAGTGGAAGAACCTGGAAAGGCCATCTGCATTGGCATGGGCAGTCCCAGGTCTGTGTTCCACTATAAAGTCCATTCCCTGTAGGGAGATGGACCACCTCAACAGTTTTGGATTTTCACCTTTCATTTGCATCAGCCATCTGAGAGGTCTGTGGTCAGTCTGAACTAGGAAGTGAGTACCAAAGAGGTATGGTCTCAGCTTCTCCAGGGACCAAACCACAGCAAAGGCCTCCCTCTCAATGGCACTCCAACGCTGCTCCCTGGGCAGTAACCTCCTGCTAATGAAAGCAACAGGCTGGTCAAGGCCATCATCATTTGTTTGGGACAAAACTGCCCCTATCCCATGTTCAGAGGCATCTGTTTGCACAATGAATTGCTTGGAGTAATCTGGAGCTTTTAGAACTGGTGCTGTGCACATAGCTTGCTTCAGGGTGTCAAAGGCCTGTTGGCATTCTACAGTCCAGTTTACTTTCTTGGGCATTTTCTTGGAGGTGAGTTCTGTGAGGGCTGTCACAATGGATCCATATCCCTTCACAAACCTCCTATAGTACCCAGTCAAGCCAAGGAATGCCCTGACTTGAGTCTGGGTTTTTGGAGCTGCCCAGTCCAGAATAGTCTGGATCTTAGGCTGGAGTGGCTGAACTTGGCCTCCACCTACAAGGTGTCCCAAGTAAACCACAGTTCCCTGCCCTATCTGGCATTTGGATGCCTTGATAGAGAGGCCTGCAGATTGCAGGGCCTTCAAAACCTTCTTCAGGTGGACCAGGTGATCCTGCCAGGTGGAGCTGAAGACAGCAATATCATCCAGATAAGCTGCACTAAAGGATTCCAACCCAGCAAGGACTTGATTCACCAACCTTTGGAAGGTGGCAGGGGCATTCTTTAAACCAAAGGGCATTACAGTGAACTGATAATGCCCATCCGGTGTGGAGAATGCTGTCTTTTCTTTTGCTCCAGGGGCCATTTTGATCTGCCAGTACCCTGCTGTTAAGTCAAAGGTACTTAAGAATTTGGCAGCCCCTAATTTGTCTATTAGCTCATCAGCTCTAGGAATGGGATGAGCATCTGTCTTGGTGACAGAGTTGAGACCTCTGTAGTCCACACAAAACCTCATCTCTCTCTTTCCTTCTTTGGTGTGAGGTTTGGGGACTAAGACCACTGGGCTAGCCCAGGGGCTGTCAGAGTACTCAATTACTCCCAATTCCAGCATCTTGTGGACTTCCACCTTGATGCTTTCCTTAACTTGGTCAGACTGTCTAAATATTTTGTTTTTGACAGGCATGCTGTCTCCGGTGTCCACATCATGGGTACACAGGTGTGTCTGACCAGAGGTTAGGGAAAAGAGTTCAGCAAACTGCTGCAGGACCTTCCTGCAGTCAGACTGCTGTTGGCTAGAGAGGGTGTCTGAGTAGATCACTCCATCTACTGAGCCATCTTTAGGGTCTGATGAGAGGAGATCAGGGAGAGGTTCACTCTCAGCTTCCTGGTCCTCATCTGTTACCATCAACAGATTTACATCAGCCCTGTCATGGAAGAGCTTAAGGCGGTTCACATGGATCACCCTCTTGGGGCTCCTGCTTGTGCCCAGGTCCACCAGGTAGGTGACCTGACTATTCCTCTCTAGTACTGGGTAAGGGCCACTCCATCTGTCCTGAAGTGCCCTGGGAGCCACAGGCTCCAGAACCCAGACTTTCTGCCCTGGTTGAAATTCAACCAGTGCAGCCTTTTGGTCATACCACAACTTCTGGAGTTGTTGGCTGGCCTCAAGGTTTTTACTTGCCTTTTCCATGTACTCTGCCATCCTTGAGCGAAGGCCAAGTACATAGTCCACTATGTCTTGTTTAGGCTCATGAAGAGGTCTCTCCCAGCCTTCTTTAACAAGAGCAAGTGGTCCCCTTACAGGGTGGCCAAACAGAAGTTCAAAGGGTGAGAATCCTACTCCCTTCTGAGGCACCTCTCTGTAAGCGAAAAGCAGACATGGCAGGAGGAAATCCCATCTCCTTTTGAGTTTTTCTGGGAGCCCCATGATCATGCCCTTTAATGTATTGTTGAATCTCTCAACAAGGCCATTAGTTTGTGGATGATATGGTGTAGTGAATTTGTAAGTCACTCCACACTCATTCCACATGTGTTTTAGGTATGCTGACATGAAGTTGGTACCTCTGTCAGACACCACCTCCTTAGGGAAACCCACTCTGGTAAAGATACCAATGAGGGCCTTGGCTACTGCAGGGGCAGTAGTCGACCTAAGGGGAATAGCTTCAGGATACCTAGTAGCATGATCCACTACTACTAGGATGTACATATTTCCTGAGGCTGTGGGAGGTTCTAGTGGACCAACTATGTCCACACCCACTCTTTCAAAGGGGACCCCCACCACTGGAAGTGGAATGAGGGGGGCCTTTGGATGCCCACCTGTCTTACCACTGGATTGACAGGTGGGGCAGGAGAGGCAAAACTCCTTAACCTTCTGGGACATATTGGGCCAGTAGAAGTGGTTGACTAACCTCTCCCACGTCTTGGTTTGTCCCAAATGCCCAGCAAGGGGAATATCATGGGCTAAGGTCAGAATAAACTCTCTGAAACCCTGAGGCACTACCACTCTCCTAGTGGCACCAGGTTTGGGATCTCTTGCCTCAGTGTACAGGAGTCCATCTTCCCAATAGACCCTATGTGTTCCATTTTTCTTGCCTTTGGACTCTTCAGCAGCTTGCTGCCTAAGGCCTTCAAGAGAGGGACAGGTTTCTTGTCCCTTACACAACTCTTCCCTTGAGGGTCCCCCTGGGCCCAAGAGCTCAACCTGATAAGGTTCCAGCTCCATAGGCTCAGTTCCCTCAGAGGGCAGAACTTCTTCCTGAGAAGAGAGGTTCTCTTTTTGGTGTTGTGTTGCAGCTGGTTTCCCAGCTGACTTTCCTTTTCTCTTGGTAGGCTGGGCCATTCTTCCAGACTCCAGCTCTACTTTTTCACCCTGTGCCTTGCACTGTGCCCTAGTCTTGACACACACCAGTTCAGGGATACCCAGCATGGCTGCATGGGTTTTCAGTTCTACCTCAGCCCATGCTGAGGACTCCAGGTCATTTCCAAGCAAACAGTCTACTGGGATATTTGAGGAGACCACCACCTGTTTCAGGCCTTTGACCCCTCCCCACTCTAAAGTTACCATAGCCATGGGATGTACTTTAGTCTGATTGTCAGCGTTGGTGACTGGATAAGTTTGTCCAGCCAGGTATTGGCCAGGGGAAACCAGTTTCTCTGTCACCATGGTGACACTGGCACCTGTATCCCTCAGGCCCTCTACACTTGTCCCATTAATTAAGAGCTGCTGCCTGTATTTTTGCATGTTAGGGGGCCAGGCAGCCAGTGTGGCTAAATCCACCCCACCCTCAGAGACTAATGTAGCTTCAGTGTGACACCTGATTTGCTCTGGGCACACTGTTGATCCCACTTGGAGACTGGCCATTCCAGTTTTAGCTGGATGGGAGTTAGAAGTGGTATCTTTCTTGGGACAGGCCTTGTCTCCAGTTTGGTGTCCAGACTGACTACAGTTACGACACCAGGCCTTTTTGGGATCAAAGTTTTTACCCTTGTACCCAGAATTGTTTTGTGAAGAGGCTCTGGGCCCACCCTCCTGTGCAGGTTTTTGGGGGCCTGTAGAAGACTCTTTACTATCTTTGTTTTTGGCTGTCTCACCACCCTTCCCCTGGGGAGGTTTTGTGACCCCTTTCTTTTGGTCACCCCCTGTGGAAGTTTTGGACACCCTAGTCTTGACCCAATGGTCCGCCTTCTTTCCCAATTCTTGGGGAGAAATTGGTCCTAGGTCCACCAGATGCTGATTCAGTTTATCATTGAAACAATTACTTAATAGGTGTTCTTTCACAAATAAATTGTACAGCCCATCATAATCATTTACACCATTGCCTTGAATCCAACCATCTAGTGTTTTTACTGAGTAGTCTACAAAGTCAACCCAGGTCTGGCTCGAGGATTTTTGAGCCCCCCTGAATCTAATCCTATACTCCTCAGTGGAGAATCCAAAGCCCTCAATCAGGGTACCCTTCATGAGGTCATAAGATTCTGCATCTTTTTTAGAGAGTGTGAGGAGTCTATCCCTACACTTTCCTGTGAACATTTCCCAAAGGAGAGCACCCCAGTGAGATTTGTTCACTTTTCTGGTTTCACAAGCCCTCTCAAAGGCTGTGAACCATTTGGTGATGTCATCACGATCTTCATATTTAGTTACAATCCCTTTGGGGATTTTCAACATGTCAGGAGAATCTCTGACCCTAGTTATGTTGCTGCCACCATTGATGGGTCCTAGGCCCATCTCTTGTCTTTCCCTTTCTATGGCTAGGATCTGTTTTTCCAAAGCCAATCTTTTGGCCATCCTGGCTAACTGGATGTCCTCTTCACTGGAGTTATCCTCAGTGATTTCAGAGAGGCTGGACCCTCCTGTGAGGGAGCCAGCATCTCTGACTATTATTTTTGGAGTCAGGGCTTGAGAAGCCCTGTTCTCCCTAGATAGGACTGGTGGAGGGGATTCTTCCTCCAGTTCACTATCATCCTCCTCTGTGTTATCCACAGAGGGGTTGGCTCTATCATACTCTGCCAACAGCTCCTGGAGCTGTACTTTGGTAGGTCTGGAGCCCATTGTTATTTTTCTTATGTTACAGAGTGACCTTAGCTCTTTCATCTGGAGATGGAGGTAAGGTGTGGTGTCGAGTTCCACCACATTCATCTCTGTACTAGACATTATTCTTCTAAAAGTTGGAATGCTTTTAAGAATCTAAAACTAGTTCTAGAATCTAATTCAAACTTTTACAAACTTTTAAACTCTAAAAGAAATGCTAACAGGGACTAACACAAGGCCCTAGCAGGACTTTAAAGAATTTAGAAAACTTTTCAAATTGCAAAAATCAATTTCTAATGACAATTTTGGAATTTTTCGTGTGATCAGGTATTGGCTGAGTAGTCCAGCAAATGCAAAGTCTTGTACCCCACCGCTGATCCACCAATGTAGGAAGTTGGCTCTGTATGTGCTATTTCAAAGTAAGGAATAGCATGCACAGAGTCCAAGGGTTCCCCTTAGAGGTAAAATAGTGGTAAAAAGAGATAATACTAATGCTCTATTTTGTGGTAGTGTGGTCGAGCAGTAGGCTTATCCAAGGAGTAGTGTTAAGCATTTGTTGTACATACACATAGACAATAAATGAGGTACACACACTCAGAGACAAATCCAGCCAATAGGTTTTGTTATAGAAAAATATCTTTTCTTAGTTTATTTTAAGAACCACAGGTTCAAATTTTACATGTAATAGCTCTTTTGAAAGGTATTGCAGGTAAGTACTCTAGGAACTTTGAATCATTACTTTAGCATGTATACTTTTCACATAAAACACAATAAGCTGTTTTAAAAGTGGACACTGCAATTTTCACAGTTCCTGGGGGAGGTAAGTTATTGTTAGTTTCAACAGGTAAGTAAGGCACTTACAGGTTTCAGTTTTTGGTCCAAGGTAGCCCACCGTTGGGGGTTCAGAGCAACCCCAAAGTTATCACACCAGCAGCTCAGGGCCGGTCAGGTGCAAAGGTCAAAGAGGTGCCCAAAACACATAGGCTATAATGGAGAGAAGGGGGTCCCCCGGTTCCAGTCTGCCAGCAGGTAAGTACCCGCGTCTTCGGAGGGCAGACCAGGGGGGTTTTGTAGGGCACCGGGGGGGACACAAAGTAGCACCGAAAGTACACCCTCAGCAGCACGGGGGCGGCCGGGTGCAGTGTGCAAACATGCGTCGGGTTTCCTTCAGTTTTCAATGGGAGACCAAGGGGTCTCTTCAGCGATGCAGGCAGGCAAGGGGGGGGCTCCTCGGGTAGCCACCACCTGGGCAAGGGAGAGGGCCTCCTGGGGGTCACTTCTGCACAGAAGTTCCGTTTCTTTAGGGGCTGGGGGCTGCGGGTGCAGGGTCTTTTCCAGCCGTCGGGAAATGGAGTTCAGACAGTCGCGGTCAGGGGGAGCCTGGGGATTCCCTCTGCAGGCGTCGCTGTGGGGGCTCAGGGGGGACAACTTTGGTTACTCACAGTCATAGAGTCGCCGGAGGGTCCTCCCTGAGTTGGTTGTTCTCCACCAGTCGAGTCGGGGTCGCCGGGTGCAGTGTTGCAAGTCTCACGCTTCTTGCGGGGAATTGCAGGGGTCTTTAAATCTGCTCCTTGTAACAAAGTTGCAGTTCTTCTGGAGCAGTGCCGCTGTCCTCGGGAGTTTCTTGTCTTTTTCGAAGCAGGGCAGTCCTCAGAGGATTCAGAGGTCGCTGGTCCCTTGGAAAGCGTCGCTGGAGCAGGTTCTTTGGAAGGCAGGAGACAGGCCGGTAAGTCTGGGGCCAAGGCAGTTGGTGTCTTCTGGTCTTCCTCTGCAGGGGTTTGTCAGCTCAGCAGTCCTTCTTCTTGTAGTTGCCGGAATCTGTTTTTCTAGGTTCAGGGGAGCCCTTAAATACTAAATTTAAGGGCGTGTTTAGGTCTGGGGGGTTAGTAGCCAATGGCCCTCTTTGTGCCTCCTCCCAAGGGGAGGGGGTCACATCCCTAATCCTATTGGGGGAATCCTCCATCTGCAAGATGGAGGATTTCTAAAAGTTAGAGTCACCTCAGCTCAGGACACCTTAGGGGCTGTCCTGACTGGCCAGTGACTCCTCCTTGTTATTCTCATTATTTTCTCCGGCCTTGCCGCCAAAAGTGGGGGCCGGGCCGGAGGGGGCGGGCAACTCCACTAGCTGGAGTGTCCTGCGGGGCTGTGACAAAGGGGTGAGCCTTTGAGGCTCACCGCCAGGTGTTACAGCTCCTGCCTGGGGGAGGTGTTAGCATCTCCACCCAGTGCAGGCTTTGTTACTGGCCTCAGAGTGACAAAGGCACTCTCCCCATGGGGCCAGCAGCATGTCTCTAGTGTGGCAGGCTGCTGGAACCAGTCAGCCTACACAGATAGTCGGTTAAGTTTCAGGGGGCACCTCTAAGGTGCCCTCTGTGGTGTATTTTACAATAAAATGTACACTGGCATCAGTGTGCATTTATTGTGCTGAGAAGTTTGATACCAAACTTCCCAGTTTTCAGTGTAGCCATTATGGTGCTGTGGAGTTCGTGTAAAACAGACTCCCAGACCATATACTCTTATGGCTACCCTGCACTTACAATGTCTAAGGTTTTGCTTAGACACTGTAGGGGCACAGTGCTCATGCACTGGTACCCTCACCTATGGTATAGTGCACCCTGCCTTAGGGCTGTAAGGCCTGCTAGAGGGGTGTCTTACCTATACTGCATAGGCAGTGAGAGGCTGGCATGGCACCCTGAGGGGAGTGCCATGTCGACTTACTCATTTTGTTCTCACTAGCACACACAAGCTGGTAAGCAGTGTGTCTGTGCTGAGTGAGGGGTCTCTTAGGGTGGCATAATACATGCTGCAGCCCTTAGAGACCTTCCCTGGCATCAGGGCCCTTGGTACCAGAGGTACCAGTTACAAGGGACTTATCTGGATGCCAGGGTGTGCCAATTGTGGAATCAAAAGTACAGGTTAGGGAAAGAACACTGGTGCTGGGGCCTGGTTAGCAGGCCTCAGCACACTTTCAATTCAAAACATAGCATCAGCAAAGGCAAAAAGTCAGGGGGTAACCTAAGGAATAGCATATACAGAGCCAACTTCTTACACTTAGGCAGAGCAAGAGTGTCTGGTGGGTTGACGGAAGTTCAGATGGTGGTTCAAGTTGACGGATCCTCCATAGAGTGGTCAGTGGGGGTAGGAGTAGGGCAGAGTTCTGACGGCTACCTGGATGATCAGTACCTCTGTATTGTATGTGTTGAACTTCAGGCAGTTGTCCTTCATCCAGTTGACAACGTCTGTAATGCAATTGTGGAAGTTGCTGTTGGTGCTGGTGGTGTCTTTAGAAAGAGAGAGGATGAGTAGTGTTTCATAGGCAAAAGATGTGATGTTGAACCTGTGGCTTTTGACGATGCTGGTCAGAGGTGTCATGTACGTGTTGAAGATGATGGTACTCCACAGATTATTTCCTTGTGTTCGAAGATGAAGGGGGGAAGGCAGCACTTTTTAGCATTGTTCCGGTGAGGAAAGAGTGACGAAAGAGGTGATCCTTCTGAGAGCTGCTCCTTAGATGACTAAGTTGTGCAGCCTTGTGATGAGTGTGTGGTTGGAGCCTGTATCGTAGGCTACCAAGAGGTATAGGACGATCAATGCTGCAGTCTCACCTCAGTCGAGTAGTGCTCGGATGTCATCGGTAGCCACAATGAGGGCTGTCTCGTGCTTTGTTTGCTGTGATTCCAGAATGGGAGAAGTCATGTAGGAGATTTCATTCCCGATGTGAGGAGAGTTGTTGGTTGATGGCTTTTTCTAATTCTTTGACTGGGAATGGGAGGTTGGTCGGTACTTGTTGAGTTTGGTCGGGTGTGTGCAGATGATTTCTTAAGTAGGGAATTGAATTCTTTATGCTTCCAGTCCTCGGGGAAGGTGATCGTGGCAATTGAGGTGTTGAACAAGGTGGTGAGCGCATGGCTGATTCTTCTTGAAGGTTGAAGATGTGGCAAAAGCATGGTTCAGTTGGGGCCCCTGAGTGGACTGAGTTCATGATGGAGGTGGTGTCCTTTGGGATGAACTGGCTCCATTTGGTTAATCAACGGTAGTGGGGTTTTTGTGTTGGCTAAAGAAGTCAGTGGCGTTGGGCTAGGGTTTGAAGTTTCTGTAGGTGTTGACGATCTTGTGGAAGAAGTTTGCAAGATTGTTGCAGTGTTCCTGTGAGGGGGTAATGTTGTTTGTTGGAGCTGAAGGGTTGAAGAATTCTTTGACAATGTTGAAGAGCTCTTTGCTGCTACTGGAGCTTGATTCCATGCAAGAGGCTAGGGCCTTTTTCTTCGATTCTCTCAATTGTCTGTGGTACGGGTTGAGGGCTGTCTTGAAGGTGGTCTTGTCGGTCGTGTCCTTGCTTGTGCACAATCTCCTTTCCAGTTGTTTACAGTGTCATTTAGTGGATCTGATGTCTTCAGTGTACCAGCTAGTGTGCTTGTTGGACCTTCTGTGAGTATTGTTGCTGATTTGAGCGACACTGTTGGCGCAGTTGGTAATCCAATTGTTGTAGTCTCTGACATTCCGGTCTAGGTTGTAGGAAGAGATGGGGTGAGTGGTGTTTTTCCACATGTCCTTGGAGACTTTCCTTTAGCTGCGGTGGGGGGTGTTTGGAAGACTAGGGGCAGAGGTCCATGAGCTGGTGACATTGAAGTGGACGATAGAGTGGTTGGTCCAGGTGAGTTCCGTGGTGTGGCTGTACCTGATGCAGTCACTGGAGGTGAAGATCAGGTCTAGCTTTTGGCCTGCAGTGTGGGTGGGGTTGTGGACAAGTTGGGTAAGTCCAGTGTTGTTCATGCTGTTGAGGAGGTTGGTAGTGGTCACTGAGGAAAATTTAGTTCTTGGAGTCTATGGTGAGGGGGGGATGAAGTCAGCAATGAAGTTGCAGAAGGCTTGACATGGACCTGGAAGACAGTAGACGAAGGTGCCCCTGATGGAGATTTTGATGTCTGTTTGGAGTCAGAAGTTGAGGTGTTTCATGACTAGGGTAATGCCATCATTTGTGGTGGTGAATTGGATGAGATCCCTCAGCCAGGCTTGTTGATGCGGTCGTAGTAGGTGATCTTGTATACTTAGAGTATTGTGGTGGCGATGTTGGGCACCGAAGTGTGGTTGATCCAGGTCTCAGTGAGGAAGAGGACGGTGGGTGTGAGGGTGGAAATGAGGTCCCAAATCTCAGTGGTGTGTTTACATAGTGAGTGTGTGTTGAGAGGGCTCATGCAAGTTGATGTTTTGTTCAGGTGGTTTTTGTGGTGCTTTCAAGGTGGGCTGTTTGATGGACTGATGTGTGTGTTATGGCAGGTAAAGTGGCTGTGGGTGCAGGTGGAAGGTCCTACCATACAGAGTGGGGCCATGCAGTGGCAGAGTTGAGTGCAGCATCAGGGGTTGAGGGTGTAGAGTTTGGCAATGGTGTATATGCAGGTGGTGGGAAGGCCAGGGGTTGTGGTGCTGGGTGCAGTCCATGTGCAGACGGACACAAACAGGCTTGCCTTTGGCATGCCTTAGGCTAGGACCTGCATTAAGTAGGTCCTGGAGTGGGGAGGGCTACTGTTGGCAGGAAGAACAGTGAGTAGGAAAACCCAGGCAGGAAAACCAGGCATCAGCTGTTTCACTTGGTCAAATGGTGGCAGCTGGATTAGGCTGGAACAAGCAGGAACTGTAGACCAAGTCAAGTGGCAGACTAGGTGCCAAGGTATCAATCAATGCGTTCCAGTGCCTCAACTAATAGGCAATGGAAGGCGATGTTTCACATGTAGAGATGTTATCCTGCTGTGACATTCATAAAACAAATTTAGTGGACCTGAGGTCCACAGAAATTGAGTTGCACAGGTTATCCATTTTAACTATCTTTGACATAATAGTTGATGGGGATAAGGGGGTAACCAAGGAGAGAATTGCTGGAAATGCTGCCAGGATGTCAAACGTTTTTATGGGCGATCTATATTTTGCTAGGGTCCCCACAACTAGAGGAATTTTGTGTTGGAGTGTCACTGGAATCAAGGTGGTCCTGTACAGAATTCAAATAAAATATTCCCACCTGCTGTAAAGTAACTCCAAGCATGTCTGAAGCTTTTTTGTATATAGGTCCTGGAACTAGACCACCACAGTAATTTCCAATGCTGTGGTTTCCACCATGTGCGTAAGGCCTTCCTACAGGAAAATTACCTTCCGCATCAGCAGGCCTCACTTGGTATTAGTGCCTGGCTTCCACTCATGGCAGATAACTAGATGTATCACACTTTCCTAAGAGAGTGCAGCAAGGATTGGCACAGCTGCTATACCCAGGGTTTGCCATATGGGTTAATAGGGTAAATGACAGAATATCAGAAACAGAAATATCATGTAGACAGAATATCATGTCAAAAATATAGAGAAATAAAATATGAGAAGGTAAGTGCAAATAGGTAAGCATAGACTTACTAATCTTAACTCCACATCTACATACCTTGTTGATATATATCACCAAGGTACATATATGTGGAGCATAAATATTAATACTTTGCTTACCTACAGAAACTTACCTTCACAATATTTTTGTCCTCGATATTCTTGGCACTGTAGTGTGGTTAGTTTTACGTATTCATTGCGCTTTAGCTTCAGGCTTTAGGCCTTTGTGCACTTTGCCCTGAATATATTTTATTCATTTGCTGACAGCTTAGAGCCTCTGTGCACTTTGCTCTATATGCTTTTTATTAGGCTTCGTACTGTTATTTTTCAAATAGCCAGTTCTACGGTGTTGTTTTTTATTCATATCACACTGTTTTGCCTACTTCAGCACTAGAGTTCTCCATAACATATTTACTCTGTGCTTCAGTCAAGGATACAGTCTGGTACATTGCCGATAGACGTGGTAGGAGTTTAGACTTGGCATTCCTGCGTAGGGACATTTTGTGATCACGATGACATGTTAGTTATAAAATCACTTCCTTGTCCCAATACACGCAAAAAGGAGATTCCGACCAGGGAACCACAACTAGACGCTGACTGCCTCGTTGCAGATGCTGAACCAAGATCACTGGTCTTTACTCAGGTATGAGGGCTGATGACTCCACAGTGATTCTAATAGGCAAGCTAGAAGCTTAACATGCTGTGCTCTAGATAGAACACGCAGAGGGAGAGTAGAAACTGTTTGACAATATGATAGCTTTGTTCTTATGTTTTCCTCTCCTGGTAACTATTTCAATCCTACTGTGTTGTATTGTTCTGGTTATTGCGGCTCACGCCTTAATATCTAAAATACAGTCATTTTATTAAAAAACATTATATAAAAATTATACTGTCTTTGTCATTTGTATATGAGATCACATTGGAAATAAGAGAGTTGGTTTGGATCTGAGTAACCACGACTTCCCTGAGAAGTTCCAAAGATGTCATGCGCTCGGCTGCCAAATCATTTCTTCCACATGGGAGAAATGAGGCACTGCTAGTTAGCCAGAGCAAAAACCGGATTTAGGGTGACAGAGTCTTTACACGTGGGTCAGACTCAGTTCCCCACACCGTTATAGATCCTGCTACCTAGAAATCCAGTAGTCTCATTTAGAATAATGAGAGCCCACGCGACAGCACAATATTTTGTCCCACAAGATTTTTGTTTGGTATTCTGTATAAATATTGGTTAATCAATACCAAAACCCTTGCCTACAAAGGTAATCTGTAAGAGTCCTTGTAATAAAAATACCCATCTGTAAGGAAATGCCTCCTTGGCATGATTGCCCCCTGACTTTTTGCCTTTGCTGATGCTATGTTTACAATTGAAAGTGTGCTGAGGCCTGCTAACCAGGCCCCAGCACCAGTGTTCTTTCCCTAACCTGTACTTTTGTATCCACAATTGGCAGACCCTGGCATCCAGATAAGTCCCTTGTAACTGGTACTTCTAGTACCAAGGGCCCTGATGCCAAGGAAGGTCTCTAAGGGCTGCAGCATGTCTTATGCCACCCTGGAGACCTCTCACTCAGCACAGACACACTGCTTACCAGCTTGTGTGTGCTAGTGAGGACAAAACGAGTAAGTCGACATGGCACTCCCCTCAGGGTGCCATGCCAGCCTCTCACTGCCTATGCAGTATAGGTAAGACACCCCTCTAGCAGGCCTTACAGCCCTAAGGCAGGGTGCACTATACCATAGGTGAGGGTACCAGTGCATGAGCATGGTACCCCTACAGTGTCTAAACAAAACCTTAGACATTGTAAGTGCAGGGTAGCCATAAGAGTATATGGTCTGGGAGTCTGTCAAACACGAACTCCACAGCACCATAATGGCTACACTGAAAACTGGGAAGTTTGGTATCAAACTTCTCAGCACAATAAATGCACACTGATGCCAGTGTACATTTTATTGTAAAATACACCACAGAGGGCACCTTAGAGGTGCCCCCTGAAACTTAACCGACTATCTGTGTAGGCTGACTAGTTTTAGCAGCCTGCCACAAACCGAGACATGTTGCTGGCCCCATGGGGAGAGTGCCTTTGTCACTCTGAGGCCAGTAACAAAGCCTGCACTGGGTGGAGATGCTAACACCTCCCCCAGGCAGGAATTGTCACCCCTGGCGGTGAGCCTCAAAGGCTCACCTCCTTTGTGCCAACCCAGCAGGACACTCCAGCTAGTGGAGTTGCCCGCCCCCTCCGGCCAGGCCCCACTTTTGGCGGCAAGGCCGGAGAAAATAATGAGAAAAACAAGGAGGAGTCACTGGCCAGTCAGGACAGCCCCTAAGGTGTCCTGAGCTGAGGTGACTCTAACTTTTAGAAATCCTCCATCTTGCAGATGGAGGATTCCCCCAATAGGGTTAGGATTGTGACCCCCTCCCCTTGGGAGGAGGCACAAAGAGGGTGTACCCACCCTCAGGGCCAGTAGCCATTGGCTACTAACCCCCCAGACCTAAACACGCCCTTAAATTTAGTATTTAAGGGCTACCCTGAACCCTAGAAAATTAGATTCCTGCAACTACAAGAAGAAGGACTGCCCAGCTGAAAACCCCTGCAGCGGAAGACCAGAAGACGACAACTGCCTTGGCTCCAGAAACTCACCGGCCTGTCTCCTGCCTTCCAAAGATCCTGCTCCAGCGACGCCTTCCAAAGGGACCAGCGACCTCGACATCCTCTGAGGACTGCCCCTGCTTCGAAAAGACAAGAAACTCCAGAGGACAGCGGACCTGCTCCAAGAAAAGCTGCACTTTGTTTCCAGCAGCTTTAAAGAACCCTGCAAGCTCCCCGCAAGAAGCGTGAGACTTGCAACACTGCACCCGGCGACCCCGACTCGGCTGGTGGAGATCCGACACCTCAGGAGGGACCCCAGGACTACTCTGATACTGTGAGTACCAAAACCTGTCCCCCCTGAGCCCCCACAGCGCCGCCTGCAGAGGGAATCCCGAGGCTTCCCCTGACCGCGACTCTTTGAACCTAAAGTCCCGACGCCTGGGAGAGACCCTGCACCCGCAGCCCCCAGGACCTGAAGGACCGGACTTTCACTGGAGAAGTGACCCCCAGAAGTCCCTCTCCCTTGCCCAAGTGGAGGTTTCCCCGAGGAACCCCCCCCTTGCCTGCCTGCAGCGCTGAAGAGATCCCGAGATCTCTCATAGACTAACATTGCGAACCCGACGCCTGTTTCTACACTGCACCCGGCCGCCCCCGCGCCGCTGGGGGTGAAATTTCTGTGTGGGCTTGTGTCCCCCCCGGTGCCCTACAAAACCCCTCTGGTCTGCCCTCCGAAGACGCGGGTACTTACCTGCAAGCAGACCGGAACCGGGGCACCCCCTTCTCTCCATTCTAGCCTATGTGTTTTGGGCACCACTTTGAACTCTGCACCTGACCTACCCTGAGCTGCTGGTGTGGTGACTTTGGGGTTGCTCTGAACCCCCAACGGTGGGCTACCTTGGACCAAGAACTAAGCCCTGTAAGTGTCTTACTTACCTGGTTAACCTAACAAATACTTACCTCCCCTAGGAACTGTGAAAATTGCACTGTGTCCACTTTTAAAACAGCTATTTGTGAATAACTTGAAAAGTATACATGCAATTTTGATGATTTGAAGTTCCTAAAGTACTTACCTGCAATACCTTTCGAATGAGATATTACATGTAGAATTTGAACCTGTGGTTCTTAAAATAAACTAAGAAAAGATATTTTTCTATACAAAAACCTATTGGCTGGATTTGTCTCTGAGTGTGTGTACCTCATTTATTGTCTATGTGTATGTACAACAAATGCTTAACACTACTCCTTGGATAAGCCTACTGCTCGACCACACTACCACAAAATAGAGCATTAGTATTATCTATTTTTGCCACTATCTTACCTCTAAGGGGAACCCTTGGACTCTGTGCATACTATTCCTTACTTTGAAATAGTGCATACAGAGCCAACTTCCTACATTGGTGGATCAGCGGTGGGGTACAAGACTTTGCATTTGCTGGACTACTCAGCCAATACCTGATCACACGACAAATTCCAAAATTGTCATTAGAAATTCATTTTTGCAATTTGAAATTTTTCTAAATTCTTAAAAGTCCTGCTAGGGCCTTGTGTGTTAAGTCCCTGTTTAGCATTGTCTTTTAGAGTTTAAAAGTTTGTTAAAAGTTTGAAATTAGATTCTAGAAACAGTTTTAGATTCTTTAAAAAGTCTTCCAACTTTTAGCAAAATAATGTCTGATACAGAGATGAATGTGGTGGAACTCGACACCACACCTTACCTCCATCTTAAGATGAGGGAGCTAAGGTCTCTCTGTAATATCAAAAAAATAACCATTGGCTCCAGACCTACCAAAATTCAGCTCCAGGAGCTGTTGGCAGAGTTTGAAAAAGCCAACCCCTCTGATGATGACCTCACAGAGGAAGAAATTAGTGACTTGGAGGCCAATGTCCCTCCTCCAGTCCTAAATAGGGAGAACAGGACCCCTCAAGTCCTGTCTCCAACTGTGTTAGTCAGAAATAGTGAGTCCCTCACAGGAGGGTCCCACATTTCTGAAATCACTGAGGATGCTCTCAGTGAAGATGACCTCCTGTTAGCCAGGATGGCCAAAAGATTGGCTTTAGAGAGACAGCTCCTAGCCATAGAAAGGGAAAGACAAGAGATGGGCCTAGGACCCATCAATGGTGGCAGCAATATAAATAGGGTCAGAGATTCTCCTGACATGTTAAAAATCCCCAAAGGGATTGTGACAAAATATGAAGATGGTGATGACATCACCAAGTGGTTCACAGCTTTTGAGAGGGCTTGTGTAACCAGAAAAGTGAACAGATCTCACTGGGGTGCTCTCCTTTGGGAAATGTTCACTGGAAAGTGTAGGGATAGACTCCTCACACTCTCTGGAAAAGATGCAGAATCTTATGACCTCATGAAGGGTACCCTGATTGAGGGCTTTGGATTCTCCACTGAGGAGTACAGGATTAGGTTCAGGGGGGCTCAAAAATCCTCGAGCCAGACCTGGGTTGACTTTGTTGACTACTCAGTGAAAACACTAGATGGTTGGATTCAAGGCAGTGGTGTAAGTAATTATGATGGGCTGTACAATTTATTTGTGAAAGAACACCTGTTAAGTAATTGTTTCAATGATAAACTGCATCAGCATCTGGTAGACCTAGGACCAATTTCTCCCCAAGAATTGGGAAAGAAGGCGGACCATTGGGTCAAGACAAGGGTGTCCAAGACTTCAACAGGGGGTGACCAAAAGAAAGGGGTCACAAAGACTCCCCAGGGGAAGGGTGATGAGACAACCAAAACTAAAAATAGTAAAGAGTCTTCTACAGGCCCCCAAAAACCTGCACAGGAGGGTGGGCCCAGAGCCTCTTCACAAAACAATGGGTACAAGGGTAAAAACTTTGATCCCAAAAAGGCCTGGTGTCATAGCTGTAAACAGCATGGACACCAAACTGGAGACAAGGCCTGTCCCAAGAAAGGTTCCACTCCAAACTCCCATCCAGGTAACACTGGTATGGCTAGTCTCCAAGTGGGATCAACAGTGTGCCCAGAGCAAATCAGGGTCCACACTGAAGCTACTCTAGTTTCTGAGGGTGGGGTGGATTTAGCCACACTAGCTGTCTGGCCGCCTAACATGCAAAAATACAGACAGCAACTCTTAATTAAAGGGACTAGAATAGAGGGCCTGAGGGATACAGGTGCCAGTGTCACCATGGTGACAGAGAAACTGGTTTCCCCTGGCCAATACCTGACTGGAAAAACTTACACAGTCACCAACGCTGACAATCAGAGAAAAGTACATCCCATGGCAATGGTTACTTTAGAATGGGGAGGGGTCAATGGCCTGAAACAGGTGGTGGTCTCCTCAAATATCCCAGTGGACTGTCTGCTTGGAAATGACCTGGAGTCCTCAGCATGGGCTGAGGTAGAACTAAAAACCCATGCAGCAATGCTGGGTATCCCTGAACTGGTGTGTGTGAAAACAAGAGCACAATGCAAGGCACAGGGTGAAAAAGTAGAGCTGGAGTCTGGAAAAATGGCCCAGCCTACCAAGAGAACAGGAAAGTCAGTTGGGAAACCAACTGCAACACAGCAAAAGAAAGGGAACCTCTCTTCTCAGGAAGAAGTTCTGCCCTCTGAGGGAACTGAGCCTTTGGAGCTTGAACCTTATCAGGTTGAGCTCTTAGGCCCAGGGGGACCCTCAAGGGAGGAGCTGTGTAAGGGACAAGAAACCTGTCCCTCTCTTGAAGGCCTTAGGCAGCAAGCTGCTGAAGAGTCCAAAGGCAAGAAAAATGGAACACATAGGGTCTATTGGGAAGATGGACTCCTGTACACTGAGGCCAGAGACCCCAAACCTGGTGCCACTAGGAGAGTGGTAGTGCCTCAGCTGTTCAGGAAGTTCATCCTAACATTGGCCCATGACATTCCCCTTGCTGGACATTTGGGACAAACCAAGACGTGGGAGAGGTTAGTCAACCACTTCTACTGGCCCAATATGTCCAACATGGTTAAGGAGTTTTGCCTCTCCTGCCCCACCTGTCAAGCCAGTGGTAAGACAGGTGGGCATCCAAAGGCCCCCCTCATTCCACTTCCAGTGGTGGGGGTTCCCTTTGAAAGAGTGGGTGTGGACATAGTTGGTCCACTAGAACCTCCCACAGCCTCAGGAAATATGTATATCCTGGTAGTAGTGGATCATGCTACCAGGTATCCTGAAGCTATTCCCCTTAGGTCGACTACTGCCCCTGCAGTAGCCAAGGCCCTCATTGGTATCTTTACCAGAGTGGGTTTCCCTAAGGAGGTGGTGTCTGACAGAGGTACCAACTTCATGTCAGCATACCTAAAACACATGTGGAATGAGTGTGGAGTGACTTACAAATTCACTACACCATACCATCCACAAACTAATGGCTTAGTTGAGAGATTCAACAAGACATTAAAAGGCATGATCATGGGGCTCCCAGAAAAACTCAAAAGGAGATGGGATGTCCTCTTGCCATGCCTGCTTTTCGCTTACAGAGAGGTGCCACAGAAGGGAGTAGGATTCTCACCCTTTGAACTTCTGTTTGGTCATCCTGTAAGGGGACCACTTGCCCTTGTTAAAGAAGGCTGGGAGAGACCTCTCCATGAGCCTAAACAGGACATAGTGGACTATGTACTTGGCCTTCGCTCTAGAATGGCAGAGTACATGGAAAAGGCAACCAAAAACCTTGAGGCCAGCCAACAGCTCCAGAAGTTTTGGTATGACCAAAAGGCTGCACTGGTTGAGTTCCAACCAGGGCAGAAAGTCTGGGTTCTGGAGCCTGTGGCTCCCAGGGCACTCCAGGACAAATGGAGTGGCCCTTACCCAGTGCTAGAAAGGAAGAGTCAGGTCACCTACCTGGTGGACCTGGGCACAAGCAGGAGCCCCAAGAGGGTGATCCATGTGAACCGCCTTAAGCTCTTCCATGACAGGGCTGATGTCAATCTGTTGATGGTAACAGATGAGGATCAGGAGGCCGAGAGTGAACCTCTCCCTGATCTTCTGTCATCAGACCCAAAAGATGGCACAGTAGATGGAGTGATCTACTCAGACACCCTCTCTGGCCAACAGCAAGCTGATTGTAGGAGAGTCCTACAACAGTTTCCTGAACTCTTCTCCTTAACCCCTGGTCAGACACACCTGTGTACCCATGATGTGGACACAGGAGACAGCATGCCTGTCAAGAACAAAATCTTTAGACAGTCTGACCATGTTAAGGAAAGCATCAAGGTGGAAGTCCACAAGATGCTGGAATTGGGAGTAATTGAGCGCTCTGACAGCCCCTGGGCTAGCCCAGTGGTCTTGGTCCCCAAACCTCACACCAAAGATGGAAAGAAAGAGATGAGGTTTTGTGTGGACTACAGAGGGCTCAATTCTGTCACCAAGACAGATGCTCATCCAATTCCAAGAGCTGATGAGCTCATAGACAAATTAGGTGCTGCCAAATTCTTAAGTACCTTTGACTTGACAGCAGGGTACTGGCAAATAAAAATGGCACCTGGAGCAAAAGAGAAAACAGCATTCTCCACACCTGATGGGCATTATCAGTTTACTGTTATGCCCTTTGGTTTAAAGAATGCCCCTGCCACCTTCCAAAGGTTGGTGAATCAAGTCCTTGCTGGTTTGGAGTCCTTTAGCACAGCGTATCTTGATGATATTGCTGTCTTTAGCTCCACCTGGCAGGATCACCTGGTCCACCTGAAGAAGGTTTTGAAGGCTCTGCAATATGCAGGCCTCTCTATCAAGGCATCCAAATGCCAGATAGGGCAGGGAACTGTGGTTTACTTGGGACACCTTGTAGGTGGAGGCCAAGTTCAGCCACTCCAACCCAAGATCCAGACTATTCTGGACTGGGTAGCTCCAAAAACCCAGACTCAAGTCAGGGCATTCCTTGGCTTGACTGGGTATTACAGGAGGTTTGTGAAGGGATATGGATCCATTGTGACAGCCCTCACTGAACTCACCTCCAAGAAAATGCCCAAGAAAGTGAACTGGACTGTGGAATGCCAACAGGCCTTTGACACCCTGAAACAGGCAATGTGCTCAGCACCAGTTCTAAAAGCTCCAGATTATTCTAAGCAGTTCATTGTGCAGACTGATGCCTCTGAACATGGGATAGGGGCAGTTTTGTCCCAAACAAATGATGATGGCCTTGACCAGCCTGTTGCTTTCATTAGCAGGAGGTTACTCCCCAGGGAGCAGCGTTGGAGTGCCATTGAGAGGGAGGCCTTTGCTGTGGTTTGGTCCCTGAAGAAGCTGAGACCATACCTCTTTGGGACTCACTTCCTAGTTCAAACTGACCACAGACCTCTCAAATGGCTGATGCAAATGAAAGGTGAAAATCCTAAACTGTTGAGGTGGTCCATCTCCCTACAGGGAATGGACTTTATAGTGGAACACAGACCTGGGACTGCCCATGCCAATGCAGATGGCCTTTCCAGGTTCTTCCACTTAGAAAATGAAGACTCTCTTGGGAAAGGTTAGTCTCATCCTCTTTCGTTTGGGGGGGGGTTGTGTAAGGAAATGCCTCCTTGGCATGATTGCCCCCTGACTTTTTGCCTTTGCTGATGCTATGTTTACAATTGAAAGTGTGCTGAGGCCTGCTAACCAGGCCCCAGCACCAGTGTTCTTTCCCTAACCTGTACTTTTGTATCCACAATTGGCAGACCCTGGCATCCAGATAAGTCCCTTGTAACTGGTACTTCTAGTACCAAGGGCCCTGATGCCAAGGAAGGTCTCTAAGGGCTGCAGCATGTCTTATGCCACCCTGGAGACCTCTCACTCAGCACAGACACACTGCTTACCAGCTTGTGTGTGCTAGTGAGGACAAAACGAGTAAGTCGACATGGCACTCCCCTCAGGGTGCCATGCCAGCCTCTCACTGCCTATGCAGTATAGGTAAGACACCCCTCTAGCAGGCCTTACAGCCCTAAGGCAGGGTGCACTATACCATAGGTGAGGGTACCAGTGCATGAGCATGGTACCCCTACAGTGTCTAAACAAAACCTTAGACATTGTAAGTGCAGGGTAGCCATAAGAGTATATGGTCTGGGAGTCTGTCAAACACGAACTCCACAGCACCATAATGGCTACACTGAAAACTGGGAAGTTTGGTATCAAACTTCTCAGCACAATAAATGCACACTGATGCCAGTGTACATTTTATTGTAAAATACACCACAGAGGGCACCTTAGAGGTGCCCCCTGAAACTTAACCGACTATCTGTGTAGGCTGACTAGTTTTAGCAGCCTGCCACAAACCGAGACATGTTGCTGGCCCCATGGGGAGAGTGCCTTTGTCACTCTGAGGCCAGTAACAAAGCCTGCACTGGGTGGAGATGCTAACACCTCCCCCAGGCAGGAATTGTCACCCCTGGCGGTGAGCCTCAAAGGCTCACCTCCTTTGTGCCAACCCAGCAGGACACTCCAGCTAGTGGAGTTGCCCGCCCCCTCCGGCCAGGCCCCACTTTTGGCGGCAAGGCCGGAGAAAATAATGAGAAAAACAAGGAGGAGTCACTGGCCAGTCAGGACAGCCCCTAAGGTGTCCTGAGCTGAGGTGACTCTAACTTTTAGAAATCCTCCATCTTGCAGATGGAGGATTCCCCCAATAGGGTTAGGATTGTGACCCCCTCCCCTTGGGAGGAGGCACAAAGAGGGTGTACCCACCCTCAGGGCCAGTAGCCATTGGCTACTAACCCCCCAGACCTAAACACGCCCTTAAATTTAGTATTTAAGGGCTACCCTGAACCCTAGAAAATTAGATTCCTGCAACTACAAGAAGAAGGACTGCCCAGCTGAAAACCCCTGCAGCGGAAGACCAGAAGACGACAACTGCCTTGGCTCCAGAAACTCACCGGCCTGTCTCCTGCCTTCCAAAGATCCTGCTCCAGCGACGCCTTCCAAAGGGACCAGCGACCTCGACATCCTCTGAGGACTGCCCCTGCTTCGAAAAGACAAGAAACTCCCGAGGACAGCGGACCTGCTCCAAGAAAAGCTGCAACTTTGTTTCCAGCAGCTTTAAAGAACCCTGCAAGCTCCCCGCAAGAAGCGTGAGACTTGCAACACTGCACCCGGCGACCCCGACTCGGCTGGTGGAGATCCGACACCTCAGGAGGGACCCCAGGACTACTCTGATACTGTGAGTACCAAAACCTGTCCCCCCTGAGCCCCCACAGCGCCGCCTGCAGAGGGAATCCCGAGGCTTCCCCTGACCGCGACTCTTTGAACCTAAAGTCCCGACGCCTGGGAGAGACCCTGCACCCGCAGCCCCCAGGACCTGAAGGACCGGACTTTCACTGGAGAAGTGACCCCCAGGAGTCCCTCTCCCTTGCCCAAATGGAGGTTTCCCCGAGGAACCCCCCCCTTGCCTGCCTGCAGCGCTGAAGAGATCCCGAGATCTCTCATAGACTAACATTGCGAACCCGACGCCTGTTTCTACACTGCACCCGGCCGCCCCCGCGCCGCTGGGGGTGAAATTTCTGTGTGGGCTTGTGTCCCCCCCGGTGCCCTACAAAACCCCTCTGGTCTGCCCTCCGAAGACGCGGGTACTTACCTGCAAGCAGACCGGAACCGGGGCACCCCCTTCTCTCCATTCTAGCCTATGTGTTTTGGGCACCACTTTGAACTCTGCACCTGACCGGCCCTGAGCTGCTGGTGTGGTGACTTTGGGGTTGCTCTGAACCCCCAACGGTGGGCTACCTTGGACCAAGAACTAAGCCCTGTAAGTGTCTTACTTACCTGGTTAACCTAACAAATACTTACCTCCCCTAGGAACTGTGAAAATTGCACTGTGTCCACTTTTAAAACAGCTATTTGTGAATAACTTGAAAAGTATACATGCAATTTTGATGATTTGAAGTTCCTAAAGTACTTACCTGCAATACCTTTCGAATGAGATATTACATGTAGAATTTGAACCTGTGGTTCTTAAAATAAACTAAGAAAAGATATTTTTCTATACAAAAACCTATTGGCTGGATTTGTCTCTGAGTGTGTGTACCTCATTTATTGTCTATGTGTATGTACAACAAATGCTTAACACTACTCCTTGGATAAGCCTACTGCTCGACCACACTACCACAAAATAGAGCATTAGTATTATCTATTTTTGCCACTATCTTACCTCTAAGGGGAACCCTTGGACTCTGTGCATACTATTCCTTACTTTGAAATAGTGCATACAGAGCCAACTTCCTACACCATCTATGTGCTTTAACGTGGTGTAATGATAATCTATCCTAAAAGGCCCGTATGATCTTTCCTAAAGTCAAGCCTAGTGCCTTTGTTGTAACTATTCATAACACAGATCAGACCTGGGCATCTGACATAACATTCAGGCCAATAGCCTTTAAAATTGGCTTGTTACCATAAACATCTCACGCCTGCTATATTGAGCATAAGCATTCCCAAAATGTAGCCATCACGCATACTCATAAAATTATAAAAATGTTTAAAAAAACGAGATAACATACAGCCCCTCTTACAGCATAACAAGGTGTTAATAATGCAAATTGTCTACCCCAGGGTTTGTCGGAAGAGATAACCAACACCAAACCCATCCTTACTATGCTAATCTGTGAAATTCCATCTAATAAAGTACTTGTCTACTACCTTTAACATAATGTAACACAAATTCACTCTTAAAATCAAACTGGCTTTACCATTTGTATTCCACAATAAATGTCAGGCCTACTGCCTTTGCTGCAAAATTTCATAATAGAGGAATCAGGTCTATGGCTTCTCGCATACCCTTTCCCAATAAAGCAATCTGACCCATAGCCTTTACCATTTGCTTGTCCCTGTAACAAACTCAGGTATATTGTACAAAAGATAAGAATTCTGACAAGGCATCATTAGGAATACAATAATGAAATTACAATTATGTTAAAAAATACATGTGGTAAAACAATAAAACAACCTCTCCTAAAACAGAGGCGAACAAAGATCCTCACTAAGAAAATCTTCTAATATTATAGTTTGTCAATGGAGGTAACCAGTAACAAAATTCTTTCCTAGTATAGTAATCGGTGAGAATCCGTGTATTAAAAAATTGTCTCAAGTCTTTTAACTCTGTGCAATAACATTACACCCTTAAAAGCATATTGCCTATAAAACTGGGTCTTAAACTTTTGACTTGTGTGGACCCCCACTTAATCCTTAGTGTGATCCAGGGGGACCCCTACTGAATAATTATTGGAATCCGGGACCCCCACTGGGTCATTAATGGAAGCTGGGGGCTACGGCTTAAGCAGTTTCGATGATTTGAACCTCAAAATAATGGACAAAAATTCAGAAAAAAACACACATCAAACAAAATACATAAATAGACAAAGGATGAAGTATGTGAATTAATTCATTAAAAAAACATAAAACAAATCTAAATTTTCATTTTGATGGGAAGGCCAAGTCTTTTCTAAATTTAACTGAGGCCTCACATCATTGATATTATATTCTGTTTTTTGCATTTGCACTGCTCCCACAAATCAATCTTTGGAAACCAACTTAATTTTTAGCTTCCAATTTCGAATACCTTCACTTTTATGGATTGGTTTAGTAATCTGTTACCATTATTTAATTTTCTAAGCAGTTGCAGACCCGCTGAGTAGGTGTCGTGGACCCCCAATAGCCACTGGATCACAGGTTAATAAATGCCCCTATAACATATGCTTTTCTCAATAAATACTTCAGGCCTACTGCTTTGTTGTAACTTTTCATAAAAAATAGAACACACTGATGGCATCTTAAACTTTTTCCAGTGAAGCAATTAGGCTTAATGCCTGAATCATTGCCTTTCCACCATAAGCAACTCAGGTCTACTGAACATATGCCTTTCCACAAGGCAGCTGTCAGGAATTCTGTCATATATTTACATATCTGTACCACTTACAGTTGGCAAAATAATATAATACCCATCTCAAAGGGACTGACAATATTATCATATTGTACATTTTCAAACCCCAGGGTTTGTCAGATGGGCACCAACATCTTGCCTACTAATGTAATGAGTGAGATTCCATGTAACAATATGCCTGTCTACAGTCTTTTACAGAGTGTAATATCAATCCACCTCTAAAGGCCCACTGATTTCAACAAATGTTTTTTTAACGATAAATAGGACAGACCAACAGCCTATGTCATAAGTGTTTCTAATAAACAGATCAGACTTGTGGTATTAGACATAGCCTTTCCAAGAAAACTAATCAGGCCCTTGACCTTTATCATTGGCTTCTTACCATAACGATCTCAGGCTTACTTCATTGAACATAAGCTGTCACACAAGTCAATGATCAAGCATAAGGTCATAAAATTGTAACTGTATTCAAGACTAGTTTCAATACAAAATACAGTCCCTCAAAGGAGTGCCTAACAAGGCCTTACACAGTGCAAATCCTCTTTCCCTCAGTGTTAATCAGAGGGGTAACCAAATACAAAGACCTTGCCCACTAAAGCAACTTTGAATTTTCAGAAACTATTTGCTGAGAATGTTTGCACAACCGCTTGTATAAAGGGATAACATCCACCAGACAAGGAGAGATTTGCAGCACTGAAGTAAGTAAAGCTAAGGTGCAAATAAAACAGTTAAGTGCTCTTAATTACCAATATTTGTTTTAGATAATATGATAATAAGACACACATACTAATCTGCTAAAAACAGAAAGACTTGTTTTAGGTTAACATATGTAGCTGAAATTTAGAGTTGTTTTTCAGAAGTAAATGGCAGTGCTACAAATTGATATGTACTGATGGAAGAAGAGTGACGTGGGGAGCCTGACCATAAGTAAGCTTTTCAGAGCATTCTGAACATAGCGTGATGTTGGTACAGATTGGCTGGATTTACAGCATTAGGCATCATTGTGATTTACCTGTAATTGAAGTAAGAAACTGTGCAAGCAAAACTATTTGAATGGAAGCCTGCATACTGAACATAGACTCATATTTGGAGCAGCAAAGATTTGCTGCAACCCCTGATGCCACAATCATGACCTATATGTAACCAAGATGTAGCCAATATTGTGTGATTTAATCTGTTACTAATATAAGGTGGTGCACTCAAATTCAATAATAAAGTGCATTCACTGTAGTATTAGGAAAAATGTATTCAGAGTGCCTTAAACTTATTAAATGAAATACAATCCTTGAGTGTAATTTCTTAACCACCCTTATATTATTTGAATGTATTTGTACTAGGAAAAATAATAATTTATATAAGGTGTGCATTAATATTTGCAGTTAACATTGAGAAATGTAGTACCTATCATATTCAAATTCATGTATTAACAATTGTATTTCATTTATATTAACTGTAACATGAAGCTTAAACTGCGAAAGTTTAATTTACATTATATGAATGTAGAAACTAATATGTGCGTGGTATAACATTAAATTAAATGTGCATTAGTCAATATTGTTCTTAACTTAACAATTCTAGGCCTGAATTTCTTTAACCTGAGAAATTGTTTTTCATTTTCTGCTAACGTGTCATTTCATTAAAGGTGCATTCACATGAAATATTAGTTTGGAAATAGATGTGCTATTGTTTTACTCATAGAGAGTCTGAGAGAAAAACATTGAAAGAGAACGCGAAGACACCAAGTAAAAGATAATTGTCCCTTATTCATACATGTTGCAAATGATGTCTAGGTCAAGGACAACCACGTTCTCAGGACTGCTCTGGCATCGAAAGCTGATGCTGCAAGTTACAACTTGGGACAGAATAATACAATGGAGAACCTGATGGAGTGATTCACGGTGTACCTACTGAAAGATGGTAGGCAGACCTTTGTTTGGATTCAAGAGGTAAAGACGTCTGACTTCTCCCTTTGTCCCTATGTTTTGCAGAGTGTGGCTTAGACTTACACTTAACTCTCTAAAAAGACTCTTGACCAAGCTTCCGTGATGTGGACAGGTACACCATTCCTTTCTGATTTTTGTCCCTTTTTAGAATTTTCCTTTTGACCACATCTTTTTGACTTTGAGATTTGTGAACATTTCGTTAGATTAACTTAGCTAGTTGTTTAAGTTGCACTCGTGTGTAAAAGGGGAAAATTGAAGATTATTTTCTGAACATGAAATTTCCCTGTTGATATTCTGTATCGCTGTTACTGAGGTTTTGGGTTGTCTTATACTAACTTGTCTACATTTCTTCAAGGGATTTGGTTACCTTATGGTTATTTTTGATTTTTTTTACATTAACCTGAGTGTTAACTTGTAATAAAATTCTTTTAACTTTATTTTTGGTTTGAGTTTTCATTGTGGGGCCAAATTGGTTACACTGTAAATCTTTGATGATTGATTGATTTGTTAACTAACTTTCTGGTTAATCCATATGCAGGGAAAAAGACCTGTGGACCTCAAGTTAAGAGCATAAAGAAATGCTCCATCTAATCTGGTAGCAGAGGTCGGGCTCCCTTTGGGATAGAGGAAGTTAAGGTTCCCAATGGTAGGGTTCCCTCAGGGAGCCAGGGAACTATGGTATCCCAATTGCCCAAACCCAGCCCAAACTTCTAAGCTCACAGTTTCTTTGGAGGATTGATGGAGTTCCAGTGTTGTAACAACTCAGTGGACGTGTGCGTATTAATAGGGTTGCATGTTGCCATTGCTTATTGTTAGACCTGTCAACTCTTGGTGTGGTTTCCCCCATCTTATTGCTTCTGGCCTCCTGTTTTTGGTCCTGTGCTGAATTTGGTTTTTGCTTGCTTTAAGACCCTGGGCACTTTAACACTGCTGACCAGTGCTAAAGTACAAATGCTCCCTGTCTACATTGTATTGGTGACTGGTTTATCCATAATTGGCATTTCTGATTTACTAGTAAGTCCTTAGGACAGTGCAAAGTGTGTGCCAAGGGTCTGTAAATCAATGGTACTAATGGGCCTGCAGCACTGATTGTGCCACTCACACGAGTAGCCCTATAAACATGTCTCTGTGTGTGCAGTTTAAACTGCCATTTTGACCATGCAAGTGCACCCACTGGCCAGATCTGAACCTTTCCCTTTACTACATGTAAGTCACCCCTAAAGTAGGCCCCAGGCAGCCCCATGGGCTGAGTGTAGTGTATTTAAAAGGTATGACATGTAGTGGTGTGTTTTAAATGTTCTTCCACAGGGCAACATGGGAATTACCTTGAAATATCTTTTAAGTGTAGTTCCCACTTGGGAGCAGATAGAGATATGGAGTCTGGGGTCTCCGAACTAACAATTAAAAAAACATTTTTTGGTGTTTGGTGGTGAAGTCGGTTTTTGAATTGTAAGTTTGAAAATGTCACTTTTAGAAAGTGGCCATTTTCTTGTTTAACCATTCTTTGACTCTGCCTTCCTCCAGATCTGGGGAAGGAGGACAGTTGGGCTGTTTATGCATTCACTCTAGACAGTCACACAAAGGTAGCTGAGGTGTGCCCTGCTGATCCTGATGGCCCATTTCCAGGTTGATGGGCCTTCCTGAGATAGAGTGGTGGGAGGAGCTGACATTTGCACCTAAATAGGGCTGTGTCTGTCCTCACACAAAGCCATCTCCAAACCCTTGGAGTGTGTCTGGGGCCAGAGCCAGGCCAGGAAAAGCAGGTTCTTGTGCACTAAAAATACTTCTCTCTTAAGTTTGCCCACTTCAAAGTCAGAAATGGGTATAACTATTGGACTTCTGAGACCACACAGCTAGATTCCATCTGGACTGAGGAAATTCTGTCAGGAAGAAGAGATTCATGCTGTAGGAGGGACTGCAATTCTGCCTGTTGCTTTGTTGTGCTGGCCTGCTGCTTGCTGCTTTTGTCCTGGGAGTGAAAGGACTGCAATTGGCTTTCTACATCCTGCTTCCAATAGTTCTCCAAGGGCTTAGACCAAGCTTGCTTCCTGTTATGAAGTCTCAGGGACATCAAAGACTTCACCTGCCAGTGCCTGGGCTTTCTTGCTGAGAGTCCTGACTTGCCTAGTGGTGCCAAATCTAGATCCTGGGCCCTTGCCAAATCTAGTTCCTGGGCCCTTGGAAGTAAGTTCTGGTGCAACAAGGAAGAAACAAGTGCATCGAACTCCAGAAAGACTTCAGAATCAGCGCCGCTCTCTGACTCCGCACTGCTCCCTGAGCCGGTGCTGTGGTCCCAGCAAGTGCAACGACTGTGACCTACAACGCAGGCCTAACGCCGCCACAGTGCCTCCAAAGTCCCACCACAGCATGAGTCAAGAGAGCTGTGTTACTGACATCCATGGCACCCGACTCCACCGCAGCACCTGTGGTCCCATGGTGTGATTGTGACACCACAAAGTTGACGCCTTGTGTCTTGACCTGCTGGATTTATCGACCCCGCCTTGTCATAAGGGACCGACGACTTGCCCCCAAAGCTGCATCGCCTCCTCTGCAACCATAAGGAACCAATACCTCACATCCCCTGACTAGCAGTAAGGAACCCACGCCTCACCTCCCCGGTGGCAGTAAGGAATCTATGCTGCACAGGCTCCAGCGATGCCTCATCTCTCTGACTCCGTGCAACGTCTTTCTTCATTGTTTTCCAAGGTACTGTAACTGGGGCCTACACAGCTCCATAGCCAGCCGGGCTTCCTCCCGGGTGGTGCCGGACTGTTAGAAGTGATTCCGTCAAGTCGTTTTGATAGCCCCAGTTGGAGCTATTATGTTTCTAAGCACTATATTAGATTATGGGCCTCATTTACGAGGTCCTAGTGGCACACTGCGCCACAGTGCATCATTTTTTTTTGATGCTCCGGTGGTGCAGTGTGCCAGCCCATATTCACACAGCCACACAGATTGTGCCTTGTAAATATGGACCTCTTTCACGCATAACACTGCGTGAAAGGGCCATTCCATGTGTGTTGCTTGGGGTGTTCCCACACAAAACCCATAGAATCAGAAGAAATCAAATCAAAGTTTATAGAGCGCAGCTACTCACTTGTAAGGGTCTCAAAGCCCTGAGGGGGTCGGTCCCCTGTTCTTCAGTCGAAGAGCCAGGTCTTAAGGTCCTTCCTGAATTGAGACAACAAAGGTGACTGCATACGTTGAAGAGGCAAGGTGTTCCAGCCCTTTTCTGCGAGGTAGCAAAGGATCTTCCTCCAGTCGGGGTCTTCCGTATGTGGGGTATGGTGGCTAGTGCCTGTTTAGTGGAGCCAAGAGGTCTGGCAGGGGAGTAGAAGGGGATGGGGTGGTTGAGGTATGTGTGCCTTAGGTAATGCAGAGCCTTGTAGGGAATCTCACGCATTCCCAAATTTACAAGTCTGGGAATGCGTCAGATTCTTATGCCACATCAGAGGTGGCGTAAGAATGGCACAACGGGGAGAAATATCTTTATTTCTATCCTTTTTTTCCGCTTTCTATGTGTGCTGCACTTGGCAGCAGACACATAGAATGAGGAAAACACCTCTTGTGATTGTCTTTGTGTGGGAAGGTGGCCCTTCCTGCAAAAAACATTCACCCCGCAATGCAGGCATCCTTGCACCATGATGCAAGGGAGCCTGCGTTGGCGCTAGGCAGCAATTTGTGTGCCAGTGCAGGGCGAGAGGACAGAAATGTGCCACATCTTGAAGATACAGAGCATTTCTGCCCTTTCCCGGTGGTGCAGGTTGGCGCAGCAAGGCACTTGCGCTGCCACCCTGCGCTATGGGCCTCATAAATTAGACCAGTAGTCTTTAAAAATGTGTATCTTTACTTGCGTATGTTGGATTTTTGTTGTTTCGGTCTTGTTCTACTCAGATAAGTATTGACTATCTTTCTAAATTGATGTGAAATACTTTTGTGGTGTTTTCACTGTGTTACTGTGTTTGTGTGCACAAATACTTTACACATTGTCTCTGAGATATGCCTAACTCTTCGTACCAAGCTACCAAGGGGGTGAGCAGGGGTTATCTTAGCTGTGTGACTCCCTTACACTGTCTAGAGTGAGGATTCCTACTTGGACAGGGTGGAAACCACCGCCAACTAGAGACTCCATTTCTAGCACTTATGCTAGGTTGCGGTGTTTTGTGGTGATTGTGAAGTGCTTTGCAGATACATTTCAGTTGTTGTGTGAATGTGGTGCTTATTGCAAAGAAGTTGAGATGGTTATCGGGTCTGTTGTCGCCTTAGCTCCCAGGATCTGAAATGATATATGAGAAAAGTGTAGAAGGCACTTGTTGTTCTTCTATGTTGTTCTGCAGTGCTGATTTTTGGACCTGGCCCTTTTTGCAGGATCATCCCCAAACTTTTTGCCTTCATCCTTTTATTTTTTCTGACCTTTTTTGTT
This sequence comes from Pleurodeles waltl, assembly GCF_031143425.1. Taxonomy (NCBI): domain Eukaryota; kingdom Metazoa; phylum Chordata; class Amphibia; order Caudata; family Salamandridae; genus Pleurodeles; species Pleurodeles waltl. The sequence goes on from NC_090437.1 coordinate 153,635,692, forward strand.
GGCTTTAGGACTGTGGGCACTTTACCACTGCTGACCAGTGCTAAAGTGCAAGTGTTCTCTGTCTAAATTGTATTGGTGATTGGTTTATCCATCATTGGCATATTTGATTTATGGGTAAGTCCCTAGTAAAGTGCACCAGAGGTGCCCAGGGCCTGTAAATCAAATGCTACTAGTGAGCCTGCAGCACTGATTCTGACACCCACATGAGTAGCCCTGTAAACGTGTCTCAGACCTTCCACTGCAGTGTGTGTGTGTGAAGTTTTGCACTGCCAATTCGAGCCTGGCAAGTGTACCTACTTACCAGGTCCAAACCTTCCCTTTCACTACATGTAAGTCACCCCAAGGTAGGCCCTAGGTAGCCCCATGGGCAGGGTGCAGTGTATTTAAAAGGTAGGACATGTATGGTGTGTTTTACACGTCCTGATCTCTTCCATAGGTTAACATGGGGATTCCCTTTGGGAGTGGATAGATATTGGATTTTGGGGTCTCTAAGCTCACAATTTAAAACTACATCTTTTGGTAAAGTTGGTTTTTAGATTGTCTGTTTGAAAATGCCACTTTTAGAAGGTGGACATTTTCTTGCTTAACCATTCTGTGCCTATGCCTGGCTGCTGAATACACGTCTGGGTCAGGCTGACTGTTGGGCTGTTTTTGAGTGACACAAAGGGAGCTGAGATGTATCCTGCATTTCATGATGAGTCTTCCTGGGCTAAAGTAGGATGGAGGAGCTGTCACCAACACTTGAAAGGGCTGTGCCTGTCCTCTCACAATACAGTCGCCAACCCCCTTGTGTGTGTCTGGGGCAGGGCAAAGAAGAGGCATGGTCTTGTGCACTACAAAGACTTTCCTTTGATGTTTGCCTACTTCAAAGGCAGAAATGAGTATAGGTATTGGCTGTTGACCCCACAACTTTAGAACACTTTTGGATCAAGAGGAACCTCTGCCAAGGAGATGAGCTGAAGAGTTGTAAGGAGGATTACTGCCCATTTGCTGTATGTGCTTTGCTAGATTGGCCTGCAGTTGCTGCTTCTGCCTCAGAGAGGACAAAGGCCGGGGTTTGCTGTGTATCTTGCTTGTGAAGATTCTCCAAAGGCTTGGTTTGAGCTTACCTCCTGTTGAAAAGTCTCAGGGACATCAAAGACTTAATCTGCCAGCACCTGGGCTCTCTTGCTGAGTCCTCCCCTGACTTGCCAAGTGGGGCCACATCCAGCCCCTGGTAGAAGAAGCTGGTAGAACCAGAGTGAAAATTCATGCACTGGAGCCGAGCAGCAGAAACATTGATGCAGCATCTGCACTGCAGCTGAAAAATCAACGCAGCATTGTGAAATCAATGCATCGCCAGCTCAGCGCGGATTCATCGCAGCTGTACATCTGGATTTTCCACACATTGTTACTGGCCATTAAAATCTTCAACATCACTGGAAGGACCCGGGGCTGCTTGTCCGGTAACCGATGCATCCCTTCTCTGTGAGGAAAGAATTGAAGCATTGCTTACCCGTCAGAGACCAGAAGCACAGCCTCACTTGAGAGTAAGGAATCAACGCATTGCTTGCTTTTCTGATGCACGCTCGCCCGTGCAGCTTTATTTTTGACGCACACCAGGTACTTTGTGTTAAAACAACACATCCATTGGCTTCTATGGATTAAGACTTTTTTACTTTAAACATTCATATCTGTGCTTGTGTATGTTGGAATTTTGCAAGTTTTTGGTCTCGTTTGATTTAGATACATATTGGCTATTTTCTAAACTGGTGTTGAATCCTTTTATGGTGCTGTTACTGTGTGTGTTTTTACAAATACTTAACATATTGCCTCTGAGATAAGCCTGACTGCTTGTACCAATCTACCAAGGGGGTGAGCAGAGGTTAACCGAGATGTGTATCTCCCTTGCCCTGACTAGAGTGAGGGTCCCTACTTGGACAGGATGTAAACTGCAAGGGGCTTTCTTTTGAGTGATTATGAGAGGTTGGTATAGTGAATCTCAATTGCTGGGTGAGGTTTAATTTGAGAGTGAGTGAAGTGGGTCAGAAAGCGAAGATCCAAAACATTTCTGAAGTGATTGAATACCCAACCTTTAGAGGAGCAGACAAAGTTTTTGTTGAACAATCGCTTGCATTGGTTTTTTGCATGGATGCATTGTTTTTTTGCAGAGATTTGAGTGAGAGAGTGATTGCAAGAGAAATTGTAAAGGTGAGGTGAGACGCTGAAAAGAGTGAGATTAATTTCACGTCATGCTGCAATGGTATAGGTCGGTTGGTGTAAAGCCACACTGGTATTGGTAGACTACATCATAGAGAGATGCGCTGGTAATAGTAGTGAATGCTGAACAGGGAATTGTGGCTGAAAAATTATTTCCTGGTTGTAAACAAAAAGTTAATGTGATAAATTAGAATTTGATTAAAAAAACAAAATTATTTCAAGTATTGCAAATTTTCGTGAAAGGAAGATGCATTTATACCTATTAGAGTAGAAGAGACAAGATACCACCGAAGGTGCGCCAGGTCATTATATGGTGTCAAACATTGGTCTTCACACATGTTTTTGGTTCAAACAATGGCACAAGGTCACTGAGAAAGAAGGTGCACTGGCACTTCCATATTACAGAACACATAATTTGAGAATCATTGAAAATTTTAGACAAATTTTGTATGGGACCAAACCACCTCCTAGACCCGCACAATATGAAGCACTCAATGCTCGGGAACACATAGCTCATCGGAGGCAGAAGGAAAAATATGAGGGAAAGATCAGGAAAGTGCTGCATGCTTGTGCAGATGCTAGATGGGATAATCAACAAAAAGCTTGGAGAACAGACATAATTGATGGAACAATATTATATCCTGTTTTTAACAAGTGAAGAAGAGGGGAAAACTAGACTGAGGAAGAAGAAAAAGAAAGAAGAGACACAGATCATTGAGAATACGGGTGAGGACAGCAAAAGTGATCCAGATGAAGACTTCATAAATGAGTTAATGTTGACTTGCCCACCACCATATAATGCGATCCAAACAGGAGGGGCAAATGAGACAATGGGAAATTAGAACTTGGACACTCCTGCCGCACCAGTAGAATCAAACTCAAACCTGACAGGAGAGAGTTTAGGGATGACAATAACTCAGAATTCTAATGGTTTAACTACTCCAGATGCATTGACTTTGTCCAGATGCATTGACTGTCCCCATTACAATAGGTTGTGTAGTTCAATCATATGGACCATCAGCGACAGGAAATGACATGAATACACTGACTGTTCTGACAGAAAAGACTGGCCCAGATAATAGTTCAGGGATCACAACAATAAAGAGGCCTCATTCAGTCCTGAGGCAAAGGAATACTACATGCATTGGAAACACAGACCAGACAATGAGTCCAATGGGATCTTCCCCAAATACAAGGTTTCCTCGGTTTCCTCAGGGATCATCAGTGCCATTTTTCATACCCAGAGTGGATGTTGTTTCAAATACTAACTGCAGTACTCCTAGGACAGGAATACCTTTGGCTAGGACAAATTCTGCAATGTCCATTGTAAATACTCCAGACAATGCAAATGCAAACACTTCCCAAGGGGAGACAATATTTAGAGGGTCATTCTGACCCTGGCGGGCGGCGGGAGCCGCCCGCCTGGCGAGAACCGCCAAATGGCCGTTCCGCGGTCAGAAGACCACTGAGGCCATTCTGGCTTTCCCGCTGGGCCGGCGGGTGACCGCCAAAAGAGCACCCGCCGGCCCAGCGGGAAAGGCCCTGCAACAAGGAAGCCGGCTCCGAATGGAGCCGGCGGAGTTGCAGGGGTGCGACGGGTGCAGTTGCACCCGTCGCGATTTTCACTGTCTGCTAAGCAGACAGTGAAAATCTTTATGGGGCCCTGTTAGGGGGCCCCTGCACTGCCCATGCCAGTGGCATGGGCAGTGCAGGGGCCCCCAGGGGCCCCACGACACCTGTTCCCGCCATCCTGTTCCTGGCGGTAAAAACCGCCAGAAACAGGATGGCGGGAAGGGGGTCGGAATCTCCATGGCGGCGCTGCTTGCAGCGCCGCCATGGAGATTCAGCCCATGCAGGGGAAATCCGGCGGAAAACCGCCGGATCCCCTTTTCTGACCGCGGCTTTACCGCCGTGGCCAGAATGGGCTGGGAAGCACCGCCAGCCTGTTGGCGGTGCTTCCGTGGTCCCCGGCCCTGGCGGTCTTGGACCGCCAGGGTCGGAATGACCCCCTTAATATTCCAGCAGAAATACAAGGTCTCAGTGCTCAAGAATTAGATGATTGGCTCAACGGTACAGACATTTCAAGTGAAGGTGGAAGTTCAGATTTCAGTGGGAGCACATTTCAAACCCCGGAAAAGACACTAGACATGGCTAAATTAACATTAGAATTGAATGAAATGATACTGGGAACACTGTATATGCCCCGATTAGATACTTACCAAGAGGATGAGACATGCAAGACAAGCTCATGGGACACTAAGGACATGATTTATAGCTTGGCGGAGGGATCACTCTGTCACAAACGTGACAGATATCCCGTACACCGTATTACCTATTCCACAGGCTAAAATGGAATTGTAGTATGGAGGGAGGAATACCTGTCACATTTGTGACCGAGTAGCCCCCCTCCACCAAACTCTAAAACAGGCCCTAAATAAATTAACACAGAGATATGAAGTTGATTTTAATAAGTCCAAATCATTACAGAAAATATATTGCTTGATATTTAGTTATCAGGATCTGGCAAACATGAGACCTCCAGGAATAAAATTGCAGATTAGAGAACTGATTTGCTACATTTGAAAATTGAGTGAACTAGATAGATGGAAAGGAATATGGGTAAAGATAAAGGAGTCAACAAAGAAGGTGAGGTTAGATCGGCCTCCAACTGGAACAGATGAGGATGAGGAAGATATACACATGCTCTCTATGAGAGACGTTCCTGGTGGATATTCTGGATCACTGTTACTGTGTTTTTGGTTTGTATTATGCTAACTTGTCAAAATTCATTCAGAAGATTTGGCTACCCTATGATTATTCTATATCTCTATAATATATTTTTGAGGTTTGTTTACATTAACCTGAGTGTTAAATAGTAATAACATTTTTAACTTTATCTTCGATTTGGGATTTCATTTTGTGGCTAAATTGGTTACACTGTAAATCTCTGATGCTTGATTTGTTACCTAACTTCTGGCTAATCCTTATGTGGGGAAAAAGACCTGTTGACCTCAACTTAAGAGCACAAAGAAATGACCCATCAAATCTCTCATGATTTATCTGAGTATTGCTTTAAAGAGTGGCCTTCCTAGCAATGGAATAGAGTGAACCTCGATTTTATGTCAAGACCTGGAGTCCAGTATTATGCATTAATCCTTTACTGCTGTCAGACACAGCAGCCCCTTTAAAGCTCAATAACATAGGATACTAGCAACAATCCATAAAAAACACAAAAACCCCAGTGTCACCAACCCTCTTCCTTTTTTTATTGCTGCTGCTGACACAAACAAGTAGTGTCTATTCATGTGTACTCAGAATTTATGTAAAATCTGGTGTTTAGTGTGGAAATATTTGGCTGTGAACCTATTTCAAGCTGAGGGTTTGTGTGTTTTGATTGCCTGATTTTAGTGCAAGTTAAACATCTTTTAGCAATAGTAGCATTAGTTGAAGATTAGCCCTGGGTTAATTATTCAGGGTTATAAAGTGAGATTGACAATCCTTTAACAGTTTACTTTAAGCATGCCATACACATCAGGCTTACCTTGTTTATTTAATTGGGTAATGGGCACATGCAGTTTTCATCTGCCAGTGGTGATGGAGGTTGCCTCAACCCGTGCACAATTAGCCATTCTTTAAAAAAAAAAAAAAGGAGCTAGAGAAAGTCACCCAAGTTAGTAGCGTTGTCACATGCAGACTTAGTTTTCCTCATGCACTGCAGTGGGATGGCCATTCTAGGAAGACTAGAGCATCAACTCATCATTTTGATGTGAGGAGCAGCTGCCATTTTAGTTTGGGTGTGTTTTGCTTGCAAGTTGGGGCTTAACATAGATGCTTTGGGCATAATCCACAGTCATTTTGTATTGATTGTGCAATCAGTTTGATGAGGTATAAGTCATTTACAATATTGTTTGGGGATTACGGGTTGGTTTCAGGTGAACTTGGATGATTTATTTTGGTCAATATTGTATCTTTTAGAGAGACTTGATGATGGAGTCAGTGGAATGTTCTCAGGAGATGGATCTGTAATCTAGAAGCCAAATGTATAAAATTCCTAATTTTCATTTCCTAAATAGCGAATCCAAAGAAATCGATATTTAAGAAATGCAAAATGGAATGTGCAAAAATAGAGATTTTCCTAGTCTATAGGAATCGCTATTACGAGATCGCTTTTTAAGAAATGCTACACCATTCGTTCCTAAAGGCCTATAGGTATGAATGATTTTGCATTTCCAAGATTGCCATTTCCTAATAGGAAATTGCAAATATGAAATTCAAAAGCAACAATGCCTAGGGGCCTACGGCCCCCCTTGATGCACCACAAAAAAACAGTGGTGCACATGTAAACCACACAAATGCCCTAGGGGCATTAACGTTACATTGCACTTTAAAAAATGCATTTTGAATGCATTTTTTAAACATGCACATGGTTACCATCAACTTGTAGTCAATGGTAATATAATTTCCTAAATGCCCATTTTGCATATAGGAAATGTTTTGTACATGTGCTTAGGAAATTGCAAATTGGAAATCCCTTTTTTTTATTTCCTATTTGGGAATGGCAAAATGTGATTTCTACTGGGTTGAAATCGCATTTTGTAAGTCCTTATTGGCCTTTGTACATCTGAAGAGGCAATCTAGCATTTCTTAACGGACTGAAATTGCAATTCAATCCCTTAAGAAATGCTAACTCCTTCCGTACATCTGGCCCTTGATTCAATAAATCTATTGAAATAATTTCCACTGCTATTTCAAATAGGATGGATAAGAAATTTTGGGGGTTATTACAACTTTGGAGGAGGTGTTAATCCGTCCCAAAAGTGACGGTAAAGTGACGGATATACCACCAGCCGTATTACGAGTTCCATAGGATATAATGGACTCGTAATACGGCTGGTGGTATATCCGTCACTTTACCGTCACTTTTGGGACAGATTAACACCTCCTCCAAAGTTGGAATAACCCCCTTTATTTGATACAAGTAAATCTCTAGCAAGTGAAGAGGATATTTTTTGGTCAGCAATTGGGGCAGCATCTAATAGGATGTGAGGAGGTAAAGTTGCCAGGAAAAGAAAGCACATTGCTGACACTTGTGGCTTAGCGAAAACAAGAAAACCTGCTTGGGCAGAACATGATATCTATGGACACACAGACTACACTGGTAATGATGTCACATAAGGTGGGCAAGATAAAGGCCTGAAGAGAAAAAAGCGGATTAAAGAGAACGTGGCAAAAGCACAAAACAATGCTGTGTGATGAGTCATCAGTAAGTGCACAGACTGAGATTAATTGTTCCTCGGACTTTGATTCTGATGATTAGGCATTGCAGGCTAAGAATGTTCAGGGTGTATCTGACAGTGGTTAGGCTAAGGATGTTTTGGGACAGTAAATATTTGATCCCTTGCTTATAAAACTTCCTCTCTTTCCAGAGTGGACCCCTACAGAGCATGTTGCGGAGTATGTGAGTTACTGGATTAGGACGGAGATTCCTAAGGATGTGAGAACAAGATAACAATCAGAATCCCTAGACCTTTATCAAATAGGGTCTTGGTTACTCCTAGTTGGATGCAAAGATGCTTGCCTTTATAGGCAGGCAAAGGGGTCCAGACTCTATGAAGGATCTGGATAAGCGCCTGCAGACATCTCACAATAGACTGTTAAATGTTGTAGGCTTGTCGACAAAAAATTTGACATGGCTGAAGAGGCTTATGTTTTTGATGAAAGGACTGACAAAGAGGAGTCACGTCAGTGGATTAAAAATGCAGTCTGCTTGCTGGGAAATGCTAACACAGCTTTATCTACTGAAAGTCATAAGGGCATTTTGTTAAAAATTTATCCTAAATTAGTAGATCTTACTGCTAAAGAAGGTGGACCATGGGGTGATAATTTGTTGTTCGGTGATGATTCAATAAAGGATTTGTATGTGTTTGTGGGGCTTTCTGTTTTGTGCAAAAATCTCAGCAAGATAATAAAAAAAAAATCTTCAATGAACGCAGCTCTTGTATGTGGATGCAATGTGATTTTTGGATGGCTGGGAGGTTCCCTAGCCTTGGTCAAGGCATTATGATGAGTTCCTTTTCCCATGGATTTAGACCCCATCAGGGATATCAGTTCTTGCAGAGTGGGTTCTGTTCCCTCAGAGAGAGAGAGAGAGGGGGAGAGAGAGAGAGAGAGAGAGAGAGAGAGAGAGCCCGTGGGTGAGGTATCCAAGGTGAAAAGTATGCCAGATGTACTTCTAGTAAGAATAGACCATTTTGCTATACCCTTAAGACTGTTCAGCAGACTTGCTCAGTTTTATTTGAATTGGGTTCAGATAACGAGAGTTCCTGGGTTCTGAAGACAGCTCAGGGCTTTCAAATAGCGTTTGTGTTGAATCCAGTACAGGTTTGTTTGCAAAGAAGGTTAGTTTTCAATGCAGAACAGACAAAGCTGGTGGATGGGAAGGTTCAGGAGTTCTTTGCAAAAGTGGCAATTATGCAGGAAGAGGATCAATCAGCAGTTTTCATAAGCATTATTTTTCTGGTCGAAAAGAAAGACAAGAGCGTGAAGCATGTGATAAATTTAAGGGATTTAAACATCTGGATACTTCACCGTCATTTCAAGATAAAAGGCATGCTTTATTGAGGAACATTTTGCAGAAGGATCGGGTAACACATTCGGTAATGAAAAATTCCAATTTGGGAAGGTTATCAGAGATTCTTGAGATTTTACTGGGAAAAGACATTGCAGAAATGTTTGTGTCTTCCTTTCGGCCTCTCTTCAGCACCCGCGAGCTTCACGAAGGTTCTTCGTCTTGTGGCATCTTTCTTGTGGGAGAGAGGAATTTGGATGATTATATATTTGGACAATATTTTGAATATGGATTAGGAGAGGTTGATGGTGAAAGACCTTACAAGGACTGCAGTAAAGTTGTGGGAAGGCGTAGGATTAATGATAAATCGGAAGAAGTCAGAATTAATTCCAGGTCAGGAGACATAGTTTTTGTGTATTGTGGTGGATACAGTGAAGGGAATTTTAAGGCGTCTAAAAGACAAGTTAAAAAGAAAAAGGAAAACTTTTGAGTTGGATCAGGTTTCGTTGAGGATATTAGCCTGCATTGTAGGCCGGTTGTCTTCCACTATTCAAGCAATTTTGCCAGGGCCTTTGGGTTATTGTGCCCTACACAAGTCAAAGGAAGGTCACTTTAGGGGTAGTTTGAAATATTCTCAGAGTGTTTCATTAATTTTGAGGGTGAAGGAAGAACTCACTTGGGGGTTGAGGAATATAGAGGCTTGGAATCGGCATGCAATTTTTGGAGAAGATCCAGATCTTGTGATAGAATCCAACGCAGCAAGAAAGTACATTGCATATAAATTGCTTAGTGTTGTTGGCAAGTTCTTTTGCCATAAAATGTTTTTTAACTTAATCTTCAAAGGTTTGATTTATTTATTTTTCAATGGATGGACAATGACTCAGCAGTCATGTATGTAAACAGGTTGAGAGGGCCTCGATCAAAGGGTTTGGGGGACTTGTCTAATTGTTTTTGGGATACACTACAACCCTTTTGCGTACTCGCGTTTAGGATAGAGGACAAACTGCAACTCTGCAACACAAGAACTCTGAATGTGAATAGATGAGGGAACACCCATTAATCTCTTTACACACAGTTGGATATATGGAATACTTACAAGGAGTCTAAATGAGATATGAAGGTCTAGTACAGTAGTTGTGAGGAGCCCTGACAAAGTCTGTTGGGTAGATATATACCCAGACGAAACACGTGTTGGCTTGGCTGTGGCAGGAAAATTAAACATTAAAGAAGAACACGAACACATGGAATGAAACTTTGGATTTTGACTTTGGCTTATTTTATACTTTTTTTGGACTTGAGTGCTCCCGTTGTAGTGCATAGTGTAGGGATGTTCTTGGTTTATCCCACTCAAGGTTGTTTAGGGGAACAACCTTGGGCAGCACCGTCCACAAGATTTAATTGAGATTCTGTAGTGAGCGCTTTTTCCCTTTATAAAATCTCCTTCTTTTTGAGTTTAATCAATTGTGTTTGGGAGTATTGTCTGGAAAGGAATTTGAGTGTCCAGGCAGAACATAATGCTGAATGAAGAATACAGTGGCAGATTGGAATTTCAATGACTCGAATGATTGGATGCTAGCGAGAGGAGTTTTTAAGGAATTGGACAGGATATGGGGTCCGTTCCAAGTGGATCTTTTGCAGTTAGGTTGAATGCTTAGGTGAGCAGGTATATCAGTTGGTGTTCAGATCTGGATTCTTCGGGTTGATGCTTGAGGATTGGAGAGGTCTTTGTCCTTAAGCGTGTCCACCCATTGCAGTGATTGTATGTGGGGCATTGATGGTTCACAGATTGAAAGAGACGGTGTAGTAACTCCTCTTTGGAGCTTGAGTGTGGATTTTCCTCTCCTTCCTCTGTTTCAAGGAGTTCTGAGGGGGCCTCAAGGAGGGATTGACAATCTTTTGGTTTGAGGGCATTTGAGTCTGATGGCAGAGAAACTTTAAGGAAGTTATGGAGAAAAACAGGCCTTTTTAGGGAGGCTGGTAGATTTCTTGAGGAGTCGTGGGAACCAGGATCTAGGAAGGCATATAGATTGGCATGGGGGAAATGGCCATGTTGGTGTATGTAAAGGGATCCAGATCCCATTTCAGCTGATGCAGTGCAGGTGATTCATTCCCTTTCAGAATTGTTTGAGAAAGACCTATTTTACAGAACAATTAATACGTACAGATCTGCAATCTCTGCTGGTCACATGTTAATAAATGGAGCATCTGTGAGCCAAGATATTGTGATTAAGAGATTGCTGAGAAGCATTCACATATCTAAAACTCACTCTTCTAGATAGTATTCTCTTTTGGACATAAACAGGGTGTTTGTATTGCTAGAAGATTAGGCTAGTAAGGCAGTTCTTCTTTTAAGGAATTTAACTTTTAAGCTTGCAATGATGTTATGCCTGGGTTCTTTTTGACGATTGTCTGATGTTCGAGCTCTAGACGTGTCAGGCAGAGCTTTTACCCGAGAGGGCATATATTTTCATTTAACTCAAAGAACTAAGTCAAATTCTTCTTCTATCTTCTATCCTTTTTTTGTTGATAATGAAAAAGTGTATGTGGTTCAGTGTGTTAAGGAGTATGAGCAGGGGACGGATTATTTAAGATCTTTTGGAGCAACACAGTTGCTTATTCCTTTTAGCTATCCCCACAAAGCTGTGTCTCCTCCTTTGCTAGTGAGATGGGTTATCATTGTAATGTGGATTTCTTGTGTGGATGTGTGTTCAGTGCACATTCAGTGTGCGGTTGTGTGGCATCAAAGGTATTTATGATTGGAGGAAGTTTGCAGGACATTTTGCACTGTGCTGATTGGTCATCAGGCTTTGTGTTTAGACGTTTCTATTTCAAGCCAGTAGAGCACACTACAAGCTGTTTGATTGCTAAGCTTTAAACCTGCATAATATTGGCCTCTGGGTCTTGACATAAAATGTATATTTTCCACAGCCTGGGGAGAGTAAATCTGGATTGTATTAAAGACACAAAGGTTAATATTAACTCTCACAGTTTTACTTGACCTTTTATTCAACATGTTTTTTTTTTCAGTCCAAGTTTAGGCAGTGGCGTAGCGTGGGTTGTCAGCACCCGGGGCAAGGCAAGTAATTTGCGCCCCCTAACCCGGGGCAAGGCAAGTAATTTGCGCCCCCTAACCCGTGGATTTAGTCTCTTCCAAGATGTTGCGCCCGGTGCGGCCGGCCCCCCCTGCACCCCCCACGCTACGCCACTGAGTTTAGGAAATTGGCTAAAGGTACATGAAGGCGATTTGAAAAGTGGAAGTTTTAGTTGGAATAGTTAAAATTGAGGCTGTTATTATTTCTGAGGTTTGCAGCTGTTACTGTTAAAAAAGAAGGAAGACGGTTAGCAACACTGGGTTTTTATGTTTAAGGAATGTTCCTGGTATTGTATGTTCTTGAGCTTTAAATGGGCTGCTGTGCATAGAGGCAATAAAGGGTTAATTCATAGTATTAGCCTCCATGTCTTTAATCAAATCCAGGTTTTCTGTCTACAGAGGCTATGGAAAATCTACATTCTCTGTAATGGAATACTGTTTCATTATTCTTTTTCGTCATTTTAAATAGTGTATAATGCATGCAAGGCCTGAAGCTAAGAAAGCACTGTACAAAGCTAAATATGGTTATATGAATAAATAAACGAGGTAGAGCAGCATAAGACTGAACATGTAGGACAGGCCCCATAATTTAAAAAGCATGGCAAAATTAGGAAATATATGAAATTAATCATCAATGATCTAGGCAGGTGTTAGTCTTTAAGCAGATGAACAAAGTAAAAGAAATATGTTAAACCCAGTAGCCTCGGGTTAGTTCTATTAAGACAAACAACAAAATGAAGTCAAAGCATGCCTAAACTAGGAAATTAGTCTTCAAAATTACTAAACCATGTAAGCAAGGAAAAAAAAAACCACTAAAGATAAAGGGGGTTATTCTAACTTTGGAGGAGTGTTAATCCGTCCCAAAAGTGACGGTAAAGTGACGGATATACCACCAGCCGTATTACGAGTTCCATAGGATATAATGGACTCGTAATACGGCTGGTGGTAAATCCGTCACTTTTCCGTCACTTTTGGGACGGATTAACACCTCCTCCAAAGTTAGAATAACCCCCAAAGTATATAAAATGTTATTAGAAATAATAATAGTATAACCAAGTTCATATGTCTGTGGAAACAAGTCAACAAATAATATTGAAAAACTGAAAAGGAACCTGTCCTACAGAAATGAAAACAAATATTGTAAACAATACAACTATTGAGGAGACTTTAAATTTCGGAAGTCCGTGAACTAAAATTCAATTAAAGCTACAAACAGAGGTCAGCCAGCATTGATAAAGTCAATCCATTTTGCTTCTTGAACTTGCCAGAGCAGCTCGATTGGCTTTGCCAATGGTTTTGACAAAGCTGCACAGCATTGGCAAAAATAATATTATTGCCTATCTTCAAAGAAATGTTAATGTTAAAGGCTGTAAGCATTGCGTGTTTACTGAAAAACATCATTCAAGATCAAAGGGCTTAGGTTATGTCTGGTGAAAAGTGAAAGTTTTCCAATTCAGTTCGTGCCCACAGGCTGTTATTGTAAAATGCTGCAATGCTGCGGGCCTTTCCTATAGTGTGAAATATCCAGGCGATAGGTCTGATTTAGATCTTGGCGGTAATACCGCCGGCCCGCTGCGGCACCCATCCTGTGTACTCTGTCAAGTTGATGCCACATTTAGATATTTTGGAGTTGCATCGCCCACCACCTCAACGGAGTTCTCTTCCTAGTCATCGGGCTGGCGGCTCCCGCTGACCATATTTAAGGGTTACAGTTCTGCAGGCAGTGTTCTGGCTGCGGATTGCTGATGGAGGGAGCCCATCGCGGGAGCCAATGTACATTGTACAATGTCCGTGGCTATGGAATAGAGGCAACTAACACACACCCCATGTACTTTAGCTATATGTATCCACCTACATAACACAATACACAACACACTGCATACCCAGCATGACCCTTTGCCAGTCCACCACAATACAACATTCACATGCAGGAAACACACAATGCCATACATCCTAAACACAACATACATACACTATTCATACTACACCCATATTCAACAGAACCACAACTGCCAACACAAATACACAATCATCTACAAACACACTCACACAAAAGCACAACTACATACATCACAACCACACTCACCTGAATGTTGCACACAGTAACACAACCCACAACCAAGCATACACAACAAACATCAGACCCACATGCAAGTGCCACACATACAGACACAAACAAATCACCCACTCCAGCTCCCTCTACCTCAACCAGCCAATCCATTCCCTCCCCTCTCAAGTAAAAGCTTTGGGGTGCCAGATTTGTGCCCAGTCGGTGTCCATTTGTGAAAGTGACACCCCTGGACAATAGGCAGAAGACAGTTTAAGGGCAACAGAGCAAGGGGAAATTGTACCATACAAACATTTTCACTGTCACATATGAGTTACATTGCCGTAATAATATACATGAGAATAGGTGTGCCTGTCTGATGACATTGTGTATTGCAGTGCAATTCATTGTGCCATTGGAATGGACTAGGTGTGATAGTGATATACATGTACTGACTCACATTCACAACTGGAAGCACAACATTTCACGTAGAGGTCCCATTGCAAAGTGCACACATGGACACAGTTTACAATTGTGTGTGTTTTTGTAACTTTTATTTTGGTGCAAGCATTCATTTGGTAATGAATACTCGCACCAAAATAAAAAATTGTGTATGTCAACAATTTATTTTACTTACATATGTGTCTTCAACAATATCTGACACAGATGTTTTACAGACATATGCATGTCACAAGCTGTTTTTTTTTTGCTGTAACATATATGTTACTGCATTGGTTCCGAGCTATTGCATAGTGACCAAACAAAGTTCAATAGTGATATATAATGCTGACCTTCGAGTCTGGTAACAATGGGGTCATGTTTCCTCTGTGGTCAAGTGACAGCAGCAACGGAGATCTTGTCCAGTCAAAAACGGAAGAGGAAATGGGGGAAAAATGGTAGGTTTTTACCTAATTTCCCTTTTAATCTGCCTGCTCAGGTGTGGAGGTAACACCACCACCGTTGCCTTGGTGGGAAGGCACATCATAATTTGCTCAGTGGGAAAAGTGGCTGGGGTCCCACAACCAGCCACAATATACAATTGCAACATCGACCCAGGTGGAGATTTTTGGCGGAGTTGGTGGGACTCGGGCGGTCTATCGTCTATGGAACTGCCAACATCTAAATACAGTGGGTGGACCACCAAGGCGGTGGATGGGAAATCTGATGGTAAAGCAGTGGCGGGACCGATTCTGCCAAGATCAAAAGCTATAAAACGTCTTGTAAATACTATAAAGCTGTATACAGTTTCTTTAATAGGTACATGTAGAGGTACTGCTATTTTGTAGGTCTAGGGCTGACTGGATCACAGATTGTCATATAGTACCTCCGAGATAATGGGAACAGTCTGGCTTTAGGGAATTATTTGTCCACTGTGATTTCTTTAAGGTACAGGATTTTATTAT
Organism: Pleurodeles waltl; assembly: GCF_031143425.1. Lineage (NCBI taxonomy): Eukaryota > Metazoa > Chordata > Amphibia > Caudata > Salamandridae > Pleurodeles > Pleurodeles waltl. Next base: position 153,651,000 of record NC_090437.1, read on the forward strand.
GTGCGATCCATTTAGGAGTGGTCACATTTACCTGCAATCTTGTGAATATTTGTAGTTTTGTGTGCAGTATTCAGTTATGTGTATTAACATACTGACACGATGATTTATTGAGTACACGTGTAGCAGCTCTGAGGTCTGCAAAAGTTTTACATGACAGTGACCACTAAATGTCCGGATATCCAAACAAAGAAATAAACTCACGCACCCTTGCCTTACCAATCACATGTTGTACATATACAGTAACACTCAGCTTTGTTCTCTGATGAAAGAATGTTGATAAAATGAGTACTGAGTACTGAAACCCATTGGGTTGCTGGAGTATTTAAGAACGTCACTAGAATGAAAGTATCATTTTTGGAGTGAGAGTGGGTAGATACGGACTACATAAAGTACCAAGTTGCACTGCTGCCCAAAAACTAGGAGAGTTCCCTATGCCTACTCTCCCAACTCCTCCTACAAACCAACTAGAGATATTATCATTGGACTATCATAAATATATGCTTTGTGTATAGTCTTATAAGTGGTGATGATTTACTAGTGTACATATTCAGCATTGACCAAAGTCATTAGCATATGACAAGAGAAACAAATTGATCTTCTATACCTGTCTCTGGTGTGGGCAGTGTGAAATAAGTGCCTTATTTGGATAAGGGTTCGGCATTGCATGATGCAAATTGCACGAGGTCGATAAGGGTGGGTTAAAGGGTTTTGCTGAAGGTAATGTCTATTTCTTTAGATGGATTAATTAATCCCTTTAGAGTAGGGTTTTCACCTCAATCTAAGTCACCACAGACACTATTTTCCACTCCCGGGATTTCATGAGCCAACATAATGCATTCTGGGTGTTGTAGTTTTGGTTTCCTTTCATGGAGCTATTTAGACGATTGTGCATGAAAGCTGTGATTGATAAAGGAAGTGCTGGAATGGAAACAGCATCTGTCATGACGTAGAAGAGATAGTCACTGTAAACTACAGCGCAGGTTTTGTTGTAGGAGGCGAGTCAAGTCACAGAAAGAGACATTCACGATCCATTCTCGATATGAAGATTAAGATGAACTAGATCATATTGATTTAAACTGTATCTTTCATAGAGAAGGGAAAGAGGTAGTTTAAACAGGAGTAAAAAACTCACCATCTATCAGCACCTTAAGAGTTATAAATACCAAAGAGATTAAAAGAGATTGATCAATAAAGCCAAAGTGCATATTTGCAATGGGCGATTTGCACTTGCATATGTGTGAGGAGCACATTTCCTTCTAGAAGGGCTCGATTTGCAACCCCTACGAATGTGCAAGGAAGAGGGGTTGGTTGGCAGTGTAAGCGTTGAACGAGTACTGAGCAGTCTGGCAGTATGGGCGTAAGAAAGCAAGGGGAGTGTGCCTCATACTCTATTGTGGATTGGCTCTTATGAGGCGGTAAGCGGAGACAGACCTCGACCGACTGACATCAGAAAACCTCCAAACCCCTATGTATGTTTGTTCTTGGACAACCCTTTTCCAAGGGTGGCCCCAAATAGGTTATCATGGTTAATTGCATGGAGCTTAGGAGGCACTGCTGGAATGCCAGTATTAGTCCTTCCGAGTGCATTATGGAATATGCAGTTAATTGCAGCATTTGTACTCACAGCAGAAGATATTTGCCATCCAGTACAGGCATATCCACCTGATTAATACTACTGATTTTCTTTCTGCACCCCAATTATGGGCTAAAAAGAATTATGTATAGATCATTATGTCCTGCAGTTCTCACCATTGCGCATTGGAAATGTCCATGAATTGGTAGACCACCATCGTTTGAGTGGCATATGCTAAGCGAGGCCAAAGTCTGTGAACAAGGGATGCGCCTGCATCTGGACGCGCCACACGTCTGGGCACACCATTACTGTAAGTGTTGCCCATGACCTGGCTCGGGTTGGCAGCGATGATCATACATGTGCAGCTTTATTTCTGGAACTGCTCTTCGGGAACTAGGACGTGCACGTAAAATGTACTATTTTTATTCTCTGGGTGTGTATGGCTTCTAACTACTGAAAAGAAAAAAAAAAATGTGACTCTAGCGCTGAATATCTAGATTTGCTTTTTCAAAAGAAGTGATGGCAGCAAAACGTTATATGGGATAGGCTAATTTTGAAATGACAGTGACATGTGTCAAAGGTTAATTCTCATATTATGTCCACTTTGATTATGAAACTAGTAAAACAACAGACGTCTATGATAGATAGCATCAGGATAAACACATTTACATAGTACACAGGAAAATTAATTACGCCTGCATTTGACATGATGCAGACACGTATGATATACAACAAAGATAATGCATTGCACCTGCAATCTAGTGATATTTTCTGTAAGAAATGCCCTACAAATGAGAATGCTGATGAAATTGGAGAATTCACGTTTTTACTGATAACATAGCAACTAAATCAATATAATATAAAAGCGCTGAGTCGGGGGAAATTCTGCCATTTCGTTTTACTTCGTACTCTCTATGGTACCTTGATCTGGTCTTGCTCTCCTGTATATTCGATGGACTGGAAGATGGTCCAGGTGCATCTCCGGCGTACTTCCAGCTGGGCGATGTAGCGACGGTACCATCTTTGAATCAGGACTGCTGACTTGAAAGCTATGACGTGAAACAAAAGTACAAACAAAAAACACACGTTTTACTACGGCAAAAAATCAGTATCCCCACATGTCTAACTCTTACCTTAGGAATGTTAAATTAGGACATTACTAGCGTTTATGGCTTGGAATTCGACGGTATTATTCGAATTTGTGTGTGCAGGTACCGTGAAGTTTCTATCACTACTGACATGGGCCCATGGCATGAGTTGTGTGAAACAGTTTTACTACGTTTTCATGGAGTAATACCGTTATACATGAACACAAGCTAGCATGCTTGGCAGGGGGTGCAACTAGCCTCGACCTTTAGGGGCGGGGTCTAAGAATACAAAAAGAAGCGGCATTTTCAGAGTTTTGGATATAATTACTTGTAAGGATTCCCTTTACTGAGTAATATGAAGTTTAAATTTTTTTATAATGTGCCAAATTTTGTGTTTTTTAAGATCACTAGGTCGGTATGATGGTGTCAAGCATAACATAATTTAACAACATTTACACAGTTTTTAGGATTTTTCCTAGAGAAATTTTTGCAAGATCACAAATATTGGATTTGGGTGCCTATTAGGCCAGTAGACCTGACCGAGACCAGAACTGAGACTTCTAGATCCGAGGACAATTAATCAGCAACTGGTGTACTCTGAAAGATAGAAGGCAAGTTGGATTTTTTGAGCACCTTCTCCTACACCCCCAAAGAAAGTCTGGAAACATGATGGAAAATTGTGCATTAAAGGCATATTTCTTTACTTCTTGGTCTATTCATGCAGCATTCACAGTTCCACTGCACTACAGAACATACTAGGTCAGCTGCAGTCTCTGCCTAAAAGGACTACCTGAGCACTCTGTGCTCCTCCAAATGTTTTGGGAAAGTATTGGAAAATGGTGCATCTTAAGCATATTTCTTTAGCAAGTCTTCTGATCTCATTGGATTTGCCAGACCATAACACCTTTATGTTAAGATATGTAGGACAGGATGATAGTATTGGAGAACATTAGATTGCTGTCAGGCTGCAGAATAGGTCATGTACATGCTTTATAATACATAGACTGTTGTTGAAGCTGTATTCCATGCTACTAAATCATAACCATGAGTTCCAGGCTTCCATGAAATAGCCTTGCTTCTAAAATGATTGGTCCTACCCTTTGACTGAAATGCAACCCACCATTGGAAATACATTTGATGTAGAAACACAAATAAAGAAAATAAACCAAGCAAAAAATGTGAGTTTCCTTGACGGATGGTGAACATGTTTCACTCCTAATCTTATTCAATGAAATAGTTTTCCAATGGGGGAATGTTCAGTCTTAACATAGCAGATCAAACGGGCAATCGTCTAACAAAACTCTTTGCTTTCCACACTTCAGAACATGGTCAAAGACGTGACTTCTCTACCACAATGGACAGTGTCCTTCTGGAAGCCCAGTTATTTCTCCACCAGCTAATACTGGAGAGGATAGGCAGGCTACTACCTCCCAGTGGCTCTCTTGTCTTTATTTGAATGTCCTGAACAGAGCACAGTCATTTTTAGCTCACGATCATTCCTGGATTTCTTGTACTGAAACCCACCTCAAATAAATCACTTTCCCATTCCTGTTTCCCCATGATGTGCTCTTCTTCCAGTTATTCCTTTTTTCACTCCTTCCCTTTCCGTGGTCAGGCACCTAAAAGCTGCTATCCAGAAAGCACAGTGACTCTGCTTAGATACCTGTGTCTTGAGAAAGACCTTTTCTCCCACGAAGGTCCTTCATTATTCCTTTTGTCTTGTCTCACTTCCTTTCTCCTGGTCACTATTCTCTACCTCTCCTCCCCATTCATCCACCACTACTGCTTTGAGGTAACCTATACAAAGAAGCAAACCCATATCCAAGCTAACATTTTGTGTACTTAAAACACTACTGGGTTTCTCCTGGTCTCTCTAGGTATCTCTCGATCTCATGCCGATCATGATGCTTGGTTCTGAGAACCATAAGATATGTTTTCAAAAAGGAGTATTAACCCTTTGAAGCTAAAGGAGATTTAGTCACTGCATTTCAAGAACATAAAGAATGCAAAATAGCACAATTAAAGAAAAATTAGATAGTGAACCTTCCAAATTCACTGATATTTTGGTGGAAAATGGCTGGTTTTATGGCACATTAGGAGTACATCACTGCCAAAAACGTATTATCCTGGAAAGGCTCTTTCCTTTTACCATGTATTAAAGGAGTGTAAATCCAGATGTAAATGTGGCTTAAATTCTGTAAAGGCAATCTCACAATGCGATGTACATAGACTATCTGTATTAACCCATCTATGTCTTTCACCTCTTTGCTCCTTCTCTCCTGTGTTCTTCCTTTTCTTTATTGTCTTTCCATATCCTTTGGCAGTATCTATCAAGGCATAACTTGGAATTCCTAATCAGTACACAAACATAGTTTTGAATTCAAAGAGGTGATCTTCAGAATGGAGATAAACATAGCAAACAAAGAAGAGCCATGAAACTCCTCAAGATCATACACAATATCCAGTCACCCACCACTTCTACAAGATGTTCCTCAGAGGTCCATTTCCCCCTAGTCAAGCCCTTTAACCTCTACATTATGCTCCTCCATTCTTTCCTGAGAAAAGTAAGCATTTCATCTACATGCAAATGACTATCCGCTGTATTTGAAAGTCTATGTGGCAGGGGATAAAACAAAACAAGTAAAGATCCTAGAACACCTACTGTCAACAAAGACTGAGCATCATAAATTAAACCCCTAGAAAACTACTGCAAAAAGAGATCAGACCAACTCAGACTGCACTGGGAAATCAACTCATTAAAGCAATAATGGATTCAAACCTAGTACTTTTTGTGCTTGGCTACGGCAACTCCTTACTGACCGCCATTCTGAGAATCCACCTGGCACCTTTAAAAGACACCCTCAATGTAGTAGCTAAACATGTCTCTAGCAAAAGACGAACATCCCATGTCATGCTAAACTTGATCACCTTAAAATGTCTTCTGCTTTAAACTTTGGAGGCTCCAGATCTTGCATAAGAACAGAACTGGATTGAAATTCTTCAATAAAAATAGAGCTCTGTGGAAACCATTTTTCCCACCAATAGACAGGGCTAACCCATCTTATGTCATTTAAAATGCTGAGTTTAAAATTTTACTCTCTAAGTGAAACTCATGACGGTTGCGATATGCGAGCCTCTGACGTTTGTAAAATCATTTGCAGATTGGACTATTCTGCCAACATTATGTGAGTTACTTATTGTCTTCCACTGTATTCTCATTGACGCCCAAAGAATACATAGATTCACTTGCAACTAAATGTTCTATTTGTCGTGTGTCAGTTAATAGCTCTGTTCCCAAGGTGAAAAGTGGGTATTCAAAATAGGGGAGACTCTGGAGTTTTATCTTGGTGGGCATTTGTTGAGAATACCTCTGTGAACATATCTGTGCCTCAGCTTTCTATAATGAAAACAGTACTCTTGATAAAGACTGTTACAAGGAGTTCTTGCAAACCTTAGTACTTGTCAAAAGAACAATCTGCACAATCACTGCTTTTCTTAGATATGAATGTTACACAAAAAAACAGATCTACGCTCAGTGAAATATTCTTTGATCCTTGGAGTGGCCTCACCATAAGAAGAAACATATGTACATTGAAGCGCTGCAATCTGACCTAAACAATTATACCATTCATGAGGCCCACAAGACTACTTAAACCGTAGCCATATTACAAAACTTCTACAGGCCTAAGCCAACTCTACGCTATCATCACAAGTAATCAGTAAAATTACATTTCTGCTGAAGAAAGAAGGTGAGGTGAATGAGACTGACATTGAAATCTAAGGAGATAGCTCTTGCCATCCTGGGCCAGAAGGATATGTTTTCCAGCTTGGGAATAGAGGTTACTCAGGTGGAAACCAAAGGATACCCTGTCATCTTCAACATGCGACTAAACTACATCATTCTCCTGCCAAGAACAATGGGGCAAGAGCTATAGAGAGACCAAGAGCCTTCAAAGCACTGCATGATTCACACAAGCTCACAGTCCTGGTACACTCTTAATCTTAAGGGACACTGGTCAAATGAGATTTAATAATCCATCAGTCGAAGATTTAAGAGTCATCACGGGAAAGCACAGCAACCGGCTCTGTTCTCTTAGAAATGTCACTAACCAAGAGCAGCAAGAATGGTCCTGGCTCCCAGCAACCTTAGGGTAAGCTAGTTATGAAGGACATGTAGCCCTCTCGGCAACGACTCATAGCCCCTGACCAAGAACAGCAATCAGCAATAATGAAGCAGATGCTATAGAATTGAAGCCTCTAAGCCACTCCTCATTGAACATTGCTGGCTGGGACCAAATCAAAATACAAAAAGACGTGAATGATTATTTGATGTGTTTTGATCTTGTCTGTCTTTAAGAAACTTTGTGTACCGATTCTATCTCCTTACCGGGATACATATCTTTTGTCGAGCCAGTGACTAAAAGGGCAGATAATGGAAGACCAGCTGGCGGTCTTGCAATTCGTGTGTTGATCTGCCATAACCTGACAAATGGAAAGACTAAACTCAGGCAAATCATGGATTTTAGGGATTTTAATTAAATTTCCAAAAGAACATCAGAAAAATCTGCTTTTGTTCTGCATATACCTGAACCCTAATTGAAAATCTTTACTTACCAAAGCGAACTACCTTAATACCTATCTCTATGAAACTGTAAAGGCCAATAAAGTTGTCAAATTAATTGTTACAGGTGACTTTAATCTGAATTATTCAATTATTGTGACAGTTTAGAATCCACAAGGCAGATGGATTTAATCTGGGATAGCTCATCTCAACTCCTCCATCCGCAACAATGGGATGTATTAGGAGACACTCTTGTTGAATCCCTTCACTCATTCGGTCTTTGCACACTGCAGCTGAGACCAACCAGCATCATTTACACACACTTCCCCTAAGCATGGTGCTGTACTAGATTACACATTACAATCACTGTCCCTATGGGGGCGTGGCCACGGAGCCGAGCATGGCGCACGCTTAACTGATCGGCTCCGGAGGGGCCGACTTTGAATCGGTGCCTGGACGCGCTGATGCGGGCGGTCCTGTGACCGGAGTGGAACGGGACGACTGCCGTGGACGGGGGGACCGTGGAGGTGCGGTCTTGCCCCCCCCTGGAGCGGGCCCCCGAGTGACTGGGGCTGCCCAGGGCTGCGGAGAGGCCGCGGCCCAGCCGGCGGGCGGGGCCGAGGCGCGCGGTGCCGGAGGGATCCCCGTGTTGAAGCGCCGCGGGTGAGGGGCCGGCGTGACCGGGGCGGCTTGAGGGCGGCTGCGGCCCCGGGGGTGGCCTCCGGCGGGCTCGTGCGCCCTGGTGCGGGCCTGGGCCTGCGTGGGTCGCTGCCGAGTTGCGGCCGCGGCCCCGGGTCTGGGCGGTGCGCTGCGCCCGGCGCTGGCCCTGGATACGGGCCCACCCCGAAGGAGTGGTGCGGACCGGAACGACAGGTGGGGGCGCCTGCCGGTGGCGAGTCGGCCTCCTGCTCGGGAGGCGGAGCCTGATGTCCCCTGGCTGAGGGGCTGCACACAGCGGAGAGACGCGGGGGCGGGGGGCCCTCCGGGGCTGCCCGGTGAAGAGTCCACTTTAGGTGAGCCCCCCCCCGGGGAACGCACGACCGGAGCTCTGATGTCTGCTGCCCGGGAGCCCCCGGATGACGACGACGGAACTTTCCGAGCCCGGGATGGCCCAAGATGAATACTGTTTGTCCTTTGTGGGGCGAGGCGGCGTGGAATCGCCCTGCGCCGTCCACCGTCAACTACCAGAGTTGGGGGCCGGGTGCCCTTGTTCCATGGTGCGGAGCCTTCTTTGGGTGACTGGACCAATCAGGCCTTGCTGCAGCAATCACTTATAAGCATAACAACACAAGCCTACGAAAGCACACCAACCCCGGTTTAGCCCAAAACTGGTTACTTACCTAAGGAGAAGATGTGACGCGACTGGGGGACTGAACATAGCGCACTCACGATCGTTCGGCCCGCGGGGGGCCACCGGTGGATCCGGGCCTGAGCGCACTGGGCGCTAGCCTCATTGAGTCGCCCCTACCTGCCTGGCCAATGCCCCCCAAGGGCAGACACAAGAGCAAAAACATGGACCCTCCAGAGCATCCACCACTGGGGGACAATGAACTGACCACGCAAAGCCCGTCGCAAAGCAAAGTGCAAGACACTCTAGACAAACTACTGGGTGCCATTGAGGACACCAAATCCACACTACAGCATGACATCAATCAGGTGGCGATAGAGGTGGGCCTCCTGAGAGCTGATCATCATAAATTAGCTGACAGAGTAAAAGAAACGGAGGCAACGCTGCCAGAAGTAGTCCCAAAACAAGAAGAGGTATCAGCGGCGGTGTCCTCCTTGGCTGGCAGGGTGGCGAAGCTTGAACAGCGAGCTGAAGACGCAGAAGGCAGAAATAGGAGGAACAACATTCGCGTGGTGGGCCTTCCTGAAGGGACTGAGGGGCCGAATATGGTGGAGTTTCTGGAGAAATGGCTAAGCACAGTTGTCGCACCAGGATGTCTGACCCCCTTCTATTCACTGGAGTGAGCACACCGCGTACCAGCTAGACCACTAGCTCCTGGCAGGCCACCACGAGCAGTAATAGCTAGACTCCTGCACTACAGGGACAGAGACATCCTCTTGCAGAAAGCCAGGGAAACGGGCCCGTTTAAAGTAGCCAACGGCGAAGCAACATTGTTCCCTGACTTCACCTTGGAGGTCCAAAACAAGCGTGCCTCCTTCTTAGCCGTTAAAAGAACCTTGCGAGACGAGGGGATACAGTACTCGCTGCTCTATCCAGCAAGACTACGGGTGATTGCGGATGGGAAAACCACGTTCTTCCAAACCCCAGAGGAGACTTGGGAATGGCTGGAAAGATCTGGGACACAGCCGACGCGACCAGTGTCGGAGAATCGCGGGGCGGGCGGGTCCCGGCGGGCCCCGAAGGGGAAAAGACTCAGAGACCGCCAGAGACTAACACCAACGCGGACACAGAGGGAAACTGGCAAGAGAGAGGCCTTGGAGGCGGCGGCAAAGGTGGGTGGCGAGTCGTCGCCCCGGGAGATCTCGGAAGAAGAATCAGACGATACAGTGGTGTCCTCGCCTGATGGCTCTGGGGACTCGACTTACGCTCCAAAAGTAACCCCGCAGACTGCTGACGAACTTGCATAGACCGCGCCCGCGCCGGCGCTGAAAGGCGAGACATGATAAGAAGCGAAATGGCCCCTCCGGACCTGGCCACTCCCCTGGATCTGACTCTTGCCTGTCGCTCCTGACTGGCGAGTATTGCATTGATGTGTTTGAATAATTTGCAGTGTTGCAGAATTTATTGGGCAGCCTACAGTTCCGGAGGTGCCCTGGGGATGGGGAGTTGGGGTTTGCAGTTACTAGTTAAATCGGCTACACATGCGAAATGGTTTGAGTGCGAGGAAGGTACATACCTGTGGGGGAATCGATCAGGGCCTTGGGCGTGCCGACCCTTCATACAACAGGCCTTGAGAATAGGATGGCGGACTACAAAATCATAACTTGGAATGTCAGGGGGTTGGGTACTCCTGCTAAGAGACATAGAATCCTTTCCTTTCTAAAAAGGAGAGGGGTGCAGATAGCTATGCTACAGGAAACTCATCTCGCACCCGGAGAGGGAGAGAAACTAAGGCGGAGATGGAGGGGACAGGTGTTTGCCACAGAATATTCAACTTATGCAAGGGGAGCCCTGATTTGGATTAGGGCGGGAGTCCCCTTCACGATTGATTCCTCCAACATAGACAGTGACGAAAGGTTTGTCATATTGGAATGGAGGTTACAGGGGCTCCAGTTGACCCTGAGTTGTATATATGCCCCCAACCAGGACCAAACAGCATTTATGACGAACCTGTCTAGGCACCTTACTCGCCAACACACGGGGGAAGTACTAATAGGAGGAGACTTCAACACAGTGCTCGACATTGATTTAGATAGATCCACCCCCCCACTACAGGGAGCAACATCAACCAAAACAGCAAAAAAATTAGTTGGATGGCTAGACGCCTGGGGGCTGGTAGATGCTTGGCGGTTACAACACCCAGAGACCAGGGACTATTCGTTTTATTCGGGTCTTCATCAGGTACACACCAGAATTGATAGGATAGTTTGCACTGTGGGACTGGCACGTAGAGTGACCCATGCTGAGTACCTTGCCCGCACACTATCAGATCACAACCCTCTATTACTGACACTGAGAGTATCCCAGGACAGACCTCCCATACCGTCATGGAGAATGCTCCCGACAACACTTGAAGATCAAGCATACAGGGAGGAATTAAGATGCTACCTAACAGAACATATAGAAATTAACCAGGGATCCACTTCCGCCAGAGGCACAGAGTGGGAGACACTCAAAGTGGGGACGCGGGGTCATTGTCTTGGACAGTCAGTGGGGATAAAACGTACACTAGAGAGAGAATTAAGCGCATTGGAGAGGGTCATACATGAGGGGGAGCTAAGACAGGGCTCTGTTGGGCAAGCGGACGAAGAGTACGATCGTGCACGTAGAGAGCACTCCCAGGCTGAAGAGCGACTTAGATGCCATAGTATGCAAAGATACTTGGCATCCATACAGTCAGAGGAGGGTAGATCTGGTAGACTATTGGCATGGCTGGTGCGCCCGAACAGAGATAGTGACCCTATTGCAAGTGTACTAGACAGGAGGGGAACACGTAGACTTAGCCCAGAATCCATTAACGACGCATTTAGAGACTACTATACACACCTATATAGGAAGCCCACAGACATGGAGAGGGGGACCCTCGACAATTTCCTAACTCGGATATCTTTACCGGTATTAAGCCCAGAGGGCAGGGCCGGCTTGGGGGGCCCAGTGACAGCGGATGAGACGGTTGAGGCAATAGCACAGTTGGCCCCTGGGAAGACCCCTGGTACAGATGGTCTTCCTATGGACTTTTATAAAAAGTATAAAACCTTACTGGTTCCCAGTCTGATAGAAATGTATACGGAATCGGCAAAGACCGGAGAACTCCCACGTACATTGCGTGAGGCATTGGTAGTGCCACTCCCTAAAACAAACAGCAGGGAGGCATCAGTGACAGACTATCACCCACTATCAATGCTAAACAGCGACTTTAAGATCCTCAGTAAGATCCTGGCCAACCGACTGTTGCCTCTTATGCCCACCCTGATACATCCTGACCAGAACGGTTTCATACCAGGTCGCAGCACCTCTCTAAACCTTAGGCGTATTTTCTCTATCATACATATGCCCAGTGAGTCGAAGCCGCCAACTGGGGCCATGCTAGCAGTGGACTTTGAAAGGGCCTTCGACTCAATTAGGTGGGACTACCTGAGGGCGACAATGCTAAAGTTGGGTCTGGGTGAGGGCTGGGTCGAATGGGTGGACCTGTTATACTCGTCCCCGCTGGCAAGGGTCAAGACAGGTAGGACAATCTCTGATGCCAACCCAGTACACAGAGGAACCAGACAGGGATGCCCCCTATCCCCATTGCTGTTCGCTCTGGCAATGGAGCCCTTGGCGGCCTGGGTGCGAGGAGAGGGAGCGGGCAGGGGGATTCAGTGGGGACCGACCGAACACATTATATCGCTATATGCAGATGACATCCTGATCTATCTTGGTGATGGGGCGAGTGGCCTCCCCTGGGCCCTGAACGCCCTGGAGGAGTTTGGAGTAGTGTCAGGATTACGACTTAATCGTAATAAAACATATGTGTTCCCTCTGGTGCCTGGATATAGTTGTCCTGCAACATGCCCAACAGACCTGAAATGGGCCCCACGGGCATTTAGATACTTAGGGATCCAGATCTATCATGACGTAGGAGACTTAAGAGAGGGCAACCTTGGTAAGGCGCTCCGATCCCTGAGATCCTCGGTAGAATTTTGGCGCTCTCTGAAGCTGTCGGTGATGGCCAGGGTGGCGCTCTCCAAGATGATCATGCTCCCCCGACTTCTTTACTGCTTTGCCAACCTGCCGCTGTTGATACCCCGATCATGGTTCCGCGATCTGAATGCATTACTCAGAGAACTAATATGGGACAATGGGCGCAGGCGAACTACACTTACAACTATCTGCAGACCACCCAACGCGGGTGGCCTAGGAGCCCCCGACTTTGAGGCATATTATTTGGCATCCCAATTACAGTGGATACCCGGCTGGCTTGCGGGCCAGGGCCAACTGGATTTATATACAAGGAGCAATAGACACGGCGTGGATTGTGACATGCATGACAAACAGGAAGATAACCCTCCCTGGGAACAATATAATGATAAAAGTAGCGCTAGCATGCTGGAAAAGATGTATGAAGAGGGTGGGAGTGGGTCCCCATATTCCCCAACTTTGCCACTGGCGGTGCTTGCCATAGAACCCAGGGGGGGAGGGCCGGGAAACACCGGACTAGGCCCCTGGTTGTCAACTGGAGTAGTAGTAGTGGGAGGACTCTTCAAAGAGGGAGTGCTGAGAGGATTTGCTGAATTAACGGGAGAAGGGGTACCCAGGGGGCAGTTCCTGCTTTATGGGAGGCTAGTACATATTCTTAAGACCCACTGGGGTACGGTGAACGCGGAGCCTGCCATACACGAGGTCTTGCACTTGCTGCTGACGTTAGGGGTGGAGTCACGCCTGATCACTAAGATATATCGAGCCCAAATTGAGGCAGCCTTGGACCCATTACGGTCGCTGAGAGGACGGTGGGAGGGCACAATTGGGCGGGATCTAACCGACTCAGAATGGAGGAGAACACTGGCCTACCCTCGGAAAATATCACGTAATACACGGCTGAGATACATACAGTATAATTATTTGCACAGAACGTACCTCACGCCTCACAGACTGTTCCGTATATATGGAGGGGCTTTGGGGAATTGCCCGAGATGCGGAGGAGGAGGGGCAGATTTTGACCACATGGTCTGGACTTGCCCAGCGATCCAGACGGGCTGGAGGGGAATAATACCCACCCTGTCTGAGTTGTTTGAGTTTGAGTTGAGTCCTACCCCTGAGCTGTGCCTGCTGGGCCTCAGACCAGCTGCGCTCTGCGGAAAGGTGAAGGGGCGCTTTCTGGACCTCTCTCTGGCCCTTTATAAGAGACTAATTGCGAGGGGCTGGAAGGCCACAGATCACCCTCCACTGTCTGACTGGAAAAGGGATATATTAACATGGTCTAGAGCTGAACTGCAGGTCCTAAAAGCAGAAGAAGCCAGAAATATTCGCCAGGTCCCTATAGCTCCGGAATGGGAGAATTTAGTGACGAGCTGGGAAAGTATAAATAAGAGGCTGGCAGGCCCAGCGGGAGGAACCAGTGCAACGTAATCTACACCGAGGATGGAACCCAAAGGGTGGAAGCACATAGACAGGCACCCAAAACAGACCCAAACCACACATAGATCGCACCAAGAGTAAAGGTGGGAGGACAGTTGGACCTCTGACCCCTTTTCCGCTGACAAGAACAGTAAGCAACGTGAGCGACCCGCCACCCCCACTGTGCGCCGGTGCGCCCTGGATAGCCATCTTCCCTCACCCAAAAATGGGCACTCAATAGCACCTTCAAGCTAGCAACCACAAAAGCCATTTTCACAAAGCCGTAAAGTTGACCGTTTGGAGTCCTTTGGTTTCTTTTTTCTCCCCTTCTTCCTTTCCCTACCTCCAATTAACTCAATACGATTGTTAACAGAAACCTGAACATCGCATACCTGGTGTTCCCCTTCCCCCTCACCTCTTTCTTCTATTCTCCCAAGTTATAAGGAAGAAGGGGTCCAAGTTTGTTGTTTGATTGTTGATTACACAGAGCAGCGAATTGTAGAAAGGAAATATGCTTTAACAAGTAAATGTGCACAATTTATTGAATAAAAAACATTAAGATCAATGATAATAAAAAGTGCAAACAATGGGAAAAAAGAAGAATATAATAATATAAGCAAAAAATGCATGTAAAATGAACAAATATGAAACTGTGTAAAAACAAAATGTTAATAAAAATATATTTAAAAAAAAAAAAAAAAAAAAAAATACAATCACTGTCCCTATTTAGCCAGATATGGGAATTTTATATAGACCATGGGTTGGAAATCAACCATTTCCAGCCGAACCTAGAACTTTGGATTCAAGGTTATACATCTGACTGAGTTAATGTGATAGGGGAGGGTATTATGGCTCCCAGAATAGATTGAATTAATTGGTTGCCAGATGCAGAGAAACAGCAAACTATGTGGAGGCTAGCCTTGGGGATGAGTGTTCCAATTAGCTAACCATGACTGCAGTGGATAATCAAGTCTATAGTACATCAACATGGGACAGAGCCATGCATGCTCAATGCTAAGGGGAACAAGGTGCAAATTGAGTAATCACTTAATAATGCGGCAAGCCTCATGTCTGCATGGTATGTCAACACTCTACACAATGAAAAAAAAGAAGATAGCCAAATGGGCCAGGACACTCGGCACAGAAGGCTAAGTAAGACACTGAACAATGACAGACGTAATTTGCACAGATGTGGAACTGGTCCAAAAAGTCAGTTTGGCAGGCAAAGCAAGCGTGTGGACATGGGCTTTTTTTGGCAGAAGCAGCCAGGCCGGATAAACCCAAGGATTTGGGAGGTGGGTGAATTTCCTCACTGCCTCATACAATTCTCTGAGGCACAATCAATAGGACAGCAGCACATGAGAGAAGTTTGGGGCTTATTTACAAGCACCTAGCGCCACTGGAGCGTCCCTTTCAGCGATACTCCAGTGGCGTTGTGCCCATTTCCATATTTACAAGGTGGCGCTAAACCACTTTGCGAGGTTCGCCTGGACCGCGCCCAGCGCCACACCCCCTGGCCCTCGCGCCCCCCGCATCCGCTACTCGATCAACGAACTCCGCGCCTTCAACCCCGGCCCCTCCACTGAATGCTACCGGGCATCCCGGAAGCACACTAAAGGACCTTTTTCCTGCCGTACCTGCAACTTCTCCTGCATCAGAACGACCAATCCAACTACGAAAACATCCAACCCCAACCACCTGAACTGCATCCTCATCAACACCCGCTCCGCACGAAAACACGCCATCGAGCTCTGGGATTTGCTCGACACCACTGCTCCTGACGTGGCTTTCCTGACCGAAACCTGGTGGAACGACTCCTCATCTCCGGACATCGCCATCGCCATAACGGACGGCTACAAAATCACCAGAAGAGATCGAACCAACGGAATCGGCGGCGGAATAGCCATCGCTCACAAAGCTACCCTCAAAATCCACACCCACTCAGACGACACCCTCAGGACAGCCGAACACCTCCACTTCCAGATCCACACGGACCCCAACACGACCCTCAGAGGAACCCTCATTTACCGCCCTCCAGGACCAAGAGCCCCCTTCAACGACACCATCGCCGACCTTGCAAGCACCCACGCCCTCGCTTCCCCGGATTACATCCTCCTGGGAGATCTGAACTACCATCTGGAAAATGCCAATGACGTCAACACCGCGTCACTGACCTCCAACCTCCTCAACCTCGGTCTCCGCCAGCTAGTCAACACACCTACCCACATCGCCGGTCACACCCTTGACCCCCTCTTCACCTCTAGCAACCACATTTCCTTCAGCCACACCTCCGAACTCCACTGGACTGACCATCACTGTGTCCATTTCACCTATAAGAAAACCACAGAGCAACACCGCATCCAGCTACCTCCCCACCGCCGCTGGGGCAAAGTCACCCAAGAACAACTGACCAGCACCCTCATCAACAACCTTCCACCCGACGCAATCGACCCGAGCACAGCCGCCAACAACCTCCATCAATGGATCCTCGACTGCGCCAACACCCTTGCCCCTCTCAAGAAACCCACCACCATCCAAGGAAAGAAAAAACCAGCCTGGTTCACAGACGATCTCACCACCTCCAAAAGCAACTGCCAGAAGCTCAAAAAGAAATGGATCCAAGAACGCACACCCGACAACCTCGCCGCCCTCAAAAACGCCAACCGCGAACACCACCAACGGATCCGCACCGCCAAGCGCGCCCACTTCACCGAACGCATCAACAACAACGCCCACGACTGCAAAGAACTCTTCGGCATCGTGAAGGAACTCTCCAATCCGAAAGCCAACTCCAACGACATCCCGCCCTCCCAGAAACTCTGCGACGACCTCTCCACCTTCTTCCACCAGAAAATCACCACCATCCACGACAGCTTCATCACCGGTCCACCGCCAGACCCCACCCCCGACGTCTCCTTCCGCGACTGCCGCCTCACCGCCTGGACCCACGTGGACGAGGCAGAAACCATAGCAACCATGAACACCATCCACTCAGGCTCCCCCACGGACCCCTGCCCCCATCATGTTTTCAACTCAGCCAACGCCACCATCGCCCCCGAACTCCGCAAGATCATCAACCTCTCCTTCACTTCTGCCACCTTCCCGGACAGCTGGAAACACGCAGAAATCCAACCCCTCCTCAAAAAACCCAAGGCCGACCCCAACGACCTCAAAAACTTCCGTCCGATCTCTCTCCTCCCTTTTCCAGCGAAAGTCATTGAGAAGATCGTCAACACTCAGCTCACCCACTTCCTCGAAGACAATTCCATCCTGGACCCCTCACAATCCGGATTCAGACGAAACCACAGCACTGAGACCGCCCTCCTCGCCGCCACAGATGACATCAGACATCAAATGGACAACGGCGAAACCTCAGCCCTTATCCTCCTCGACCTATCAGCCGCTTTTGACACCGTCTGCCACCGCACCCTACTGACCCGCCTCCAGGAAGCCGGCATCCAAGATAAAGCCCTCCACTGGATCTCATCCTTCCTCTCCGACAGAACGCAGAGAGTCCGTCTCTCCCCTTTCCGCTCCAAAGCCACCAACCTCATCTGCGGAGTCCCCCAAGGATCCTCCCTCAGCCCCACGTTGTTCAACGTCTACATGGCCCCCCTCGCTCAACTGGCCCGCCAACATCATCTCAGCATCATCTCCTACGCCGACGATACCCAGCTCGTCCTCTCCCTGACCAAAGACCCGCTCACCGCCAAAACAAACCTCCACGAGGGACTAAAATCCATCGCCGATTGGATGAACAACAGTCGCCTGAAACTCAACTCCGACAAGACGGAAGTCCTCATCCTCGGACGCACTCCCTCGGCCTGGAACGACTCATGGTGGCCCTCCGTCCTCGGACCCCCACCCACCCCTGCCAGCCACGCAAGAAACCTCGGCTTCATCCTGGACTCCGCCCTCACCATGTCCAAACAGGTCAGCGCCGTCTCCTCCTCCTGTTTCAACACCCTTCGAATGCTCTGCAGAATCTTCAAGTGGATTCCAACAGAAACCAGAAAGACGGTGACCCAGGCCCTCGTCAGCAGCAGACTTGACTACGGCAACGCACTCTACACAGGCATCCCAACCAAAGACATCAAACGCCTCCAACGTATCCAAAATGCCTCCGCCCGACTGATCCTCAACATACCCCACCGAAGTCACATCTCCCCTCACCTAAAGGAACTCCACTGGCTCCCGGTAGACAAGAGGATCACCTTCAAACTCCTGACCCACGCTCACAAGGCACTTCACAACACCGGACCCTCCTACCTCAACACCAGACTCAACTTCTACACTCCAACACGTCAACTCCGATCCGCCAACCTCGCCCTCGCCATCGTACCCCGAATCCAGCGCAAGACATCCGGCGGCAGATCCTTCTCCTTCCTCGCCGCCAAGACCTGGAACTCTCTCCCCACATCTCTTCGCCAGACCCAGGACCTCCTCGCATTCAGAAGGCTCCTCAAGACCTGGCTCTTCGACCGCTAAACCAGCAGCGCTCCCCCCCCCCCCCCTCAGCGCCTCGAAACCCTGACGGGTACATAGCGCGCTTTATAAATACTATGATTGATTGATTGATTGATTAATGCTGCCTTGTAAATATGGGCACCTGACACCGTTTTCTGCAGCAGAAGGGCATGCAATGGGTGTTGCTTTGAGCGTAATCACATAAAACCCATTGCTTTTGATGCTCCCACAGATTTATGAGAATTCGTAAACCTGAGCCAGTGCCAAAAGCTAATGCCACCCCAGGGTGGCATTCGCATGGTACAACGAGGAGAAACACTTTTATTTCTCCTCGTTTTTGCTTTTTCTATGTGTTCTGCATTCTGCAGCACACATAGAAAAAGCAAAACCCCATTAATGATTGTTCATGTGCAGGAAGGTGCCCCTTCCTGCACATAAACAATCATTCCCCCACTATGGTGCAAGGGTGCCTGCATTGGCACCAGGCAGCTAATTTTAGCGCCAGAGCTAGGAGGAAAACAGGGGAGCACCGTATTTTGGTAAATACGGTGCATCCCTGTGTTTCTAAAGTGACACAGCGCAGCGCTGGCAATTTTGGCTCAGCGCCATGCTGCGCCTCTTTCTTGTAAATGAGGCCTTATGTATCCAGTCTATATAAGCCAAACCAATAGCCCAACATTCAATTTTGGCTCTCTCCAGAAAAAGTCCTGCAATTACACTTCCACCAACCACTACGTGCTCCTCCAGCTGCCTCAAGATAACTGAATATCCATATTAAACCCCATAATCGTCTTATGCTCCAAAAACTGGGTCCATGACAAATTCAAATTAGCTTTATTTAATTGTGAATGTACAAACCATAAAAGCAAGACAAAACAACAAGAAGGTAATAAAATCAGCAATAAATATGTGCAAGGTATTACATAAAATGTCAGCGAGCCTTAAAACAGCCTAAATGTGCTAAAATAATAATACAGTACGTCATAACAATTAAAAACATTGTAAAATGCTTCAATCACAACTGCTCCTCAGTCTGACAGCAACTTTTAGGAAGTTAAGTACATTAAAAATAATGTTCCCCAAGAGCATCTGCAGATACGTAGGAGCCGGTCTTACTTGAGAAACGTTTGCTCCCTTGAAGACAGGGACAAGATAGACCCTCCAGGGCATTGCATAAAAATTGCAAAGCATAGTGAAATACAAGATATCCTGCGAGAACCTACTGTCACAACCTCAGGGTGCAAATTTGTACCCCCTGGACTTGCCCTTACGGTAAACTAGCAATTACAGTAATAAATCCTATCGAAATCTGGATAACAGGAATCGAGCGTGCCTGTTCTTAAGATAGGGTTCTATAGATGGCACTGTCTTCAACATTATATGTCAACGGACACTGCGCTTGGCTAAAGCAGATTCTTCTCAGTCCAAGAGCCTTTGTCTAAAGAAGTGAGCTTAGATCCAAGCATAATCAGCCTTACACATTCCCTCCAGGGAACTGAAAAGCTCATGCCCACCTAGTTCCTGAAAGGAAGCCCTAACATACTTGAACCAAGGGATGTGTAAGGTGTGGTCATGGGACAAGCAATCTTGCAGGATCTCCTTTACAGCATCCATTTTAGGACATCCTCAGACCAAATATTCAACCAAAATGCAAGCAGATTAAAGCCCTTGAGATCTGATATATAGCCTTCTCCAAACTCTTTGTGCACTGAAAAAGATGGGGTGCTTTGTGGGAGACAAAGGAACCTCCTTAAATTGTTGTTCTCCACTATTTGTAGCTCTCCTTGATTAGCGTATCCCCTAATTTCACTCCCGCAGATCACTTTAGAGATTCATTTTGCTCTGTAAATCTACAAAAGGGCACTAGTAGGTCTAACTAAAAACTGCAGCATTAACGGGCGCCAACTTAATTCTGAGTCAAATAACAGCCCCAAATAAGAGAATACTATGGTCTTAAGAAGAGCACAGGATCCTATATTAAACTTAGCTGGTTTGGTGAAACGGGACACCACTACCATCACAAACAATTTCTTCTCGTTAATCAATAGATCCAGCTCTTCCATTAACCTTACAAAGGAATTCAGCAGGGACTGAAGACCTCTGCGATTCTAGTCATTAGGACTATCATCTGCGTAAAGTAGGACCGGTAAACATTGCAGGATCCCACTTGCAGGCAATCCTCTTTCGTGTCAACTGAGTCCAGTAAGGAGATGAGCCTATAGCAAAGGAGGCTATCTTTGTTCCCCTTCTTAAAAATTGGGATGATAATAGACATGGCCCTTGACGGAGGAGGACAACCGACATCATTAACATACACATCAGGCAGAATTCCATCTGGGCCTGGGGCCTTGTTGGTAGATAAGCCTGCAATGCCCTTCTTTACTTCCTCATAAGGGAAGGTTAAAGTGGCTGACCCTAGCGGAACTTGTTTCCTCCCCTGTGACTCCAGCATGACTGAGCTGTTGATGTCCTCAAAATATGCCACTCATGAGTCTTCAGTAATGTGTGCCTCCAAGGAAGCTGCTGACTCAGGGGCAAATAATGGTCCATTGATAATGCCCCAAAATGTTGAGCTACAATTCAGGGTGCTAGGCTCAATTAGGTCAGCCCAAGCCTCCTCCCTTTAAATCTTGTTTGCGCCAAGCCAGTTCCTTGTTATACAAACAGAGGCACCTCTTAACCAGAGCTGGATCCCTGGGCCTATGTTGTAATGCTCGTTCCCCAGCACCTTTGTACAACCAGAGACAAACCATTTAGGAAGCCTGTTACCCTTATGGGGTGTGGGCACCTCCAAAAGCCTCGACACTGCGTTAGTGATCTCCGAAAAGGACCTCATGATATCACAAGGAATGTCTGTAGTAAATGTACAGGTGTCAAACTCCTTTACACAGCTAAAATATAGGGAATCCTCAGGTATTATCTGAGACCACTTTAATCTCCTCCCCTGGCTAATGGCCTTTGGGAGCCCCATAGGTCAAACCCAAGAACCCCTAGAACTAGGTAGCAAGGGGGTCCAATGAAAGGAAGCACATACTGGGTTGTGATCACTAAAATGGAACAAAGGGACCCATGATTCAGAGACAAAAGAGAGGTGGAAACAAAGATTAAATCTTTAAACAATTCACAGCATCTTCCTATACAACATCGGATTGATATCCCTTCAACTCAGGGACATTTAGGTCCATGGCAGAGGCTAGATAAAGTTCATGCAACAATGCGTTCAGTCTGTTACCCTGCTGACTGTGCTCTAAATGGGTACCTGTCATGAGAAGGCAACTTATGTTGAGAGCCCATATTGCCCTTGGGTCACCACACAAATTAACATTGAAATCCCCTACCATCACAAGAAATGCAGAGTGCAATTTAGAATACATTAAGGCCATATTTATACTTTTTTTAGCACTGCATTTGCGTCATTTTTTGACACAAAAGCGGCGCAAACTTACAAAATACAATTATAATTTGTAAGTTTGTGCCGCTTTCGCGTTAAAAAGCAGCGCAAATGCAGCGCTAAAAAAGTATAAATATGGGCCCAAATGTTTCACAATGTACCCCAAAATCTGCACATTACAAGCCTCCTGTGAATTATTTTTTGCATAATAAAAAATGTACAGTAACAGCTTATGTGAACCAAAAGAGAATAATACAGCCTGCAGACTGAAAACAGCAGTAAGTAAAACCTCCAGCCTCTAGTTGATTGCCAAAGACGCAAAGATAATCAATCCTCCCTTAAGGTGGCCATATCTGGATTCTAGCGCTGGTAAAAAGATGGTTTTGTAACCCTGTAAAAAATAACTGTTCTAAGTTGCCTAGGTCTCGTGAAGACAGATTGATCCTGGTAAAAGCCAGCCATTTTAGCATCTTCCAATTTCCCTGCAATGCCGGCGACATTCCAGCTAATGAATTTACATACATTCCTGGGGCTACAATCCAGGGGATTCTCAATGTGCTGTGAGGGAGAAGCTATCTCCTCACTAATCACTTGGGTGTTCTGTACAGTGACCCCTGGCAGTCAGCCACATGCATCCAACCAAGACAAGGGGGCATACCTATCTGAGAGGGTCAACTCTGCTGGAGCCCCTGATCAACCATCCCTCCACTGCATCTGCCATCTTGGTATTTGCCAAGGGTCAAATGTAAAGGCCCTGACCAGGGGTCTGTAAAAGAAACCCAATTGGAGAACGAAAATGGAAGAGGCAGAGCCAATCAGGCGGCACACCCCTAAAGCAGTCCAAGATCATCCCTGCCACGTGTTGTCTATTAAAGTTTATGACTACACAATCACCAGCCAGTGTTTTCTCTCCATTCTCCTGCCAACTGACTCACCGAACCATAGTAATGTGGGCTCTGGTACAAACCCCTACTGGAGTATTCTTGCCCAGTCAGTGCACAACATTATTCCTCAATTGATGAAAGGTCTCCAAGGAGTCAACCAGAAGCAGAGGGACGTCGCCCAGAATGACAACATAAGGTTTTGCTTCAGGGGGTAAGTTAAGATGCTCTGGTTTACATGGGGCAATCTCAGGGTCCAACTTCTTAAAGTGCCT
Source organism: Pleurodeles waltl (assembly GCF_031143425.1). Taxonomy (NCBI): domain Eukaryota; kingdom Metazoa; phylum Chordata; class Amphibia; order Caudata; family Salamandridae; genus Pleurodeles; species Pleurodeles waltl. Next base: position 153,673,963 of record NC_090437.1, read on the forward strand.
GCACCACCTCTGATCGTAGTCTCTGACCCAGAGCCTTGTGGGCATACAGGTGCCCCACCATCCACAAAACCATCCACAACACCCCCTGAAGACATACAGGGTAAAATGCTTGCCCCTTCTGTGACCGCTGAACTGCGACCACTGGCCCCTCCTTATCCTGTGACATAGGATCCCTAGTGCACGGCAAGGCATTAAGTGAAGGGACAAGCAGTAGCAGAGGGAGATATAGGCCCACCCATATGCTGAGGTGAGCAGTTATGTGTAGAGACTTTAGGAAATTCTGTCTCAATTGCCTGCAAGTGCTGGAGAATAGGTTCCAGCTTAAAATCCAGGGCTGTAACTATGATGAAATGAAGAGAGTCCATTAAGGAATCAAAATTAACTTGCCCCCCTGCCTCAGGGACGTACACCTAAGATAACTGTCCCAAGTTGGCTCTAGTGCGCTTGGATTTCCCACTAGGTTCCAGCCTCTTTCTCTTCCCAGTCTCTGGAGCTCCTCTTCAAGGCTTCAATTGTATTGGCTCCCGCACTACTGCCTGGAGCACACGGGCCAGCATAGGGAAAGTTACCCTGATCCGAGGGTGCAGATAAGAAAGCAAGAGGTGGTGCCAAAGAGGAACTCTCTCAACTACAACCCGATAAAGGTGGTGGAGAAAGCATTCCCAGGCCTGCATTGTTTGGTGCGGATGAAGAAGCACCTGGCAGTTCCAAAGGCAAAGTCAGCGATGGAGCGCAAGAGAGCCTATGTGTAGCCAGTTCAATTTCCTTATCAAGGATGCCCGCTGCCCTATTCAGAAATTTATCCATGGTTGTGACAGGATTAATAGGGGCCTAATGTTTCCCCATGACGGGCCCGCAAGTAGTCCCCTCACTCAAATTACTACAAATTGAGGCAGTCACATAAATGGGGTATGTCAACACAGTGCATAGTAGGGGAGAATGGAACTCCTGCCAGCCACTAGCTGCAGCTCCTCTCCACATTGCCATTTGACCAGCAGACAAAGGAGTGGGCCCAGCCCTGCCGCCTCCAGGCTCTGAAGGGCTTGGATGGGCCTGCCCTTAGTCCGGACGTTTCCCAGGCGCTGCAACACACGTCCTGCACAGCTGGGCATTCAGACCCACTATGTAGCGCTTATACAATTGAAGGCAGCTATGCTCCACTATGGGGCATCTCACAACTCTCTGCCTGCTGGGGTTTGTAATGCACACAATCCTTGCAGTCCTTGGATTGCCAGCAGTTAAAGTGAAGTTCCTTGCAGCGGGGCACCCAGACGCGCTATGAAGCGTTTACACGAGTGAAGGCAGCTGTGCTCCACTACAGGCCACGTCACACCTCTCTGCCCGCTGGGAGTTGTGGTGCACGCAATCCTTGCAGTTGATGGATGGCCAACAGTTAAAGCGTAGTCCTGTGCAGCAGGGTACCCAGACGAGCTATGTATCCCTTACATAACTGAAGGCAGCTATGCTTCACTATGGGCCACCTCACTCCTCTCTACCCTCTGACTGCTGGCCATCAAAGGACTGTGAGGAGTGCATGCACTACAACTCTCAAAGTGAAGTCCTGGGCAGTGGGGCCCCTAGACGTGATATGTAGTACTTACACGATTGAAGGCAGCTGTGTGCCACTACACGCCACCTCACACCTCTCTGCCCACTGGGAGTACAGGCAATCCTCACAGTCCTTTGATGGCCAGCAGTTAAAGTGAAGTCCAAGTCAAACTCAGTAATCAAGGCACACTGTCTAAGAGATTAAGGACCAGATGTAGGAAACAGTTTGCATGTCGCAAACAGCGATTTTCCCTGTTTGTGACGTGCAAACTGCACTATGTAATGCACAAAACTTGTTTTGCGATTCGGTAACCTGGTTACCGAATCGCAAAACCGGTTTGCGAGTCGCAATTGGGAAGGGGAGTCCCCTTTCTAATTGCGAGTCGCAGTGCAATGCCAGATTGCTTTTTGACCGCGAACGCGGTCGCAAATCAATCGCAGTTAGCACCCATTTCAAATGGGTGCTAACCCATTCGCAAAAGAGATGGGGTCCTAATGGGACCCCTTCCCCTTTGTGAATGGCATTAAAAACATTTTTCCAGAGCAGGCAGTGGTCCTATGGACCACTGCCTGCGTGGAAAAATGAAACGAAAACATTTCATTTTTTAGTTTTGTTATGCAGCTCGTTTTCCTTTAAGAAAAACGGGCTGCATTACAAAAAAAAACTGCTTTATTTAAAAGAAGTCACAGACATGGTGGTCTGCTGTCTCCAGCAGGCCACCATCCATGTGAGTGCCGCGAGTCTCAAGGGGGTCGCAAATTGCAACCCACCTCATGAATATTCATGAGGTGGGCATTTGCGACCCCCTTGCAAATCAAAAACAGTGTCAGGGACACTGTTGTACATAGGGTTTTGCGACTCGCAAATTGCGAGTCGCAAAACCCAACTCACCTACATCTGGCCCTTAGGTACATATTTATACTTTTTTAGCACCGTATTTGCGTCATTTTTTTACGCAAAAGCGGCACAAACTTACAAAATACAATTGGATTTTTTAAGCTTGCGCCGCTTTTGCATAAAAAAATGACACAAATGCGGTGCTAAAAAAGTATAAATATGGGCCTTAGACCCTCATTTATAGGGATTTAGTGTAGGGAAGTGGCGCAAGTCAGCTTGCTGTGGTGCACTACTGTGCCAAAGTGAAAGGGCAGGAATGCACTGTATTTATCCAAAACGGTGTATTCCTGTCCTTCCCCCTATGCTGGACCCGTTTTGACAGCCTAGCACCAACGCAGGCACCCTTGCACTATGTGAAGGGGGTCTGTGTTGTCAGCAGGATTGTTTAACTGCAGGAAGGGGCACCTTTCTTCACAGAAACAATCCATAGAGATGTGTTCCTTTTTGTTTGTGTGCTGAGGAATGCAGCACACATAGAGGAAAAAACAAGGATAAATAACAATATTTCTCCTTGTTAAGCCTGCCCTGGCAAGATTTTGACACACTCCCAGGTTTACAAGTCCATGTAAATCTGGAAATGTGTCAAAACCCATGGGAGTTGTGTGGGAACACCCACCACAACACCCATGGAATGCTTCCCTTGTGCAGAGTAAGGCAAGGTAGTGATTTGTGCGCCATTGTCTTACTCAAGATTTATTAGGCCACTCAAAGCCGTGCAATGTGGCATTGCGTGGCTTCATAAATCCGACTCAGAGCCTCGCATCACGCATGTACCACTTTGCATAGTGTAAGCATGATGCAGGGCTCTCATAAATATGCCCCTTTGTATTGCTAAAGGGGTAAAACAGGGCTGTGTTCTAGTCCCTATTCTCTTTAACTTGTTTACTGCCGATATTAAGTCTGCAATAAATAATCCAAAATCTTATCAGTTGAGACTCAACAGCCAAACCCTGTCCGTAATGCAATACTCAAATGATACAGCACTTCTGGATTTCTCTGCAATTGGTTTCCAATCATCTCTTTCTCTTAATAAATCCAGCTAAAACAAAAATGATCACGTTCACACAGATCCGCAAGCGGCAGCAATGGATATGTAAATTAGGAGAGCACAGAATCAGTACGACCAACACCTATACATACCAGGGGGTAGAATTTCAAGCTTCTGGCCTACCAATTAGCCATATGACAGCCCTACAAAATCATGCCTTGGGGATAGCGGTTGGACTTTTCCGAAATAGCGAGCAATATCACAGGCCACTATTGGAAGATATCAAAACCAAATTCCTACCTGCTTTGACCTATGGTTTGGAAGCATTCCCAGATAAATTTGAACACTGATTAAACAAGAATCAATTAAGGGCCTGATTTAGGTCTTGTCGGAGGGTTTACTCCGTCACAACGGTGAAGGCTATCCCATCCACCGATATCTAAATCCCATTATATCCAATGGGATTTATATTTCGACGGCCGGGATACCCATCACCGTTGTGACAGTGTAAACTCTCAAACCAGACCCTAAGAGTTTTTCAATAAGTCTTCAGGTTCCCAAGCTCCATGAGAGGTTCCCAGATAAGATTTGAATTTGGCCTCGCAGGACAGATATTGTCACACATGGGCCAAATTATTGAAAATCTGGTTTAAATCAAAGAAGGCCGAAGTAGGCAGTCTCACATACCATATGGGCAAGGAACTGTTAAATCAGCTAGCATCACCTTTCCAGATGCTGTTTTGGGAAATCTTGGAAGATGTCAAATTGATACACCCTTTGGATTCAAATTTATTGTTTGGGGCTTTCAAATTGCTCTTACATAAAGCTGTAAAAAAGCAATCAGGAAATAAAGACTTTGCGATCATTCAATGTAATGCGCACAATCAACACGTACTCACCACCTACAAGGATCTGAAACCACAATTCTACGTAGCATTCCCCATATCACGGAACTATAAAATAACGTTTTTCAGACTATGGATGAGGGCTACTCAATGCAGGAGAAGTGGTACAAAGCTGAAAGTATTGGTGGATGAACACTTACCATTGGTTCTACCCTTTTCCAATGGAATCTCTGGCTCACGTGCTACTGGATAAAACCAGTATTTAGAGAACCCAGTATTTAGGTTTGTCAGGAGGCCATTAACCATTGCTTCCAGGGAAAAGACAGCAGGCTCACTGTCCACTTTGTGAAATTTATGGACATTGTAGCAGCACGACTAGTTCATCAGAAGGTATCTGAAGAAACATCTGGGTCATCATAAACTTCATCGGTTACAGCCACATTACATACTGTCCCCTGCAGCTTAATATCTTTGGAGATGAGCAGATTTTGGCTACTGGCCGAGACTACCAAATATTAGAACATTGGAAGTTGGCAGCTCCATTGAAAACAATGGAGTGCTGCGGGCTTTTACTGGCCGGTAAAAGCCCGCAGAGCCAACATTCCAATGGGCTTTGTTCACAGCAGCAGCTGTGAACAAAGCCTCACGGAGCCCGAGGGGATTCTAATCCCCTCGGGCTCCGTGAGCAATTTGTTTTTTTTAAGAGAACATTCTGCCCTGAGTGGCAGAATGTTCTAATAGCCTTAGAACCCGCCATAGCGGGCTCTACCGGCTATTAAAGGCCCTTTCCCTTGTTAAATGTGGAGCGGGCCTTTAATAGCCGGTAGAGCCCGCTACAGTGGGTTCTAAGGCTATAAAAGGTTGCACTCACTATTGCAGTATGAATTGACTGGTTTTAGCATATTTGTTATACAGTGATGATTTTGGCTCTATAGACTGCTATTTTAGACATGTATTATGCACCTTAACTCTCACCCTTGCCTTTTAAACTTGGAGACATCCTGGCAAGCTGCGTTAAAAGCGACCTCTGCAAATATGTGGGACTGAGGAGGTAAATGATTGTACCCCACAAAGTTTATTAAATGTTGCTCTGAGAAAGTGAAAGCATGTTTTGTTAATGAATTTATTGTTCCGATGGTACTATAAGCATTGTGGAGCGTGTGTTTAACTGTTTGAATGGTTTTAACTATCAAATTAACTTTATTATTAGTACTTAGTAAATATAACACGTAAAAGGTCTGGGACAGATTTATTAAGACTTTTGTAGTAACGGGACTGACGCGCAATATTGATTGTTTAAAGGTAATCCATAAGATTTATTGTAGCGAACAAGAACGTCTCCTTCCTCTACGCCAGTCACATCCCACTGTCCCCAATCCAACCGCCGCCCTCGCTCCCCACATTCCATATCGAATCCCCACGGCGCCATGACAACATAACACATCATAACACATCTCCCTCCTTTCTAAAAACTAACAAAACTAAAACAAATATACTAGTACAGAATCTATACTCTATAAAGTGTATATATACAAATAAATAAGTTTTGAGTAAAATAATACATTCATTTGAATTGAACATAGTCTTCCAAATAACTAGGTGGTTTCCGAGACCTTTGACTTCGATAGTTCCCACTTAAACCTGGGTTACAATCACCGGGATTACCATCACCGCTTTGAGAACGATTGCTTCCAGAATGGTCTTCAAAAACTCTACCCTTGGATGTACAGCCCAATTCTTCATCACTCATCATCATAAAATTGTTGCCATCCGACACTTCACGCATCAGTTTCACATCTCTATCACTCCCTTTTTGATATAGTGCTACTCTCTGTCTATTCCATTTGTTACCATTCTCTAACACCACATACCCTTTACACGCTTGCCTGACTTTGAATGGACCCATAAATTTAGAAAGACCACTAGATAGCCTCCCTCGTTTAATTTTTACCCAATCCCCCACGACTACGTCATTTTTTTTTTTCATTTCACTTTTAACTTCACAAGACTTGGAATTACCATACAACATCCAAGCAGGGGTTAATTTCGAACCAGGTTTTCTGCCTCTCATCATTTCAAACGGAGAACAACCTGTTGCTTTGTTAATGGTGGTACGATGAGCCCAAACCATATCCTCCACCATTTTCGTCACCTCTTTCTCACTTTGAATGGCCATAAGAATGGTACCTTTCACCAAACGATTTATTCTTTCGACCATGCCATTTGCCCGAGGAGTGTATAAAGCCGTGCGGTGATGAATAATCCCCTGACTGTCCAGAAAATCCCTCATCTCCCTTGATGTAAGTTGGGTCCCATTGTCAGTTATCAAAATACGTGGCAGACCCTCTTCAAGAAAAACTCCATTTAAAGTATCAATGGTACTTCTCGTCGTGATGTCCCGCAAGAATTTGACTATGATCCATCTTGAATGAACATCAACCATGACTAGGGCATTTTGAACATTGTTCCTCAAGTCATGAATAGGACCAATAAAGTCTAAGCAAACAGTACTCCAAGAAGAACCTGGGTCTTCTATGTGCCCAGACACACTCGTGGCTCCAGTTTTTAATCTCTTTTCACTTTCCTTGCAAACCATACACTCATCCACCCATTGCGAAATCATATCGTCCATACCAGGCCACCAAAAATTCTCTAACTCTTTTTTTCGTCAAGGTCTGTCCCAGATGACCCTCATGGGCCAATGCAAAAATCTTTCTTCTGATACCCTCTGGAGGTACAAATTTGTCATTCCTCAATAATAACTTCCCATTAATTAATGTCAATTCATCAACTAATTTTACATAAGGTCATACTGCTATACTGACTGCACTCTCTCTCCTTTTTCCTCTTAAAACCATATGTACCACTTCACTCAATATAGTATCCTTCTCCTTACACCGTTCCCAATCTTCAGCCCCAAAGGTACCAGCCCCACAGTCCACCACATCGGACAGCCAAGCTACAGCACCTTCCTCCTCTCCACATACCACTTGTTTGTCATTGACATCTCCACACTCCACCGGCAACCTAGATAAACAGTCCGCTTGCGAATTCTTCCATCCAGGAATGTGTTCAATCACAAATTTATACTCCTGCAACTTGGAGGCTAATCTAGCTAATCTGGCAGAGCCCTTACCAGCCCCACCGGGACTTAAAATTTTCAGCAGAGGTTTGTGATCGGAACGCAACGTAAACTTTATACCCCATAGAAAGGTTCTAAAATGCTCCACCGACCAAGTAGCAGCTAACGCCTCACGCTCAATCACAGAATAGTTACGTTCACTCTCCGTTAGAGAGCGCGAAGCAAAAGCTACTGTTACTTCTCTCTTGCCACTCACTTGCGACAACACTGCTCCCACACCATACGCACTAGCATCCACTGTTAAAATCGTCTTGCGAAGTGTGTCAAAAGGTGTTAATATCCCTACAGCACAAATCTCTTGTTTCACCATGTCAAACGCAACCTGTTGATCAGGCTCCCAATTAAAGCTAATACCTTTACGTAACAGTTTCCGCAGGCACTCCGTTTTCATCGCAAAATTTTCTACAAATTTGCTGTAATATTCAATGAGCCCCATAAAAGAACGCAATTGTTCTTTGTCACACGGAATAGGTACAGACTTAATAGCCTTTAATAAGTCTTCCTTGGGTTTAACCCCTTCACCAGAAATTGTGTGTCCCAAGTATTCTATTTCCTCAACCAAAAATGTACATTTATCTTTCCTCAATGTTAACCCTGCTTCTCTGAGTAAGCACAACACATCTCTGAGAACTAAATTGTGCTCAGTTTCAGTTTGCCCAAAAATCAAGATGTCATCCTGAAAAAATATTATATTTCGTACCCCTCTAAAGACATGTGACATTGCTCGTTGGAAGACACTGGCAGCTGAAGACAGTCCAAAAGGCATCCTAGTGAATTGGAAAGTGCCTTCCATTGTTATAAATGCTGTAAACTGCCTGGAATCTTCATGCAACCTAATTTGATGGTATGCACTCTTGAGATCTAACTTAGAAAATAATTTACCTCCCTTAAGCAATAACAGGAGTTCGTTTATATTAGGTAGAGGAAACACATCAGTCACCACAAATTGGTTCACACTTCTCAAATCCACACAGAAACGAAGTTTTCCATCACATTTCTTGGTTATAACAACTGGAGAAATCCAGGAAGACGCCTCTACAGGTTCAATAATCCCCTCTCTCATCATGTCATCTAGCATTTTCTTTACTTCACTCCTTACTACTATGGGCACCCTCCTAACCTTGTGTTTCACAGGCACAGCTCCTTTTTGTAAAATTATTTTGTGTACATACCCCTTCAACTCGCCTAACTTTTCTCCAAAAACATCTTTCGCATCATTTAAAATTTCATCCAGACCAGCATCACTCACCATCAATACCTTCTCCACAGAATGGGGATCAATAACAATATGTAAATCATATTGATGAGTCCACCCTAATATGGGAGGACCACTATCAGCTACATAAACTTTCCCTTCAATGCTCCTTGACTTAAAGAGAATAGGTGAAACAAAATATCCTAATACGTTGATCTTTGATCCCTGATACCCTCTAGGGTTGATATCTTTGGGTAACAACGGCACCTCAGACCAATTCTCCAACCACATTGACTTTGGTACAATGGTATATAATGAGCCTGAATCTACCATCAACTCTACATCACTGCCCAAAATAATAAAATTACTCCTCGGTCTCATTTCTCGCTGTACATCAGTTTCATCTGAGCACACCATAAGTACACGATCCACTAACACATTCTCCTCTGCAAAAGATTCAGTCGTAGCCACTCGCATTTTATATATATCCTTGCACATTCGCGCAAAATGCCCTTTGCGACCACACTTCCTGCACTCCTTGTTTAGTGCATAACACCACTTGGCATCATTATTGTGAGCATAACTCCCACACCTAGAGCATCCTTTTGTTTTGGCTGGTTTACCCTCATATACATATTGTTTACTAACAACGCTACTATTCTTAGAAGCCAAATTTTTCTTTGAAACAAGTGCTACCTCCCCCTCTCCCAAGATGATGTCCTTTTTACTAATTTCCTTCATGCATTGTTCCGATTCTTCAACAATTTTGGCTATGCCAATTGCATCCTTGAGAGACGGGTTTTTCGCCGCCCATAAGCGCTCTTGAGTTTTCTTGCTCCGACAATGAACTATAAGATGGTCTCGAATCAGTTCATCCGTCATGGCACCAAACTTGCACTTCACCGAAAGCTCTCGTACACTTGAAATAAAATCATCTAGTGACTCTCCTTCTCTCTGAGGTCTGGTGTAGAATTTATATCGTGACATGACGATGTTCTCCTCTTTAGAAAATCTCTTCTCCAAGCGTAATTTTGCTTCATCAAAAACATTCTGCAAAGGTTGACCATCATCATCGCAAATTTCAGGTAAATACTTAAAAATGTGATGAGCTTCTTTACCAATAGTACTTAATAATAAAGCTTTTTTCCTCAAAGGTGAAAAATTTTGACCATCCAAGGCTAATAGATAATTATCAAATAAATCTATCCACTCTTCCCACTGAATGGCTAGTTGTCCATGCAAATCTAACAAAGTAGGAGGTAGATTGATGGAGGAAGCGATAGCCATATTACAAATAGCAAGCACAACCGCTGTAAATGCACTTGTTGTATAATCCACTATTAATTCTTACACATTCGCAGAAGAATAGCTGCTCCAGTACTTTCCACTACCCAGAGGTTCTTATGACAGATCAAACAAATCTCACTGCAGCCGAGTTCTGTTGCTAGGTAACAGGCGTATTGACAGCACCTGCACGCTCTCCAAACGAGCCGCCAACAAAACCCAATGCAGCCAAGATCCGTATCCAGGTGACAGGCACAACAACCGCGCCTGCGCGCTCTCCCAACAAGCCGCTCCGTCAAAATGCAGCCGAGATCCGTTGCTTGGTGACAAGCGCAACAACTGCGCCTGCGCGCTCTCCCAACGAGCCGCTCCGTCCAAATCTCTTTCACCAAAAGTGGCACAGTCCCCGGCCTCACCCACTGGGACTCCAAACGAGTTCTTTATTCAAATTCGTCGCTCGTAAACTCCGGTTCTTCCCATCAGCTGACCGCAACTCGGAGTACGTCTTGTTCGTCCACGCGTCACAGATGTGACTGAAACAAAATCCCATCCTCGTCGCCAAAAATGTAGTAACGGGACTGACGCGCAATATTGATTGTTTAAAGGTAATCCATAAGATTTATTGTAGCGAACAAGAACGTCTCCTTCCTCTACGCCAGTCACATCCCACTGTCCCCAATCCAACCGCCGCCCTCGCTCCCCACATTCCATATCGAATCCCCACGGCGCCATGACAACATAACACATCATAACAACTTTTCACTGGGCAAAGTCATGAACAGTGACGCAAATTGGCACAAAATCTTGACATGGTATTCCCTTTCCAGTAGAAATACGTTTTTATGTGAAAATTGTCCTTTTTAAGTGCACATAATGCTTTGCACTCCTTTGTGACAGGAGGATGTTCCATGGTTGGGTGGTGCTTGAATGTTCCAGCACTTCTACCCATGGATTTTAATGCAAAACCCTGACTAAAATTGTTAGGGCTTTGAGTAAAAAAATAACCCCTACTTGTGGCAGGTGCGAATTTCTCTAAATGCTTTTATTTCTCTAAATGCTTTTATTTCTCCTAACGTTTCACCCATTGCATGTGTGTTGCACTGTATACCACACTTACCATGTTGGAAATGTTTTAAAGCCCGTCTAGGTATAGTATTTTGCACTGGAATAGTATACCTCCAGTAAAAAACATATGTTAGACAGCATGCACAGATCTTTGTGCTATACTACAAAGTTTTGTGTCTGGCGCGAGGGGGCCTTAAAGACCATCTGCTCAGTAGAAGGAAGTAGCAGGTGGCCATATTTAGGAAATGTGGCTGTGCGCAGCTTTCTCCGCCTTGCACAACAAAGACCACCATCCTTGGTTATGCACTGTGTTGCACAATATTTTTGTGGCTCTGCCCCGATGCATACAAGATGTGGTTGTTTCTAAAGGTTTTTGGCATGTTCATTTTGAACACCTGTTCACAATTAGTTACTGGCAACCCTCTCATAGTAGTGTGATACATACATTTCTTATTCCCCATTTAAACTAATTAGGACACTAGCTGGGTAAATTATTTAATTTAGGAAATAAAGGGCCTCATTCAGAGTTTTGTAGAGGGGATCACTCCATCACAAACGTGACGGATATCCCTGTTTTACAAAGCCATAATAACCTATGGAACTTGCGATTCGGCAGACGGGATATCCACCACATTTGTGACAGAGTAACCCCCTCGGCCAAACTCTAAATCAGGCCCATAATGTTAAGTATGTTAAAAGTAGAGGAGTGCAAAATTTTCATAATATGCTTTTGTGTCATGACCTGAACTTTTCGAAAAACAAAGTGAAATTCTGTGTAATTATGAAAAATGCACATTTGGTACTATATTTTATATTTATATATTTACTTTATTTTAGGGCAAAATGCAATGCTCATGCTATGGTTGTTCACGTTGTTCTGTGCGCTCGTACTAAATATTTGGAGGAAACAGTGGGTAATTACATGATGTGGCATAGTTGTGTAATTTTGGGAATGTCCCGTGACAAGCATAAAGTGAAATTACACGAGTTTACACTGACAGAACAGAAAACTCGCTGACGCCTACTAAAAACATTAGAAGTATATGGAGGAAAACCAGGGGTGTAATCATGAGAACAACGTGTTGAAGAAAGGTTTTGCCCTATGCAACAGGAAATGTTAATCATGGTAAACATAAGTTCATTAGTATTCCTTTCAGGAGTTTCATAAAACTATTTTAAAAAGAATACATAAACAAAGGCAATACTAAGGAGGCAATGCAGGAAAAATGGTGGTGCCAAAAAACTGTTACTGTGACAAAAGTAGATAGGGTCGGATTGGGATCAAAATTAGGCCTGGGCACTCCTAAAATAAAAAAAGTGGGCCACATTCCCAGTTCGTCCATTTCATGGATCACCATTTGGTTAGTCCCACTGGGCTATTTTTTTTACAGGGCTATTTTTTTAACAGAAATGTTTGGTAAATTAAATATTTGAAAGCGTATATAGCCAATAAAACTAAAAGCTCTTTTATTATCATGCTTGGCATTTTTCCAGAATTTGGACAGTTATTTTTTGTTATTATGTTTTTTGTAGCTTCCTATATAGTGTGAACTCGTCCCAAAGACATTAGAGCAATTTACATGAGTGCCAGTTACATTACACAATATCAACTTCATATTGTTAGGCCCGGGAAGATTAAGTGATGAGCCCAGCATCACAGGCTGTTGACCGGACCCGGAGGGTCGTACCTAGTTCCCAGGCTCCAAAGTCAGCAGATCTGAGCGTACCATTTCATCCCATGTTTTCATTTCTTCCTGTAGAGGTGACCTCACAGCGAGGCCTACACAGACATACACCCCACCTCCCCTCAAGGCATGGCCTGGTAGGGGATTGGGTCAAGAAAAGTGCACACCTGCTGCTACTGCTGCAGGGCGGCTTAGGGTAAGAAAGGCAAGAAAATGATAACCCAGCAGGGCATGGGGCAGGGAAACAGACTGCTTCTGGGCTGGACCTGTCACCAGTCACGGCTTGCAGCACAGCGCATGTGGGGGGAGGATTTGGGTGGGGAATAAAAATGAAATAAAAAATTAAAACACATACCTCCATCCCCGCCGCACTGCACTGCTCCATCCGCTCCTCTGCTGCAGGAAGAGGCTCACAGCCTGCCCTGCAGACAATCCTGACGCTGCTCAAAGCAGCGTTAGGAATGGCTGGGAGTGCACAGCCAGGGATTTGCCTGGCAAACTGGAAGCATGTGTATACTATCTCCAGAGAGCCTACTGTGCATGTGTGTTTGGCCGGCCCAAGACGGTCAGCCAAAAATACATGCGTGCTGAGCCTCAGTGCTCGTCACAGCCTGTGGACCCGCCCCTTTTACCCCAAAACATTAATAAACAGTTTTTTATCGTTTTTTGGTAAAAGGTTTGCAGCTACCACAACTGGCGGGGGGAGGGCGACACTCCTCCACTCTAATGGAGGAGTCGCCTCTGCCAGTCACACAAGGCAGGGGCCCAAGGTGAGAATGCCCCAAAGGCAAGAGCAACATCTGGCCCCAGCCTCAGTTTGACTGAATAGTAAAATGGATGCCACACTACACGGGACTGGGGAAGACAGTAAAGTTCTGTCTGACAGTTTGCAGAGGCCCTAAAAAAACGGCCTATAGGGGTCCCTGAGGCACCGGTCCATCACCCAATGCCCAACTGCTGCCTTTCCAGTCCGACACTGCACATGATGCTTGGGGTGGTACTACAAAAATACCAGGTGAAGTATAATGTGCCACAGGCCGGTATCACCACACATGGTAATAGCAAATACAAAAATATGTGTTGCAATAAAAAATTCTCAGATTACATCAAAGATGTTGTCTGCCTTGGAGCAGGTGGTAAAAGTTGCATATTTCAGCAAAATAATTTAAATACATTTTCACAGCTGAAAGGACAATATGTACAATAGAACAAACCATGCTGACATACACCTTGATTGGAAAAATGTGTTAAAATGTCTGCAAGAGACATCATTTTCTACAATTAGAGACCAGGGAATATCTGAGGAAGAGGCTCCAGGTAATTAGGAGATGTCTAAAGCCTCTCAGCATATTCCGAGCCAGCTATCTATCTATATTTCAACTGGACATAGAACCCACCTTGTATAGCCTCACTTCTGTTGAGAATGCCCTACATTTCCGTATTGCCCACCCGCCCTGCAACCCTGAGCTACTTGAATCGCATGGATTTGTCATTGGTATCAGCATTACCAGGTGCAGTATTACCATATCCTGTCAAATAAAACTCACAATGAGAGGTCCAAGGTTTCCCAGGAGCCTCTCAACTGTAAATGTAAACTGTAAATGCACCTTTCTGACCCACATTGAGTATTATTGTGAAATCAAACTTGTCCATGATTCTTAGGTAAAAATGTCTGTTCAAGGGGAGAATGGGTCTGGCCGCACAAGTGCATAGGTTTGTTTCCCAGTCGCTCGTACTGAGCCCACTTTTCTGATTCAGGTAGACCCAAGACAGGCATTGTGGATCCCAGGAAAGGAAGGCTCTAGAGGTTCTTGATACCTCAGTCCACCTTGACTAATAAATTCTTAGGAACAGGTCACCTTCCCCATGGCAATAAAGTGCGGAGATCAATGACGTCAATAGCCTCCCTGAATGACTCACAAGAACACGGAGAATTGGTATGGTGCTTTCCTGATTCCACAGTAACTAAAGAGCAGAGAATTGGCCAGCAAAAACATTGCACCTTGAGTACCCCGTAGTGAAGCAGCACCATTAGGATGCCCACGTCGGTCTGCCTAGGGTGGCGATGAAGGCACATGTGGTGGCCCAACAAGAAAAAGTGCAGAGTACAGCTGGTGAAGATAGAAGTTTCGGACCTTGGCATACGAATACACAGGCACCTCCAAGAGGGGTAGTGTGGTGTGTCTAATAGATTCCATGGGTTGTGAGCACGTTTACACTCAGGTTGTGGCTCATCGACCATTGAGGAAACATGTCACCTAAGGAGCAGAGGTCAAAAAACCTTTAGGCAAAGCAAGACGACGTTTGACAACAACACTCCTTCACAAGAGACCTGATTGAAGCAACAGGGGAAATTGGGACCCCAGGAAAGCTTAACTGACTCAGGGTGAGGCCATAATTACGGACACTTTGAAGACTCTCTGCACTTAAGTGGTAATGCTGTTACAATCCTGTTGAGAATCAAATCAAAAATAGATAGCTCTGAGAAGAGAATCAGAGCTTCTCATATTAGAGTGCTAGGATAACCTCCACTCCCTGAGAGGGAGGACGTGATAGCCCTACTGCTTTCTTTTCTGAGGAATCACGTTTCAAGCAGCAATAAACCCTGAGATATTTATCACAAAAGCAGAGAGACTACCCACACAAGCATCAGGAAGGAACACATCTGAGACTGTGGGAGCAGGAACTACTGTTGTGGTATTGAGTAGTCCGACTCTAAAGAAAGTGTCACATGAGCCACTGCAAGGCAGAGAAATCTTTACTTCTTCTGAAGTAAAACAAAATGTCTGTGTTTCCCAATTTGAGCAGGACAACGCAGCACAGCGACAGACAGTGCAGGTGAGCAAGAGAGACCTTACACAACTGAACTGGTTGGCCTTTCTCCAGCAAAGATGAAAGTGATGGAAGGACAAGACATTCTCCAAGGCAGTATCAGTCCCATGTTTTGGATGGAAGCCAGACTAATTGAAATCTATGATCTGATATTGTTACAAGACGTTTCCATGCTCTGCCCTATTCAAGAAAGCTTGCCAATGTTATGGTAAATATTCAAGACTGACAGATCTAAATGAGATAATGTGCACATGGGCGCCCAGCAGAATTCTCACACCTTGCACAGGGAGTCCTCATGGTAGGGCTCCCCATTGGACCTTGCTCCCTCCAATGCTCTCCTCTTCTTCATGGGACACAATGGTCTTGGCAAGCAGGCAAGTGCTGATGCTCCAGGGTCCTCCATACAATGTATCATTGCAGGCACACTCAGTTAGTATACATTGATAGCACATTCCTTTCAGCATTAATAAGTCTATGCATTGTACCCTCAAACATACATGCCTCCAGCACGCACACTCAGGCTGCACGCACTGTTCAGCACTAAAGCTTTTCTGTCTTTAACCAGGGTGTGCTCTTTACAAGCACACACACTGCCAACACAGACACTCACTATGTGCGCCATGCACAAGACTTCACCCTTCATGTATTGTACTCCATGTAAACGCACCTACACCCAGCACATGCTTTAAACACACATGCACTGCACAGCACTACGTCTGTCATGTAATGTATTTCTGTGACTCATACATACACCCAGCGCATGTACTAACCACACATGTACTGCACAATACTGCTCCATCCTTATACTATACCATTCCCACACACACATACAACTAACTCAGAGTCACTACTTCTGTGCTATGCAGTACTCCACTTCTATATTATGTAGGCCAAAGGTGAGTTAAGCACACAGCAGCAGAACATTTTAAAAAGGTAAGTGAACCTGTAGGTCTCACTCTGGTGACAGGGTAAAAAGCTCCTGTTCACTACTGATTACTACATGGTATGCCGCCACCACCACACTTGTGCTGCTTAACTCCTGGTGAAGTCAGTAGCCTTCCACAACTATGAGAGAAGTGATTTAGGCGACCCTTCTCGTCCAACAAGACTGCAATTTGTGAGACAGGCCTGTGTCATGGCAAACGCACGATTCGTGTTTGCCTATGACAACAAAATCAGCATTAGGGATCCAGACAACTGTGCAGTTGGGCACTCAGGGCAGGGTACACAACTTTACCATGAAGAGGGGTTTTCAGTCCCTACACATAGTGGTTATCCTGAAAATATGGCACCGCTCTAAACATCCTGAATCTACATTGGATGCCACTGCTCTAAGGAATGTCTCTAATGCACCAGTTCCCTAAAGACCTAAGCTGCCTCTCCATTGGTGGCCAGAATACCTGTCAGTGGAAATCATCAAGCTGGAATAGCTAACAGTGTGGGAGGCAGAATACGTCATGTCCTATATTCTGTGGATGACAGACATGCACTCCAGAAAGAATGAAGATCCCCTGCCTTATTCTTTATTCCTGGCCTCCTGCTTCCCCAGGAGTTTTGGGAACTGTTTAGCATAATAGAACTTAACACAGTTTGACAACCCTTCTGAAAGTGCTTTAAGATATGTCACTTCTGATGTAAACAACTTGAAGTTCTAAGGACTGCCTCTGATTAGTTCTCAAACCATTATAAAGTCTACGAAGAAACTTCACACATGCCAATTGCACTGCAGTGGCAATACACAAGCACCACTGCAAATCAAATATGATACAACTCTTCAGTGATTATCACAAAATTTGAAATCCAGAGTTGAAAGAATTGAGCTAGACTTTTAGATGAACAAAGGCAGCCATCATATCAATAAACCTCTCAAGCAACGATGGATCCTTGTACCTTCACCTTCAATGAAATATTCATAAATTTTGTTAAAGTGTGACACAGATGAGAGCTGGCCACGAGAGACTTAAGTGCTATTATTAATTATGGCTTTCCAGAAGGGATACTAGAGTTGGTTCATCTGTTTCTCTCTAGCCCATTTTTATTTTTGTTTCTCCAACCTTGTGTCTCTCTCCCTCAATATTGATAATGTATATCTTACTTACTATTGAGTGATCAATCATAACATTCAACATATCACTGTAATCTAGCCTGTATCAAGTTATTTTTGTATTAGCTTTTTTCTTTTTCGAACCGTATAGTAAAATTGCTTCACACATGTTTGCCAGTTTGTCCTACTGAGAGCTGGCACTGAGTTTCTGGTTTGGAAAACTGGCAGTGATGCTCAGAGAAGTATTGCGTGATCTTATTATGAAATGTCTGTGGGAGCATGCTTCCCATAAAGTGGTAAAACATTGAAATGTTTGAAAGTACTGAAGTGATGCTGAAGCAATGGGAATGAAACAGAGGTAGGTGATCCTTCACCGGCAGAATTCTATGATGAAAGCACTTCATCAGGGTTGACTTCAGCCAGAGCCATATGCAGTTCCTTACAAGTAGGGTCACTGAGGCAACTACAGCTCAGTGTTATTAAGCCCACTGATCTACAATACTGAGAATCTTGAAAAACTGAAGCATAATTGAATTTTACAGCTTCAGAACCACAAGGGTTCTAGCGCACATAGGGGGTCATCCCGACCCCGGCGGTCATTGACCGCCGGGGCCGGGGTCGGCGGGAGCACCGCCAACAGGCTGGCGGTGCCCCGCAGGGCATTCTGACCGCGGCGGTTTGACCGCGGTCAGAACAGGAAAACCGGCGGTGTCCCGCCGGTTTTCCGCTGCCCTGAGGAATCCCCCATGGCGGCGCAGCTTGCTGCGACGCCATGGGGGATTCCGACCCCCTCACCGCCATCCTGTTCCTGGCGGTTCCAACCGCCAGGAACAGGATGGCGGTGAGGGGTGTTGTGGGGACCCTGGGGGCCCCTGCAGTGCCCATGCCAATAAGCGGGCCCCCCGTAAGCGGGCCCCACTTTGAATTTCAGTGTCTGCATAGCAGACACTGAAATTCGCGACGGGTGCTACTGCACCCGTCGCACCCTTCCCACTCCGCCGGCTCCATTCGGAGCCGGCTTCCTCGTGGGAAGGGGTTTCCCGCTGGGCTGGCGGGCGGCCTTCTGGCGGTCGCCCGCCAGCCCAGCGGGAAACACAGAATGGCCACCGCGGTCTTTTGACCGCGGTGCGGTCATTCGGCGGTTCCCGCCAGGCGGGCGGCTCCCGCCGCCCGCAGGGGTCTGAATGACCCCCATAGTCTCATGACACTACATCTCCCCTTTGTTAAATAAAAAGTATAAACAACAGTCACACAATATTTCTTCAATAAGTCATGGAGGCGCTCGCACTGGTCAGCCAGATAGAGTTGTATGAGGTGGTTGAGATGCACTCTGGTTCAGTACTGATGGCACAGCTTCTGATGCTTAATCTGGACTGTTAGGAGGGATTGCCTCATTCATAATTGCAGGAGCTGACAGATGTCAAGGTAGGTGCTTAAAGCGTGACAAGTCCCATGTGATGGACTTTCCAGAACGAAGCGCTGTCACCATGTGCCCGTTACATGTCACCACCCTCAGAGGATCGACAGCAAACAAAGTATTTTTTTCGCTTTCATTTCTACTTGACCAGGACTCAGTCATCTTCATCAAAGACTGTTCCCTGAGCTCGTCAACGCTGGTATTCATGTTTTCATTTTGCACATTCAAGAAGTGTCTGTGAAGTACCTTGTCAGCTTTGAAGAATTGGTTCACTGCCCACTATTGCAATTTGGTTCCCATATCTCTCACAAATAGCAAGGTGTCAGGACTCTCACTGGTTTTGGAGTGAGGATTTGAATGATAAGTACAGAGGTCTTGACACAGCGCCAGGTTTTGGGCAACCCCATGCATCGATGCTCATTGAATTACCATTTTGAGGGTACCCATAAATCGTTCCCAAACACCAGTGGTTTGGGGCCACAGAGGTGTACTCTTTAGATGCTTGACATTTAGTCTGACTGTAAACTCCTTGAATTCTTTGCTATTGATCAACGGACCATTGTCAGATTTGAAAATGTCTAGGATACCCCACGCTGCAAAGATGTCATCCTGCGCTCAATGATCTTGTCATGGGTTGTTATTGATAACTCCTCTACTAAAGGAAAGAGTGAATGATTATCAGTCACTACCATGAGATGATGCCCGTTTCCTAAGGACCCAAAGAAATCAACTGCAACTCTTTCCCAAACTTATGCAAGAAGGTCAGACATTGTCAATGGATGCTGCTTGACTTTGGGGGAAAGGCAGTTGTAAAGATGACACTCTTTTAGTTCCTTCTCAACTCACTTGTCTGGGTGGCAAACCAAGTTCCATCTCTTAGGCCTCTTATAGTGACTACAATGTCACAATGTCCTTTGTGGTCTAATTCAATGACTTGCCATCTTAGGCGCTCAAGTATGATGATTCTCGAGCCTCTTAATACAACACCTTCCCTGTAACTTTTTGAATTTTTTGAAATTCAACATTGTCAGCAAAAGGTTGAGTGCTTCTCCTCACAATCGAGTTGAAATGATGTCTCTGAGGATAAGCATGTTCTTGTTGGCATTAGTAGCAGCAAGAATCTGTTCAATGGATAGAGCTGCTGGCATGCTGGACCTCACAATGAAGTTAATGAACCCCTCAGCCATTTGGGATGTTGCACTGTGATGATGCAGTGGTACCCATGAGAAGTAACCAGCAGTGTTCTGATCTTTACCCGGCTTGTGTACAATTATATAGTTGTGCTCTTGCAGTAACAATCTACCCCCGTCAATGTGAGGTGGCATCTTGACGTCTGGGATTTCAAAAATAGTGAGAAGCGCTGGATAGTCTGTAATGATAGTAGAATGTTTTCTGTATAGAAACAAATGAATATGTTTGCAGGCCCACGCTTCAGCCAGACTCTCCTTCTCTGGCTGAGAAAAGGGGCGTTCTGTGTCAGACAGGCTTCAACTGGCATTGGCCACAATGAGTCTCTGAGCATTCAGGTTGCCATTATGTTGAGCAAGGATTGTTCCCAGCCCCACCGTGCTCACATCTACTGTAATTTTAGTATGTAACTTGGTGTCAAAATAGGCCATCTTGCTTAAATTCTCAATCGCATGTTATATTCATTTGAAGCTTTGGTCACATTTATCACACCACTAAAGGGGGACCTTTCGTTTTGTAAAGTCTCTCAATGGGACACTTCTGTAGCAAAGTCACAAAAGTACCTTGAGCAATTACTGGCCATAAAAAGGATTGAAGCATGGTGACACCTTGTGGGGGGCAAGTAATTGACAGTGCTTGCACGTTATCTGGGTCAGGAGTCTATCCTCCAACAGAAAATTTGTGCCCAAAGAATTTAAGTTAGGTCTTGTGAAACTAACACTTTGCTGTGTTCAGAGTGAGACCTGCACCAGCAAGTAACTGGCACACTAATGTAAGAGCCTTGTCATACTCCATTTGCGTTGCTCAATATAACAATATGCCATCACTGTAATTAAAAGCATGCATAACAGGTTGAATTATTTGATGTATAACATCCTCAAAGACTTCTGCAGCAGACAACACTCAACCTTTGGTATTTGAACAAACCAACATGAGTTGACAAAGTAGTGATGTACCTGCAGTTCTCTTCCAACTTCAGTAGATGGTATCCCTTGCTCAGGTCCAGACAGGAGAAGACTTTGGCATTGTTCAGTTGCATGATCATGTCCACTATGTGTGGACCGTGATGTCTTTTTCTCTTGATTGCTTTGTTGGCCTGGCACATCAATGCAGATGCGCACTGTATCTCCACTGTCCCTTTTTGGCACCACCACTATTGGTAAAACCCATGGCGTAGGACCGTTGTGGAGCTCAATGATGCCATGCTTCAACAGCATTTCCAGTTCTTTCTCAATGGCTTCTTGCAAGTGGAAATCAACCCTGCGTGCCTCTGGGTAAATGTCCTCATTAATGTGAAGTCACACTTTCATTGTCTTGAGCCTTCCTAGGCCATGAAACAACAACGGAAACTGACAATTCAAGTTTGAGTGTGGAGGTTGTAACTGAGAGATATCAGTCCAATGTCAGCATCAGTGGCAAAAATGAGTAGGCATACACTGGACGAAGTTCCTTGAAGAATGTGAATTGGGACTTGTACCGATACTGCTTTATGTTGCAATGTCGCTGTAAATGACATTTGATTCTGCAACGGTTTAGAAGCAGCCCGTGTGTATACCTTTGTGTTTAACAGGTTGAGGTATGGCACAGGAGACAGGATTGTGAACATCTCTACTGGCATGATGTTAATCGACGTACCACTGTCTATGATATTGTAATTTTGGGGCAAGTGGCCAAATTAATTTGATTTGATTATTTCATTTGATGGCAGCCAAACCGGCATGCGCCTCTTGTTCCTTGGTCAATACCATCATCTCACATCTATCTTCTTCACTGGTGCTTGATAATGACATTGAAGAGCCTTTGTAGGATGAGCCTCACAATGATCGACTTGTCGTAACTGGTCCTGATTTTTTTTGCCTTGTGCGCATGGCTAGAATGCTTTTGGAACCTTCTGGCATCCATGTTTTCTACTCGCTGGGACATATTTGGTTTCTCTTTCACTTTGCAAACCATTATGAAGTAGTTTTATTGCTGGCAACCTTTGCACGCATGTCCTATTGCTGGACATTTACCCTCATGGGGAATAGAAAACCTACAACCTTTTGTTCTTTGAATAAGTTGACTTGCATGCATCTACCTTGTACTTGTACTTGTGCTTGCTTTTCATGACCAACGCTGATTAATTTTTTGCTGTTTTAGCTTCCATATCAGAAGTTTGTCAATGTGCTCTTTCATCGGCTCTTGCAGTTATTAGTATTTTCTCCAAACTGAGCATCTCTCTCAATATGTGTCTTCCAAAAAATGTATAAAAGACAGCCATCAATGAGTCTGAGGCATATTGCTTCTTCATCATTACATTCACTAAACTTACAGTGTTTGATGAGTACATTGTCTTTCAACAAACTTATCCATTGTTTCATCGGCTTGTTTTCTCACTTTATTGAAAATGCACCTTTCATAGTAGACATCTGGCATGGGATTGAACTTGGTACTCAATGCTTCTTTGATCTAATGGTACAATATTGCATCAATCTGGAAGATTTTATTCAGCACTTCTTTTACTCAGTGACCCATCAAGGTTCTTAAAATACTTAATGATTTTCTTATCATCTACTTCTTCTGGGCATCTATGAAGTCATCAAACGTCTTGATCCATGCAGTCCACCTGGCGCCAATATTTTGCTTCTTGGCGGTGTTGAATGGCAGTCGTGGAGTCAGAAACACTGCTGCATTGTACTTCATTCTCTTTTCTGCAGCCATCGAAAATATTCAAATTCCAATGTCTTTTGGTGCAATGGATGCCTCCCGCAGCTGTGCACACATCAGCCTTTCAACAGGGCCTGTGTTGTCACACCTGACTCAAGGTCGTGTGGCCCTTCCCTCGCTCATGCTGGTAAGTATGTTTGTACTTTTGTACCTGGTTATTACTGCCATTAGTGGTTGCTTTGCATGGACAATGGCTCTGTGTTATGGCGTGATGCAGTATTTCTTCTTTCAGCCTTACCAACAGATTCTGATGGGCTTTTCGAATGCACTCCTCTGCAGGGCTTCAACTCCTTTGAGGGTCATATATGGGCTGGAGTGAGGCTTTGACTTCACACACACCAACTTCCAATTGCTGCTTATCAATTTGGGTGCATGTGGCATGCATGAGGAGTTTGCTGTATCGTTGCAAACTCTCAGGGACAGCAGTCTTGTTTCTTCGTACCAGTTGTAGAGTCTTCCCCATCCAGGGACATGCAAATAAAAATGCCACACACAGAGCTCTATAACAGACGTCTTCATTCCTCAGCATACGATCACACACTGCACTCTGATTACATCATAACTGTTAATAACCACACCATAACATCTCCTAGCAAGTTATGTAATTCCTGTGTTGAGTCTGCCTAGAAACGCAAGGGTCCTCTTTTCTTTGGGTGTACAAAGACTATAACACAAGCACCAGACCTTTCGAATCAAAAAGTTCCTCCACTCTAGATGACATGTGCCCACAGCTCTGAACTTCATATAGTACCTGTACCAGCTCCAGATCCGCCTACAGCTCCAGGCCCACCTCCAGCAGCAGGAACAAGATCTATTTATAAAGGAAAGAAAACAAACATTAATCTCATTGTCACCATGACACAGTATAATTTTACTTTTAATGAATATGTGTATGTGAGGGTTAATGCAGCTGCTATTTCTAAAAGGTTGCTAAGGTTTTTGTTGTTGTTCTTAAAATTACTTTACGCTGTATGATGCTGCAACAATGGACAGCCCACTCTCTTTTTTCTCTTCCACCGCTCTTTGCAGCAACAAAGGGAAGAGGCTGCTGCATGGCCTCAACTTTTCTGCTGCTTATTCACTGTGTATACTGCTAACTGCAGTGGCAGACTGGAAAAAGGACAGTATGGCTTCTCTGCTCTGCATAACAGACTGTACGGCACTAAACTGAAGCTAATACTCATAATCTCTTCCCTTTGGGTCTGTCATGGAAACGTAGACAAAGGAAGACACCAATGTGTTCCCATTCTGTTAGCAAGGGAAGTAGCAGATGGGTGGAGGATGTTGTGTATTGCAACTGTGAGTAAAGAATGAGCTTCAAAGTGACTAAAAAACAAACATTTTTGAAGTCAATTGGTTTAGCATCAATGTGCCAACATGTGGAGCACAAATTTGGAGGTATAAACGAGGCACTTGTATTGGAGGCATAAAAAGATGACGGTTGCAGATAGGCTACTAAGGCCAATAAAAATCATTAGAAAGCCAATCAAGGTATTATGAAGACAATAGTGATGGGTTCAATGATCTGCGAGGTCTGGCAAAGTGGTGAGCATATATTTCTCAGGGGCAGCAAGGCTTGGTGTGGTGGAAGGTAGTGGAAAGTAACAGCTGTCAGAACTAATTACTTGTAGGCTGACATTGTGGTGTGATGTGGCTGACACTAGGCTGAAGGAAGGTCCAGATATCAAGATCTGCAAAGGGGATGTTGGGCTAGCCAAGTAGTGGTGGGGGGCCAGCAGAGGATTGTTCAAAAAACAGTTTCAGAGAGTCAGCTGAAGACCTCAGCAGGCCAGAAGAGGATGGAGCTAAAGTGTAACGATGGGGATGTGGTTGGTGTGCTAGTATACAACCTTGAAGTGCTGACAGAAATAACTGTCTGAAGGTTTGCGTGCCATCTGGAATGTTGTTCTGATGGCAGAGAGAGCTAGGTTGTCTTTTATGTCAACAGAAGCGTAATCAGCATTCACAGAGAGTGGCATATAGGTTCTTAGTGGTGAGGCTGGGTGAATGGAACTGAGGGCTTACAGAAAGATCTGATAATCATTGAGAGCCAGCAGAAGGTTATTAAAATTAATAGATCGAGCTGTATCGGTCGGATGATTTTTTAGAACTGGCAGAGGGGAGGGTCTGGAGGCTTCTGAGAAACAGTGAGAACTGACAAGAAGATTCCAATAGGCGATGGCATTGGCTTAGGGAGCTGTGGACCAGCAAGAGGGTTACAAGAGCAAGTGGCATTGACCTACAATCTTTGAGAGTCAGTGGTAGTGGTCAGAGAGATGGTGTGGGCACCAAGTGTTGATAGTTGGGCTTTGGGATCCAGAAGAGAGAAGTGTTCTTGGCACTGACGGTCATCACAGGAGGTCATTGTCTCTTAACAGCAGTGGGAAGGGATGTAAGCCAGGCAGGGTAATGGTCTACTGGACTGTAGTGGAGATTCGGGAAAGGCTGGGAGAGGTTATCTGGTGTGACTTGAGGGATTATAGAACTGCCAGAGGTATCATAGCAGTGGCTCATTGAGGAGATTTACGACCTGACTGCAGTGAGAGGAGGGAGGTGGTGAGAGCATGTCTGAAGTTGGTGGAGATTTAAGAGAGTAAGGGGGCAGACAGAGTTGATAGGGTGGGCTCTGAGGCTTGGCAGAGGCAATCTAAGGGCTGGACAGAGGTAGAGGTCATCACAGCATTGGCAAGATGATCTGAGATCCAGAAACAGGAGATTGAAGAACCAGCAGGCAGTGTAATTCGGGTCAGAGCGCTTGGCAGAGAGACTCTGATGGCCTGCTAATAAGGGGTGGGGGTGGAAGAAGGCATAAAAATGGTTTTGATATGATTGTGTGTGTGTGAGTGTGAAAATGGAATAGGAATAAATGAAGGATGTTTGAATGGGTGCTTGGGCTCTAGACTAGACTTTGAGGAGGGACTGATTTGGACTATTCAAAAAAGGAATTTAAACAATGTCGAAACTAGAATGCCCACTGCATGGTTAACAGGTATGTATCTCTGCCATGTGATCCCGACTGTTTGTGCAACTAGTATCCTGACTTTTTTAGTGGCCCTGCAACAACATTAATCTAGAGTATGCAGACAGGCACAGGCCTTTCCTTGGAAATGCAAGGTCCACAAACTGTTCTGTGACCTGCAGTAGCACATCAAGGCCCATATTTATACTTTTTTAGCACCGCATGTGCGGCATTTTTTGATGCAAAAGCGGCGCAAACTTACAAAATACAATTGTATTTTGTAAGTTTGCACCACTTTTGCGTTAAAAAGTGGTGCAAATGCGACACTAAAAAAGTATAAATATGGGCCCAAGTGTGTCTTCATAATGGAAATGTGATTACTGCCTTTGTTTATCATATGAAGTGGTGGAGGCAGCGTATTGTGGCTTGGGAATTATTAGTTTTGATTAGACTGTTTTGTCTGTGTCAAAGAAGATTGCAGACTGCTGACCTCGCCTGTCTTCAATTCCACTTTAGTTTGACTCCTAACCCTTATGCTGACATTCCTTGTGAGTGTTGATTGTGTGCATTTGCAGTGGATGTGTAGCAGGTATGTAAAAATAAGAAGGCTTTGTGGTTAAATTTGAGTACTGCGCATCTGGATAGCCCCTGTTTAGCATGGCACATGATGAAAGCAGATACAGCTTCCCCACACAGTTTATTTACTGTGTTGCTTTGTGGAGGGGGAGACCCAGATAAAGAAGTAAGGGAAGATGTAGAAATGGTTACCTATAGAAATTCAATTAGGTCCCAAAGTGGTGCTCATTAGTTCTTCTTGAACAATGATATCTGGAAGTTGGTATAAGTGAGGGATAGACCAGTAGTTTCTTGTCAAATGTGAGGATGTTTCTAAGCAGGGCCTGCCCTTTTGTCTGTGCCTTTTAGCTGTTGTAGAAAGGGCAATACAGCTAGGTACACAGATTGCACACATCTTTGTACTCTTGTTTTCAATATTCCTGCTTGGAGCCAGCACCATTGCTGCTTGGTGTGAGAGCATTTACATTGCACAAAGGCTGTGTGTGAGCTACAGCCAGAAAATTACATTTGAAAGAGAACCACCCCAAATCACTTCAGAAACCTTAGACAGTGCATCCTCATTCCGTGATTGTAAAATGAGTCTGAAAGGACAATGTAAAATGATGATCGGTAGGCGTTAAGAAGGGATGTTTCATGAAGCCTCTTTTTATTGACATTGTCTTAGTTCCTACAAAATGTTTTGTAATAAAGTCAATGAATAAAATATTTATCTCGGTTTCTTATGTTCTCTGTCTTTGATGCTTATATATCTTTCTCTAACTGAGAGTCTCCCTTCACATTTTGATAACATTTCAAACAATTACTTACTTCCCTTGTGTGGCCTGGATTACATTGCAGGGTCAACTCTCTCTTCAAACCTCAGACACTGCTTTTGTACCCAGGAAAGATGACCACAGAAACCCTGTACTGTGTTGTTTCACCAAAGTAAGCAAAGGTATGTTTTCTTGGGTTTGAATGTCCCACTGTGGTCTACATGTTATACCTCACCCTGGTCGCTGTTCTGTTTACCTGGGAAGACTCACATTGGAACAGGGCCTGCTTTGACACTAGTCTGAGGGACCAAAACTACTCAACTTTGTTCAAGTTACATGTTCTTCCATGACAAAGGATGGGAGTATTTTAAAAAGTACTCAGAAAGCTGCTATGTGACCAGGGCTGGTGCCTGCGTGTCAGCCAGTCTCTTAGAGATGAGGGGACATCACTTGAATCCTTCACTTATTGCTAGAGGAGCTGATTGTCTGCCTAGCACCAAAAAACCTCCTTGTATATCTTCCAAGAGAGAGAGAAGGGGGGAGTGCCTGACCCTGCAGATGGAGTGCAGGGTCAGATTGGGACATCCGCCTGGGCATCAAAATAAAAGTGGCCCCCATTGCTGAATTCAAAAGCTAAAAAGTTGCCCATGTTTGCAAACTAGGTAAGTTTTGAAATTGTAAAGACATGCTGTATAGATGTTTTGCAAGGTATGTGAGAGAGAAAGTATTTGAGCTTGCTGCAAGTAATAATCAGAGAAAACAACAGTAGTAACCGGTTCAGCATACCATAAAACAGACCCACAAACAACCAAAAACCCCAGCCACACATGACCCATTGGGCACTGCCTGATTATCCTGTAGGCCAGCCCAACCCTTGGCAAAAGACTGTCCAGAAGGAGAATCCCAGGATGCTCTAAGCATGAGAAAGACCCAGAAGTTGTTGACTGCCAGAGGACACAAAGCCAAGAGTCAACCTATGTCATGGGGCATCTCCTAAGTTCCCTGAATAGTCCCCATTTTTAACTATGCCAAGAGGTTCAACTAAAGAACAACATTGTGTCTTCCATCATCCATGTCACGGGTAAGAGACTGGTGTGCTGCTGCCGGATGTTGTTGCTGCCATACAAAAGGATCCATTTTTGCCACCAATGAGGAAGTCCTGATCCCTCCTGGAATGTTGCAACTGCTGTGGAAAAGCCCCTGCTGGAGACCCAGCCCATGGGGTGCAACTCCTGAAACCAAGCACCTGTCTGCATACAGTCCGCAAGGGCACAACTGTCAAAAAGCAGCACCAACCACGCATCCAATCAATCTGTGTGTGGAATGAAGCTGCCTCTGCAGTCCTGCATCATTGAAGTCACTGTTGCAGGAGCGGGGTTTGTAGACATCTTCACTGAGCTCAATAAATGGGGCCTAGCCATGAAAAGACTTAGGGCCTGATTTAGATTTCAGTGGAGGGGAATACTATGCCACAAATGTTTGTGCACCAGTGTGCACAAAGCAAAAGAAGGAGAAAAAAAAAAAGAAAAGAGACGAGACGAGGATTTACCCGGGGCCTCCTGGGGCTCCTTGATGTCCTTCCCAGCAGCCTGGCTCTCTGTTCCCTGTTCCTGGGCTGCTGGCAGAGGGAGGCCTGGCCCTGGATCCATCACCAGGAGTCAAAGGCTACACAGCACAATTACAGACTGTCTGTACTTGCGCTGTGTCACTGGGTAAGCTCCGCTACGCTGATGGGGCTAGTGGAGTTTTTGGGCGAACTCTGTGCTCCAAGTGGAGCGTGGAGTGCCAAAAACTTCGTTAGCTCCACCAGCGGAGCAGAGCTCCCCACCCAGTGCTACATTTTAGTATCAACATTTTTTAGAAAGTATTTTCAATATTCTATTACCTAATAGTGATTGCCATAATAAGGTAAAAGCTGTTGGGAACTGGGGGAGCAACTGAGTAAGTATTTGTGAGATATGCAAGCAATGTAATTGATTTGGGAACTGGCTAGTTTTCCACTCATCGCATTCTTTGTACGTCTATGTTGTGCCTGTGTCATGGGGAGGCTACTGTTGGTCAGATAGTAACACTTCCTGCTGTTGAAGGGAGAAATAATTGGAGCACATTTCCAAACCACATGCATGATACTCAGTGTTTCCCACATAGGCCACACAATATCAGTCATGTACAATAAACAGGTTTGCAGATCAATGATGTTTTGTTGATTCCAGTAAAGACACCACTCTCCATCTGTTCTCATTGCCTCAGAGACCAATAGCACCATAAGAAGCAGGGGGTAAGTGGTTTTCACTAGAGCAGCTTTTCCTCATCCACCAACTACAAGTAGTTTCAGGAAGGTGGCTTAGAATCGGGTATGTGCAGGCTAGCATGTCCACCATGGGCTAAGGCAGCCTCCTATGGAAGGAGCACCAACTTGTGGAGCATGCACCTGGGGTCAAATGTACCCAGTCATTCACCCAGTATCAATAAACCACACATACTGAGCGTCCATATTTGACAAAGGCAAGAAGCCATACTTTAGGGAACTGGTCAGCTAATAGCCAATCTCCCCACAGCGACACAGATTCAAGGTCTGGTGCCCATGCAAAATGAATCTGCTGATACTAGGACCTGTGACTGTGTAGGCTGGGTTGATAGGCCAGTAGGCATTCTCACTCAGAATGGGTGTAATTTGAGTGTCCATGAGTCATCAGAGCCCCAGCAAACAGAAAAGCAAAAGAATGGAGGCCACAGGGCACTCATTATTGCTCAGTTGACTAGGGAGGCATGGGAATAGCCAGAAGAACTAACAGGTTAGGATGTTATAGGATTTCCAAACCATGCCAAGGAGTTTCCTCCCATTAATGTAGTTACATGTTTGGGATCTTGGTAGGTAACTTAAATATTCAATGAAATAATAACCATACTTCTTTATTCCCTCCAACTATTGCCCACAATACATTCTTAATACCAAATGTACCACAGCATTGGAGAAGAGATGGAAAAATATTTTTATTGTATGCCCATTGGACACAGAGAGTGACCTATTGAAAGACTTAATGCATCTTATTTACATGCAGAAAATATGAGAGGTGCTGAGGCTCAACCAAAGTGAAACCTTGTTAAGCTTGTTGACTCTGACGCCTGAGTACATGAATTCAGTACTATACTACTTGTTGAAAAAATATAAAGTATTTAATGAGAGGATAATCATTGCCCAGGAGTTTGGAACATCAAATGTGTCAACAGGTCTATAAAGGCAGTGCAGTGAAGCTGCCGTTTAAGAATCACATGTTTGGAAATCAGATTGCAGAGAACATAGCCTTGATCCACTCTTAATAAGTCTTTTTAAAAGAATTAGATTCAAGTGGCAATGCCATTATCATTTAGTCATATTTAAAATTTACTTAGCCAACATAGTTATGAAGGCATCTGACAAAAAACACTGACTGACATTTGGTTAGAAACATAGATCCTTTTTTGTTATATAGTTTTCCTTCCTTCTGTCAAGGGACTGCACTGAAGGCTATACTGCATTGGTGACTTTCAGAAGGAGTCTTTTGCAATTGTATGTAATTGTTGTGTAATTGTTTCTATTGTTTCTATTTTAAAAAGGTATCTCTAAATAAAGGTTTTCCATTTCTGGTCTTTGCTTTTACAAATCATTGTTGCTAGATGTTTTAGTCTGATTTGTTTAATTGAACTGAACCAGAATTACTAATTCCAGAAAGCACTGATTTGATGCCTGAAAACGCAGACCAGAAAGGCAGTCTACTGAAATATGCTGTCTTTTGGCAGTCCTATATCTAGCCCTGGTACATCCCCTGACTTTGTGAATAAGAGTGAATACATAGCTGTAAGACTAACCTGCTTCACCTAGTCTTTCTAAGGATCTAATCATTGTCATAATTAGTCAACTCTTCCTGGGAAACTTAAAGATACAGGAGTATTTGTGGAGTATGTGATAGCTACAGAATGGAAGGCCCAAGCCGTTGTGTTACAACAATCGAAAAAATGGAGTGGCATTCTGTGCCAAGCCTTTCAGATAAACCTAGAAACATTTAAACGTTCTCTTCGATGGCTATTGGGACCTTTGAACCTATGAGTTAGTGCTGTTTGGATGCAAATTGTAATAAAGCCACTTTTTACATAAGGAAATAGGTGCCAATTGTGCTCACTCATGGGGGTCTATTGAAATCCGCAGTGGTCATGATAATTCATAATCTCATTTGTTCAGTCTGCAGCCGAGTAAATGGTGAAGTTTTTCTGTTATGTGCGTGGCAACTGGTCAAATTGTGCATACTGTCTGCCAGTCGGCAGTTTAATAATATTTTTTTGCCATTTGCACATCTGCGAGGCAAACTACTTAATTTCTGCTATTTAGTCAGTGGTCAGGTCAATAATGAAGTTTACTTGTCATTTGCGTGTCTGAAGGCCGAATTGTACATAATGTATTTTAGTTTACCAGCAGCCAAAAAAAGAGCGAACTTTCTTAACAATTTGCACAACCATTGGACAAATAATGCAGAAGTTATGCTATGCAGCCATTGGTCGTGATGACGCAGAAATGAAGGTTTTACATTTATTAGCGCATAAACGTAGTGCTGCAATAATCAAGTGTGACTTTAACCGAACTAATAAAGATTGTACGGGGACAAATGTGCCCTTAGAGTAGTTTGCCAACATTTATAAGCGTGCTTTATATAACGTGATGTATTAGAATTGCACGAATCTGACATAATCGTAAACGTGTGCTATGATTTGCTTGTTTGAAATGTTTTAGCTTAGCATAACTTTAGTGGAGGCTTTGGCCTAGTTGCCTGGTCTCACGGTTTAGATGCTCGTGTTTTTCCAATGTGCTAATAAACGTGTATTTTTGCTTGAAGCTGTACTTTTCCACTGGGATCGTTCACATGCTTATCTTTAAGGTTTCGTGCCAGCCTGGCATCTTTTCCTTTGCTCCAAGGTCAATCTGCAGGTGCGGACAATGGAAGCTCTGAAAATGAGTTAATTGGTATAAAATGTTGCAACTTGCGTACCCGTCTCCAAGGATAATGTATGCTTAAGTAAAAGCTTGAGAACTGTTGTTTTTGATTGGACAATTTGAAGCCAACCTATGAACCCTCCAATGGAAGACCCTACTGGATTTGAACTGTTGTCTATTTAAACCAGGTGCACAAGAAGAAAGCAGCTTCTTTTAGCAGCCATTTTTGCAGCTATTATGGCCCACCTTGCTGCGACCCCATTTTGAAAGAGACTCTGATGCTTTCTCTAATCGAGAGAAAGAGACTTTAAGAAATTCTCGCCCTAGAGACTTTAACTTTGATTTGATCCCTTTGTATGAAGTAGTAGTTTTATTTTGCCGCTGAGAGGCAACTGCCCCGTCCACCCCTGCCCCTTTGCCCCGTCCCATGCTGATCGAGAAACGGTACCTGTGAGACGAAGACTTCCTTGAATGCTGATTGAAATTGGTAAATATGAAAGGAAATTGTACAATTGCATTGTGTTTCTTTTAGGTAACCAACTGCTGATTTTTGATAAGAGTCCTAGCTAGGAGTTTTCCAAATTAACGTTGCTAAATTGCTTTTGCATGAAGTCCCACATGCCGATGCTAATTTGAGGTTAGATGAGAATTCCTTTTGTTGCACGATGCAATTTGAGACCTTGTTATGCTGACTAATGTATGCAATTAGCTCATTACAGATTATAGTTTTAGTGATTAGCATTGCTATTATCGAGTGCCTTGTTATTCAAATGCTGCAGAGATTGCATCTTTTCCGCCGTTATGGACAGCTATTAATGTTCATTTACATATATCATTTGGTGTTGAGACACATTTATATTGTGCTAGCTTTGTTAATATAGGGAAATAAATTCATTAACTTTGAATAAACTGGTGTGGTTATTCATGACCGAAAGGTCATGGTTCGCCAAAATGTATTCTGGATTAATTGTTAAATGTTATGTTGATCAGGGTATTGCTTATGTTCGTTATTGATTATTGATTACATTAAATTGACTGATCTCGGGTGAAGGGAGTCCCACTTGGTCAAAAGATTCATCGGCCTAAAGAGCGTCCAAATACAGGTAAATTATTAGTACGGAACGCTCTATCAGTAGATGGCAGCAGAGGATGGTTTAGACTTTTGGGACCCCACTCGAGACATACATGATGTTGAATTAACGGTTTAGACTTTTGGGACCCCACTCGAGACATACATGGTGTTGAATTAACGGTTTAGACTTTTGGGACCCCGCTCGAGAGGTATATGGTGTTGAATTAGATTTTTCTTGGGTAAAACAGATTGAGAAAATGATGATGGGCTAGGTCCACCGCGACTTTCCCGGGATCTCGGAGCTTGCGAATGGAGAGAATGGAGGTGTGAGATCGGCGTTGGCGGTACTAGTGATGGTATGAGTGAAGTTAGGGTTTTGCGCTTGCACAGCTTATTGCCGCAGATTGTTTGAAAAGGTTGCGAGGATTTTAGAGAATAGCGGAGGTGCGACTCCGAGTGTAGGAGTAGGGAAGTCGTCGAACTTCATAGAGAATAGCGGAGGTGCGACTCCGAGTGTGAGAGTAGGGAAGTCGTCGAACTTCATGTGCATGTGGCGCTTTGTGCGGAAAAAGGTCCACGTGGTTGTTGTTGTTGTTGAGACAGGCCCTGCGAGGTCAAGAGACTCCGGAGTATGTTGAAAAGTGTATGAGACACTTGTTTTATGTTGTGGTCTGGTCAGTTTAGTAGGTTGATCGGGCGTGGTCAACGAGTCGGTACGCGTGTTAAGGGAGTGAAAGAAAACTTCGACTTCGGGCCCTGACAAAATTCTAAGTGCACTAGAATAGATCATTGACAAGTTGAGAGCAGAGTCTGCGGGTCAGATTTGCTTGCGAACGTGGGGACCGAGAAAGATGGAATAACTGCCGAGGCTAGTGAAAAATCCCTAAGGTCCTGAAGCGATTGTGTTACCCTTCCTGTAGTAAACCGACAGATCTGTTTTATTATTATTATTTGGTTGCTCGCGATACATGCTAGAAGTTGTTACGAGAGGAGCTGAGTGAAGGAGGATTAGCCGCGAGGCTTTGTCAGCCGCAGTGTGTGTGAGTGTGAAGTCACTAGGAGCCGCGCTGGGATAGGTTGGTTGCAGAGAAGGGTCGCGCACGGATTGGACGCAGTCCGTGGGGCTCGATTGGAAGGGGAAAGGCAAGCGAAGAGTATTCCGGGAATTAAAGTCACCTATTGATTACAAACTTTGTGAAATAAAAGACGAGAAAATAAAAAAATTTAAAGCATTAAAGAGTGCGATGAAGGGGGAGTCTTACATTAAAGCGAGCGTAGGAGAGGAGACGCCCCCCGAAGGTACACCAGCTTACATTGTAATGGAGGAAAAAAGGGTAGCTCCGTGCCTTTGGCTAAAGCAATGGCACAAGCTGACATAGAAACACGGGAGCATAGCGTTCCCGATCCATGGGACGTTCAATATAAGGATTCTAGAGAATTTGAGATTCGCGATGTACGACATGAAGGTACCTCCAAGGCCAGCACAGTTTGAGGCTCTAGCGATTTGGGAACTAATGGCTAGACAGCAACAGCAAAATAAGTTCGAGACCAGGATAAGGAAGGTAGAAAAGACACTAGCGGACGCTAGGTGGGATAATGCACAGAAGGTGTGGAGGTCAGATGTGTTGCAGGGGATAAAATTGTTCCCCGCAATTACTAAGGAAGAAGAGGCGACAGGCAAGAAAGTTACCTGTAAGACAAACAGGAGGTGTTCCAAAGATAGAGAGGACGAGGAAAAGTTGAGAAGAGAAGAGGAGTTAGAGGATGAGGAGTTAATCATGCAATTGCTGAACGACCGTCCACCACCTTATGCAGAGAATGGACAAGGTCCGAGTACCAGTTCTGCCCCTCCGGCACCGGTACAGAATAATGAAACTCCGAATACGGAAACGCCATCGGGATCCAAGGGCCCGAGTTTACTGTTCACCCCGCAGATACCGCAGGTTAGGAGAATATATCCAGATGTGCCCATATTGAAACCAGCAGAAAATTATCAGCCGCAGGTCCCAAGGTACTACAACAGTGATAACAGTACGGGAATGATTCTAGATCCGACCGTAATGGGAGGACAAAATGGTCACAACCCAACATTGGCACGAGCTGAATCAACCCAGTTTTTGATGCCTCAAAAGCAGATGCAGGGGGGAACCGCACATGCTCAGATGACAGGGAGTCAGACGGGCATGCCGGCAATGATGACCCATAGTGTGGGAATGAACATGTCTCAGAACATGGGGAATGGACAGAACGCAGATGCGATATCCCTACCCATTACTGTAGGTCCACCGGTACCTTTGTACATTCAGCCAAATTCAGGTATGAGCAGTCAAGGATCAATGGTGCAGAGCGGGATGGAAAGGAGGTGCATTCAAAACACTCCAGAGACAACTCCAATAGCGGCCCTGCCAACTGGATCTGGGTCCTTGATGGAGTTTAGTCCCATATGTGCTCAGTCAACAATGGTGAGGTCGAGTCCCCCACTGATGATACCGCTATCATCGAACACTGAAAAGTTGCCGCAACCATCAATGGCTGTCGATGTGAATGCTACACTGATGGGGTTGAATGCGCAACAGCTGACACAGTGGTTCAACAGTCTGAATTCCACACAAAGCTCAGCCAGTGGGAAGGGAGAAGACTATCTGAATAGGGTCAGGTTGAACATGGAAGCACAAGAATTGGTGGAAGGGACTATGGGTGTGAATAGGTTAGAGTCCTACTCGGAAGAAGAGCTGAGGTATCTATGTCCCAGGATTACGAGAGAAGTGAACAAGGTACATAGAAGGTTGCAAGAAATAGCTGACAAAAACGGGGTTGAGATAGACAAGACAAAACACTTGAGCAGGAGCTATAGATTGGATTTCGGGACCACAGACTTTGAACACATGAGGTCAGCAGGCATGAAGGCACACCTTAGAGAATTGCTGCAGAGTGCACAAGTGTGGAGGTGCTTAGACAAATGGGAAAGCAGATGGGTAAAGAGAAAGGAAAAGAGGAAAGACAGTGTCCCAGAGCACAACGAGAAAAGACCACAGAGTAGTGATGCAGTAACCATGTTACCAATGAGGGAGACAGCAGGGGGAAAATTAATACATGTACCATGGCACAGAAGCGACATTCAGTCTTTTACGGATGATTTTCCCAAACTGAGAGAGAAACCGATTGAATGGTATCAACAGACTGATAGGTTTGTGAAACTTGCGAAATGCCTTTGGGAAGACCTGAACACCCTCTTTGAGATTGTGGTTCCGGCAGATTTGTGGGAAGACTGCAAAAGGGCTGTAGGTTGGCCGACAAGTGAACCAGAGAGAGACAGGGACACGGGTGCACCGTCACCTATGGTAATGAGCTTGTACTATAAGGTGATTGAGCATTTGAAGACGAAGGTTGCTGCGAAAAATGTGGATTGGCAGAAGATTGATCGAACTGCCCAAGAGGCTAAAGAGTCGATTCATGGTTACTATGAGAGGTTGTTGAAGGCGTTCAAAAACTACAGTGGCACGGAAACAATAGAGGCGAAGGACATGCTTCATTTCGTGTTTAGATTTGTGGAAGGGCTGAGACCAGAGATAAGTCAGATGATAAAGACGCATTTGATTTGTTGGCAGTCGAAACCGATTGATGAGGTGTTGAATTATGCGAAATACTGTAGCGACGAAATTGAAGTGAAACAGAAAAAGTTGAAAGAGAAAGTGATGATGATGCAACTTAAAGCAGCTCAGACAGGTCTGCAAGGTTTGCAAGGGTTGCAAGGGTTCCAACAGCAGGTACCGCAACCGCAGCCGCAGTTGCAGGGAAATATGATGTTTCAGCCACAGGCGAGAGGCAGAGGCAGAGGAGGTTTTGGGAATAATGGTCCGGATTTGAACACTGTTGTGACTCCGAATGGTGTGCAGGCATTGAAAAAGATGATGCCGTGTCACGTGTGCGGAATTGTCGGTCATTGGAAACGCGAGTGCCCGATGGTGGTGCAGGAAGGTGCAGGTATTGGTCAGCAAAACAATGATGTCAATGCATTTCAGACAATGAGGGGACCGAAAATGAGAGGTCCAAACCCAAATTTTCAGACCATAAATCAGCTGCAGGGATTACAACCTATGCAGCCGCAGCAGATGCAGATGCCCCGTATGCAGATGACGCAAATGCAGCCAATGCAACAGCAGTTTCCCATGGTACCTAATCAGCAAATGCAAATACCTTTGGCACCAATGAGTCAGCAGCAAGTGATGGTTCCTCCACAGGTCTCGGGTCAGGTAATGAGTACAAATGGCACCGTACAACAGTTCCCATTACACAGTGAGAATGGAATAAACAATGTATGGGAGAGTGAAAGTTCAGAAGAGGAGGGAAATTGTGTGCTTGCAGCATCCTTGGAAGTTGATCAAAAGGGTCCGTATGTGGAGGGAAGCGTAATGGGTCATCGTGTTTCATTCTTGGTTGACACAGGAGCCACACGTTCAACTGTTAAGAGCATTGAAGTACCGAATTTGCCACTCTCAGGGAGAACAGTTCAAGTGGTGGGAGTAGCAAATAGGTACCTGACGAACCCAATCACAGATCCAGTACCAGTCAGCATTGGTAACTATCAAGGGTTACATAAATTTGTGGTATGCAACTCAAGCCCGATAGCACTGTTAGGGAGAGACCTATTGTGCAAATTGGGATGTTCGATTATGTGTTCGAACGATGGAATTAAAATTCAGACGAGCAGTGATGGGGAAGAAGAGGACAGTGTAGAGGGGGAAGAGATGGAAACTGTCGATGAAGAGTATCCTCTGATTTGCCTTTTCCCGATGATAACTGAAGAAGATATTCCAGCTGAATTGCGGGAAACAGTCGGAAAGGAAGTGTGGGATATGACAGGGAAAGAGGTGGGACTGATGAAAGGAGTGGAACCAGTGAAAGTGACTGTAAAACCCAATGCAATCTTTCCCCAGACCCCACAATACCACATGGCACAAGACACCCTCATGAAAGTCGCCCAACTCATTGACGAGTTTGTAAAACAGGGAGTATTGAAAGAAGTGTTAAGCAGTCCATGTAATTCACCAATCATGGGACTGATAAAGCTGAGTGGAAAGGTCCGAATTGTGCAGGACTTGAGGAAAATAAATGACATCGTAATTAAATGCTGCCCTGTCGTACCCAATCCAGCTGTGATAATGTTTCAAGTCCCTTGCGATGCCGAGTGGTTCTCAGTCATCGACTTGTCACAAGCATTCTTCTCGGTGCCTCTTCATGAGGACAGCCAATTTCTCTTTTGTTTCAAATTCTTAGACAGAGTTTACAGTTGGTGTCGAATTCCTCAAGGTTTTCTGAGTCACCGTCAATATTCAATCAGATTCTAAAGAAAGACTTGGAAGCATTAGAATTGCCATTCGAGTCAACCCTAGTACAGTACATCGATGACTTACTGATTGCATCGAAGACAGAAAGTGGCTGCACAGCCGAT
This sequence comes from Pleurodeles waltl, assembly GCF_031143425.1. Lineage (NCBI taxonomy): Eukaryota > Metazoa > Chordata > Amphibia > Caudata > Salamandridae > Pleurodeles > Pleurodeles waltl. The sequence continues at coordinate 153,712,577 of NC_090437.1, forward strand.
ACCATTGCTCTGTTGAACCATTTGGGAAGGAATGGACACAAGGTGTCTCCTTCAAAGTTGCAGTTCTGTCAGAAGAAAGTGAAATACTTGGGTCACCAAATAGAGAAAGGGTCACGGAGAATAATGAAGGAAAGAATTACAAGTGTACTCCAAATGAGTCCACCAAAGACGAGGAGGGAGGTGAGGACGTTTTTGGGGATGGTGAGCTACTGTCGCCAGTGGATTCCCAACTTCTCAACTCTAGCAAAGCCTTTACTGAAACTGACCCAGAAGGATGCCTTGGATCAAATTGAGCTGAAAGGAGATGAGATGGATGCTTTTATTGAATTGAAAAAATGCATGTGCAGGGCTCCAGCTTTAGGTATGCCTGATTACACAAAGCCTTTCACATTGTTTTGTCATGAACGTGATGCATGTTCCTTGTCTGTCCTGACTCAAGCCCATGGTGGCATAAACAGACCAGTAGCGTATTTTTCAGCTACTTTGGATCCGGTCGCAGCAGCACTTCCAGGGTGTTTGCGCGCCGTAGCAGCAGTTGGTATCAGCCTCACTCAGAGTGAAGGAATAGTGATGGGACACCCAGTAACAGTCATGGTCCCTCACTCAGTTGAGATACTTTTGACCCGCTCCCGAACGCAACACATGACTGGAGCAAGACTCACAAGGTATGAAACAATAATTCTGGGCTCACCGAATGTGCAGCTGAAAAGGTGCACTACGTTGAATCCAGCAACCTTCCTTCCTGGTGAAAATGCTGAAATTGAGAACGCTGAATACGTCGAGCATGACTGCCTTCAGGTGACTGAATTTTGCACAAAACCTCGACCTGACATTAAGGATACTAAGATTGATGAAAATGACCAAATTGTTTTTGTTGATGGTTCATGTCTAAGAGATGGGATGGGAATTTTGAAAGCAGGATATGCTGTATGTACTGTAACAGGTGTCTTGGAAGCATCCTGGCTCCAAGGAGTCTATTCTGCACAAGTGGCAGAACTTGTAGCCCTTACAAGAGCATGCCAATTGTCTACATTGATGAAAGTCACCATTTACACTGATAGTCAGTACGGGTTTGGAATTGTGCACGACTTTGGGCAACTATGGTCACAGAGAGGTTTCCTGACTTCTTCAGGATCCCCAGTGAAAAACGGGGAGAGAATAAGGGAATTGTTACACGCCATTCAAATGCCAGCCGAAGTTGCAGTGGTAAAGTGTAGTGCTCATACAAAAGGACAGGACTATGTTTCTCTGGGAAATGCATATGCGGATCAAGTCGCAAGATTTTGTGCCTTGAATTGTATATTACTCAGAGATGAATGGAATTCGATAAGTGAACCAGAACTCGAACCAGCTGAAGCATTTGCCTTGAAGGTCGTAGATACAATGGATGAACTTAAAGCATTACAGAATAGTGTCGGGGAGGATGAAAGAGCTTCCTGGATTAAGTCACAATGCACAAAGAGACCAGATGAGTTATGGGTTTCAAATGAGGGAAAATTTGTTTTGCCAAATGGTCTCTTATCGCAGCTAGCGCGGTTCTATCATGGGCAGGCTCACCTAGGGAGAGATGCCATGATAAGATTGTTCAAAACTGATTGGTTTAACCCCAGATTCCGTCAAGCTGCAGAAGCAGTTTGCCATCGATGTGTCATTTGCCAGCAGATGAACCCAGGGAAGGGAACGGTTGTGAACGCGAGCCACATTGGTAGGGCGAGTGGCCCGTTCAGTAGGATGCAGATGGACTTCATTGAGATGCCTGTGCATGGGGGTCTGAAGTATGTGTTGGTGATTGTGTGCATTTTTAGTCATTGGATTGAAGCATACCCCACACGTAGAAATGACAGCCTTACAGTTGCAAAGCTATTGTTGAGGGAGTTAATACCACGTTTCGGATTCCCGATCTCTTTAGAATCAGATAGAGGAAGTCACTTCAATAACGAGGTGATAAAGTTACTTTGCGCAGCGCTGAACATTGAGCAAAAACTGCATTGTAGCTATCGCCCAGAAGCATCAGGACTGGTGGAACAGATGAACGGTACATTGAAATCGAGAATGGCGAAAATATGTGCATCGACAAATTTGAAATGGCCTGACGCATTGCCCTTGGTGTTAATGTCAATGAGAAACACCCCTGACAGAAAGACTGGATTGTCCCCGCACAAAATTCTCATGGGCAGGGCCATGAGACTTCCTGCAGTTCCCGCAAACGCGCTTTTGAATATTACAGATGATATGGTGTTAGACTACTGCAAAGGTCTGGCTGACGTGGTTCGCTCTTTCTCTCACCAGGTGGAAGCGACCACCTTGCCACCGATCCAAGGTCCAGGACACACACTGAAAGCAGGTGACTGGGTCGTGGTAAAGAAGCACGTGAGGAAGTCGTGTCTGGAACCCCGTTGGAAAGGCCCTTTCCAAGTGATCCTGACGACAACTACCGCTGTGAAGTGTGCGGGAGTTCCCAATTGGATTCACGCCAGTCACACAAAGAAAGTGTTGTGTCCCACAGATGAGGAAGTTGAAGCGCTGAAACTGCCAGTGCCTGATAAAACAGTGCTGAGCGCTGAGACAGAGCAAAGCCGAACTGAAAGCGAACAGGCAGGAACAGAAGAGAGAGAAATATTCTCTGAGGACGAAACGACCGACTCACTTGGGGAAGACCAAGGAGAAACCTCAGACAGCGACGAAGCAGCTGAAGGTGACAAAGAGCCTGAAGCAGCTGAGGGTAGCAAAGAGCCTGAAGCAGCTGAAGGTGACAAAGAGCCTGAAGCAGCTGAAAGTGATAAAGAGCCTGACGAAAGTAACGGTGACGAAAGGCTCGAAAGAGGTGAAGAAGCAGGAGAGCCTGATCAGAGGAGGGCTTTCCCAGAAGCAGACGGTACAGAAAAGGAGAAAGAGAACCTGATTGATTCACCAGAAGGAGGAGACAAGGCAGAACAGAACGAAAAAGTTCAAGCTTCCACAGAAAAGGTCGCAGGTCCATCAAGTGGACACGGTGCAAAGAGGAGACTAAGTATATCACCAATAAAATTAAGAACTAAAGAAAATTTGAACGACGGAGAAAGGCCAAAAGTGAAAGAGAAAAGAAAGGAAGTGTCTGTCATGGTACCAACCTCAAGTGAAGGAAAAGACTTGGCCAAAGAAGAAAGTACCAGTGAGGCAGAATTGAAAAGAGAAGCAAAATTGAAAAGGAAAAGGATACCAAACAGGAGATATTCCGGTCCAGAATGGGCATATGCAGTCAATGACGATTGGACTGACGAATTTGTATCTCTAAGCCTCGAGAACGAAGAAGAAGAGATACCAATAGAAAAGAAAAGTTTTATGGACACTGTTGATTGAAAGGGTGATAAATGACATTGCTTGCTACAATGTAACGTGATACAACCAGCTGAGACATTGCTAAACCAGATGAGACACTTGCTGAACTGATAAAGACTGAGTTATTGCCGAATTGAGACAAATGCTGCTGACCGATAAGTGACTGGCCTCTTGAAGGAAACTGTGTGAACATTGCGCTCGTTCAGCTTTGTAACTGAATTGCTAAATAGTTTCTTTTTAGGTGCTTCTAGCTCTCTGATTCTATACAGATCATGGCTACACAAAACAGTAGAGTGAAATATTGTAAATATGCGTGTATAGGCTTGATAATTGCATGTGTACTAATAATAATGGGAATAGTGCTTGCTACACGTGGAAAGGGTGAGAATGAGAGAATTGAGGCTTCTACTTTTGCTCCTGTTACTGTCACTGAACTAACCGCATTGAAAAGACTAGAATTAGATGAGAGACACTTGCATGATAAGAAGGAACTTTCGTATAATGTTTTCTATCGCTTGCTAACAGAAAATGTTGAGACTATGGATGCGAAAGATTGTTATGTGTGTACACAGATACCGACATCAGTAAAGGAAGGGGTGACTTATCACCACATGCCTCTTACATACGGGATTACATGTAGTATAGTAGCTTCTAGATTTTATGGTCAGACAAATATACAGTATTTTTATTCGAATTATGATGTTACCTTTGCATATGTTCCTATAATCACGCAGCTAAGCCAGATTGCTAAAGATTGGGATGCTAAAATAATGAGGGAATTTTTCGAGCCAATGCAACCTTTTGAAACGGCTCACGCTCATAGGGAAAACCTTACCTGCTCGCTCTCTGCAGTAGAAATAAGCTTTTTAGATCGCACAGATGATAGAAGGGCACAAATGAATGCGAAATTAGAAAAGGAGCTAAGTAAGAGGACTTCAGTAGATCATTATGATTTTGCCGCAATAAAAACACAAGGGAGAATAGCTTTAGATGCTTGGCATGTAGGGAAATTTTTTATATATCGAGGTGAATCTTATTATGACAACATTTTCGTAGGAGCGAGTGAGTGTAAACATACGTTTATCTTTAAGGCCAAATGGACATTCATGATGAACGGACTTGACCCTGTCATACCAGGTGTATATTACATTTGTGGGTATAATGCCTATTATCATCTTCCGAAAGGATGGTGGGGGAGATGTTACTTGGGTATAGTGTTCCCAAAGGTTTATCAACTGGATGACCTATCGATGATTCCAAAGACATCTGGATCCCATCGTATCCAGAAAAGAGAGACCGCAGCTGCTGTGGTAGGAGATATATTTGGAGCCATGATTCCTTCATTGGGAGTTGTGTTGAATTCCATCAAAATAAGAAAGTTGTCTACTATAGTGGATAACATGTTGACAAAGTTTTCAGGTGCTATAATCCTGATAGATGCTGAACTTGCAGCGGAAAGAGCTATGACTCTTCAAAATAGGCTTGCCTTAGACATTCTTTTAGCAAAGGATGGCGGCGTTTGCAAAATGCTTGGTGCGCGACACTGTTGCACGTATATTCCAGATAACAGTGTGAAAATTAAAACTATGCTTGCTAATCTAACAAAAGAGAGTGCAGATTTGAAGGAATTGAAAGAACCAGGAGTGTGGGAGAAGGTTGGAAAAGGACTTGCTTCAGTGGGAAATTGGCTTGGTGGCATTTGGAATGGAATATTACTAAAAATAATACAGGGAATATTAATAGTACTGATTTGTATATTTGGAATTTGGGGAATAAAAAGGGGAATAATAATGATTATGGCAAGAATTAAGAGAAGGAAGGAAGAGAAAATGATGAAAAGAATGGCAGAAGAATATAAAGCAAGAACTAGGGGAACTAAAAGGAAAAGAGAACTGACAGAATTTTAATGGAATAAAATTTGTGGGAATAGTTTTGTGTGATGACAAGTAGTCATCAGAGGAGGGATTGATGACGCAGAAATGAAGGTTTTACATTTATTAGCGCATAAACGTAGTGCTGCAATAATCAAGTGTGACTTTAACCGAACTAATAAAGATTGTACGGGGACAAATGTGCCCTTAGAGTAGTTTGCCAACATTTATAAGCGTGCTTTATATAACGTGATGTATTAGAATTGCACGAATCTGACATAATCGTAAACGTGTGCTATGATTTGCTTGTTTGAAATGTTTTAGCTTAGCATAACTTTAGTGGAGGCTTTGGCCTAGTTGCCTGGTCTCACGGTTTAGATGCTCGTGTTTTTCCAATGTGCTAATAAACGTGTATTTTTGCTTGAAGCTGTACTTTTCCACTGGGATCGTTCACATGCTTATCTTTAAGGTTTCGTGCCAGCCTGGCATCTTTTCCTTTGCTCCAAGGTCAATCTGCAGGTGCGGACAATGGAAGCTCTGAAAATGAGTTAATTGGTATAAAATGTTGCAACTTGCGTACCCGTCTCCAAGGATAATGTATGCTTAAGTAAAAGCTTGAGAACTGTTGTTTTTGATTGGACAATTTGAAGCCAACCTATGAACCCTCCAATGGAAGACCCTACTGGATTTGAACTGTTGTCTATTTAAACCAGGTGCACGAGAAGAAAGCAGCTTCTTTTAGCAGCCATTTTTGCAGCTATTATGGCCCACCTTGCTGCAATGCCATTTTGAAAGAGACTCTGATGCTTTCTCTAATCGAGAGAAAGAGACTTTAAGAAATTCTCGCCCTAGAGACTTTAACTTTGATTAGATCCCTTTGTATGAAGTAGTAGTTTTATTTTGCCGCTGAGAGGCAACTGCCCCGTCCACCCCTGCCCCTTTGCCCCGTCCCATGCTGATCGAGAAACGGTACCTGTGAGACGAAGACTTCCTTGAATGCTGATTGAAATTGGTAAATATGAAAGGAAATTGTACAATTGCATTGTGTTTCTTTTAGGTAACCAACTGCTGATTTTTTATAAGAGCCCTAGCTAGGAGTTTTCCAAATTAACGTTGCTAAATTGCTTTTGCATGAAGTCCCACATGCCGATGCTAATTTGAGGTTAGATGAGAATTCCTTTTGTTGCACGATGCAATTTGAGACCTTGTTATGCTGACTAATGTATGCAATTAGCTCATTACAGATTATAGTTTTAGTGATTTGCATTGCTATTATCGAGTGCCTTGTTATTCAAATGCTGCATAGATTGCATCTTTTCCGCCGTTATGGACAGCTATTAATGTTCATTTACATATATCATTTGGTGTTGAGACACATTTATATTGTGCTAGCTTTGTTAATATAGGGAAATAAATTCATTAACTTTGAATAAACTGGTGTGGTTATTCATGACCAAAAGGTCATGGTTCGCCGAAATGTATTCTGGATTAATTGTTAAATGTTATGTTGATCAGGGTATTGCTTATGTTCGTTATTGATTATTGATTACATTAAATTGACTGATCTCGGGTGAAGAGAGTCCCACTTGGTCAAAAGATTCATCGGCCTAAAGAGCGTCCAAATACAGGTAAATTATTAGTAAGGAACGCTCTATCAGTCGGTTGAATAGCAAACTTCCTTTGCTATTTGCTTGACTGTTGGCCAAGCAGTACATAATGTCTGCCAGGTAAATGCTGAAGTTTCCTTGCTATTCCTTGCTATTTGCCTGGCTGTCGGCCAAAGATACAGAAACTCTACAATTTAACCACTGTCTGGGTAAATAGTGAGGGTCCTCAGTTATTTGCAAGGCAGCTGGCCAAACAGCTCAGAATCTCTACTATTTAGCCATCTTTCGGGTGAATAGCAGAGAAATACACTATTTTCTGAATAAATAGCCACCACCGTTTCGTATATAACCCATGGTTTCAATTCCCATCCTACTTCTATATAAACAGCAATGCGCACTTTAAATAACCTTTGTATCTGTGCATATAGCCACAGTTCCAGGGAAATGGTCACATTGTAATCACCAGAGGGGCGTGTTGGATAAAGTAATAAACCAGAGCAAAACATTTGCTTATGTTAACATTTTTCTGATAGGCCCTTTGTTTAGTGGTGAAATCAACCAGTGGCGCTGATTGGACTTCCTTCATTTTCAGTAATCTACCCGCCTGCTTGGTGGGCTAAAAGTAGTGCTGCTTAGAATCGTTAAGTGATGGTGTGATCTCATGTCATAACTGGCCCAGTAACCTTGCTGTAAACAGTTGGGCCGTGTCAAGAAGAACATTAAATCCGTTTGAAAGATGAACACCGAAGTTAAGCCTGTATATCACCTCTGCACGTGCTTCCCTTTGTGAAGTGCTTTTTAAAGACTGACGTAGAAAAGTAAACATTCCTGGGGTAATCGTATCCATTCACCTTCTAAAAGTGTCTAATCAGGGTCAATCTTATTAAGTTTACCTCAGTAATCGTGGTATAAGTCCAATGCAAAACAAGTATTGAGAAAGCCAATAGGTATGTCTTAAAGTGAGTGCGGTGTTTGTGGTGCGCGCGCGCCCCTTGGCAGGCAGTAGTTCCGTTACCTGCCTGTGTAAGCCGAGTAGAAATAAAATCATCTGTGTTCATCTTTTTCTCAAAGAACTTCTAGGATAGACATGAGTGGCGTAGCAGATGCAATGGCACCAGGGGCCGTGGGTGGCAGAGGCACACTGCACTCGATATATAGCTTTTGTTAATTACCTTGCCAGAGGACTAAGGCCCTCATTATGATCATGGCGGTTTGGCCCGCCATGCCAGCAGTTGCGGCTGAAGCCGCCAGCCGGCATGGCGGGCCAAACCGCCATATAATGTACAAGGGTCACCCACCGCCAGGCTCCTGCCGTCAGGCAGCCTGGTGGCGGGTTGAAACACCATCCGCCAGGGTAGCTGCGCTACCCTGCGGATAATGTTTCATTTCCCGCCAGCCTTTTCCTGGTGGGATATCCTGCCAGGAAAAGGCTGGCAGAGGGGGCACCCCTGGGGGCCCATGCACCTTGCATGGGCAGTGCAGGGGCCCCGGTGCAGAGCCCCGTCGCGCAGGTCACTGCCCGATCTGCGCGACGGGTGCAACTGCACCTGCCGCACAGAGGCATTGTCGGCGGCTCCATCCCGGCCGAGCCTTTCTGTGATCCGGCAGGCGGAAACAAGGTTTGTGCCCGCTGGCTCACAGAAATGTTCATTATCTGGCCGGCGGGGTTCCGGGGTCGCTGGCCGTCAGTATTTTGACCGCCAGCATGAACACAACAGTTGTTTCCGCCATGTTCATAATGACCACCTAAGTGTGCGTTTTCCTTGCTTGCATCAGGATCCATGGCACTCTTTCTACTCCACTTGGGGATAGTCGGTAATTAAACACAAAAATCAATTGAAATGAGATTATTGGAACTTTGTCATCAGGTGTTGAGAACAAACCACCTAAAGTTCTCATGAGAATCCTATGTAGGACTGTTTAACCTTGAGGCTGTGTGCCTAAGTGCTGCTTCAATCTTCTCCAAATCATCTTTCATGGTAGAGAAGGAGCCAGATGCTCCATGAATTAAGACTGTGGCATATTATGACTTGTAGAAGCACACAGTCTATATCCTGCCTGGAACTTGATAAGAGATCCTTAGTGCTTGCTCACTTCTGGCACCATGAGTAATTGATATAACAGCAGATCATAGCCATTTTTAAGATTTATGGGGCCATCGTATATAAGTCCTCTTACTCAGAGCATTCGAGTTAAACGTCAGTATCTGTACATTCTGCAATTACAGACATATGGGATGCTATAAAAGCTTTTCCAAAGGAGTCATTTACCACATCATTGGTTCTTGGCACTACAGTAGTACACAACACATCCTGCTTACAGTAGTGTGTTGAAACTGCAAGTGGTTACTTTTACCTGAATTGTAGTTTACTAAAGCATTTAAAAATCCATGTAGTGTATGTGTCATTATACAAACGGTGCACTGTGAGTTATGTAGTGATTCTTCAGACAGTCCTTAACAGTGAAAGCTACAGTAGTAGCCCTTGTGTTGCAGATCTTTAGTTACCACCACTTTGCAGGTGACTTAGTATTAGTTTGTTGGACTGAGGAAAGAGGTCTGAGCCCTTCCTTTAGAGAGCAGAGATATTATATAGGTTACAAAAATCAAAGATATACCTTAGGCAACAAGCTCATTTTATTGAGATCCTAAAGTGTTGTATAGATTATGCTGACTCAGACTTCAGACAGCAGCACTCTACAAGTGACGAAGGTATGGAAGGCTCAGGCTTTGTTTACACATACTTCAAAGCCCTAGAATACAATTGTTAAGGTTACAGCCATGGTGTAGGCCCAGTCCTTCAGAGCTACATATTTGGTTACAGTGATTGTTAAAGCTCAGTCTTCAGAAAGAAAGACTATCTGAAATGTTACAAACACCCTCACAACGGAGGCACAACTTATCAACAAGCACAGTGGCAGTGCTTGGAGAAAATCAAAAGGCTGGCCTCACTTAAGAGACCTTTCTCATCTTTAACAACAGAGACTGCCATCTCACCCGTCACCCCCACCATGTACCAAATGGCTGTGCTGTCTAATCTAATTTCTAACAGAACACTTTCTCCTCCAGTCCAATTTTAGTAACTAGTTCTGCTTGCCCCAGCTTCAGGAATGTCACTGTCTCCATCTTGGGTACAGGAGCGGCCTGGGGGTTTCAAGCCTCTATTACTCTGGTTCACTGATACACACAATGCATGTACCATTGAATGTACCATATAGGCCACTCATACATTACGTATGCTGGAGGTGTCAGCTTTAGGGTCTGAGTTAGCACATAGAAGCAGAACTTTACACAAGTGAGTCAGTAAACCTGGGGGGTGGCCAACCAAAATGGCTGACAGGATGTGAATTTTTATAAGCTATCCGGTGCAATTCAGAGGCCTCTTATTGCAGAAGGTCCCTGTTGCTCTAAATTGCTGCAGGAGGCAAGGGGCAGAGCCGGCAGAAGCTAATGAGTGGCAGAGTCAGCCTTGTATGGGAGTACAGGGTTAAAGCTGCACAGGTGTGGCCTATACCAGTCTGGTGCCCTCCGATGGTGCAGAGGTGAACACCCTCCTGGAGGTAGAGAGGCCAGGTACTGCCCTGATAGCCGGAGGTGAGTAAGGAGAGGTGACCTGTTGCAGCCTCCTGAAGAGATGCATCATGTTCCCGGGGTGGCTTGGAGCTTTGAGGAAGACATGGCAGCAGCTGGCTGGGTGGGGCCTGCACTGGTTTGGGGTTCCCTACAAACTGACTGACCTGCGGCACTGAGGGCCATCTGGAAGCTGCTTAGGGCCACAGAAAGGAGGGAATGGCAGCCTCCCAACGGTACTGCAGGCTGACTGAGTGTGGCCTAGGACCCCAGTAGGAGAGAGTTACAGTGCACTGTTGGATCTGCCCTGTGGTTGAGGTCCAGTCATCTGGGATGTGCCCACGGTCTTCACGTGATGAATTGGGTATCCAGAGGTGAACGGAGAAGGACCTTCTTCTTTTGCCGGTCTCCCAGAGAGTGGGTCTAGAATGAGGAGTGCTGGTGTGGGGACCCCCCCCAGGGAGATATGAACCCTGCAGTGGGAGATCTCCTCCAACCCCATATAGGACTATCCAGACGAACACAGATGGACCCTGGGAATTGCTCCCCTGAGATCTGATGGATCCTGCTGCTGTGTGGATAACTGCAGATCATGGACTTTAAGTGGACCACGCTGCTGGGGTCCCTGATGACAATACTTGGTCTGGTGGCACCTAGTGGCCCATTATGATAACAGAGGTGCAAGGAGTTGGCTGTGAGGGCTTTGGAATACCAGTTGCAGCATGGCCACGCACTCCCATTCTTACTTTCTGCAGATGATGGCAATGAGAGTTATCATGATGTTGATTCTTCAGTTGGGCCGTTTCTGTTTTATGTGGTTCACATGTTACACAGTTTGGGTGGATAGCCATTGAGATTCCAACATGAGGAAGGGGACTTAGAGACACTGGTGCATCATGCTGTTCATGAACCACACACTTGGACCCCTGCACTTTAGAACATACCTGTCTGGGTGGCACTGGGCGGTAAGTGCCGCTTACTGCCATGCTGACTGCCGCCAACATACCGCGACCGCGGAGGTATACTGCTACCCCTATTATGACCCACACATAGAAATCCGCCACTATACAGATACACACACAAGTCTGCCAGCCCAAAGGTCAGTGATAAACTGGTGGTAGCAAAACCCACACTGTTACACCAACAGAACTACACCCATCACATTATGACCCACGAATCACTGTGGTTGACGTTTAACCGCGGTAAACCATTGGCAGTACATACCACCGCGCTCAAAATACACACAACCTAACAAAACAACACCTAATTGGACAATTCAAACTACACACACCTGACATACATACACACACCACACCCACACACCACTATAAAACACACTTCCACATTACCCACAACCCTTTACAACTACAAAAAAGTTACAACAGAGAGAGAGCCACACCAAGAGCACCCACAGAACCAGAGCCACAGAACATCATCACTCAGACACCATCCATGCACCTCACAGCACACACCCCAACACATCACCCCACACACATTCACACACACCACACACACTACACCCCTGGCACCACAAAGACACCCCAGGTTCTCTGAGGAGGAGCTAAGGGTCATGGTGTAGGAAATCATCCGGGTAGAGCCACAGCTATTCGGATCACAGGTGCAGCAGACGTCTATTGCTAGGAAGATGGAGCTATGGCGGAGAATCGTGGACAGGGTCAACGCCGTGGGACAGCACCCAAGAACAAGGGATGACATCAGGAAGAGATGGAATGACCTACAAAGGGAAGGTGTGTTCTGTGGTTGCAAGACACCAGATAGCTGTACAGAGGACTGGCGGTGGACCCTCACCTCCTCCCCCACAATTAACAACATGGGAAGAGCAAATCTTGGCAATACTGCATCCTGAGGGCCTGGCAGGAGTAGCAGGAGGACTGGACTCTGGTAAGTCAAATCTTTAATACTTTCTCCCCCCTACCTGCATGCCATCACATACCCCTACCCTCATCCTCACCCCATCACTCCACCACTTCCCATATACCCCACCATCACAACCCACTCATCCCAATACCAAGCCCTGCATGCAACACCAATGCATGGACATCACTCACAGCCCTGCATGGACACCGATCACCATTGCATGCACACTAGAGACAATCACTTAGCCAACCAAATAACAACTCACACAAGGAAAAGCTGCCATGTAATAACAACCATAGAGGGCAACATATCCTTGCACAAGATGTCACACGCAGAAACAATAACACTGCATTTACATCCCCACAGGACCCCCACACAGTGTCACTGGAGAGGAGGTGCCAGCAACATCCAGTCCCCCCACAGAAGAGGCCCGCAGTGATGACAGCAGCTCTGCACGCCTGGATCTGGATGACCAACCTGGCCCATCAGGGACATCTGGACAGTCGGTTACCCAGGCACAGTCCCATCCCACCACAGAGCCTCCCCCTCAGGAAACACCAGCACAGCACCCACCCAGCAGGCCCATCCCTCTGTCCCCAGGACATGTCAATCAACAGTGTGTCCACCACTTGTCAACATCAGGACAGTGCGCAATCTACGGGCGACGTAATGCAATAAACCAACGCTTATGAAATGTAATAATTCATGCATTATGTGTTAATGCAGTATGTTAACCTTTTGCATTGCAGAGATTTATGTTGAAACATCATATCATTAATGCTGTTTGCAATGTATTGCTCATTTTCAAGGCTTTGCTGCAGTATTACAGGGTGTGGTTAGGGTGTGGTCCCTATTCTAAGCCTTTCTAGAATCCCTTCCTGCTTCCTGGCTGGGTGTGGCACGTTGGCAGGGCCTGGGTCTATTTAAGGGGCACAGCCCAACTCCACGTGCTCACTATTCAGAGGTCCCAGTGCAGAATGGCAGCATTTTCCTGAGCTCCTTTTCCAAAGGCCTACCCACGATTTCCAGGCCCTGTCTTCATTTCCTTGGTGATCTTCAAGCAGGGCGGTAAGGCGGAGGTCGGGTTCGGCCACTGACTCCGTTTTCAGAAATACTCGAGTTTTGGGACTTTTGGTTACATCGCGTGTGCAATGTATTTCTTGGCATTTAACTCTTGCAGTTCGGATCGGCAATGCGTGCGATCATATCTTGGCATTTAAACCTTGATGGTTGAATCGGCAACAGAGTGCTCGATTCATTCTTGGCATTTAACTCTTGCAGTTCGGATCGGCAGTGTGCGCGATCGTACCTTGGCATTTAAACCTTGATGGTTGAATCGGCAACAGAGTGCTCAATTCATTCTTGGCATTTAACTCTTGCAGTTCGGATCAGCAATGCGCGCGATCATATCTTGGCATTTAAACCTTGATGGTTGAATCGGCAACAGTGTGCATGATTCATTCTTGGCATTTAACTCTCACAGTTCGGATCGGCAGTGTGCGCAATCTTATCCTGGCATTTAAACCTTGATGGTTGAATCGGCAACAGAGTGCGCGATTCATTCTTGGCACTTAACGCTTGTAGTTCAGATCAGCAGTGCGTGCAATCATGTTTTGACATTTGAACTTTGATGATCGAATCGGCAGCAGTGTGCGTGATTCATTTTTGGCAATTAAAACTTGCAACTCAGATCAGCAGAGTGCGCGATCCTATTTTGACATTTAGATCCTGATGGTTGAATAAATCGCAGAGTGCGTGATTCATTCTTGGCATTTAACCCTTGCATTTCAGATCGGCGGAAAGCGCGATCATATCTAGACATTGAAATCTTGATATACAGCTTTGACATTTAAAGCGTATAATAATTCTTAAGCAATTGAATCTTGAAAATCTAGACAAAGTGTGTCCTTGCAGTATCATTCATGAGCTTATCACAGTTTATTCTTAAAAAACAAATGTGTTCATTGATTACTGTTATAGTGCGCCTTTGCGGTATCATTCATGAGTCTAACGCAGTTTATTCCTGAAAACTAATGTGTTTATTGATCACTGTTATTAAGTAGTTTCTATTCAAAGAATAACTTGAGTCAGTTCAAGGTTCAGAGCCTCAGATTGTATTCTAAAGAAACACTCATATGAAAGCTTGCATAATCCTTATTTATTTTTCAGGTACTCAAAGTTAATAAGGTTATGATATTTGAAGGCTCTTGATCATTCATGTTATCAGTACATAGCTATCCTGAACAAAGCTTATGAAAGTTAATGTGTATGATCTGATTATTGCCTTCTTAACTTTTCCTTCAACAGGTCTCCTTCCCCGCTGTTCCCAACCTAAAACCCCTTCCCCCACTTGGCCATTCTTTAACTCTGTGCTATAACGGCTAGTAGAGTTTGGAGCTGCCAAGAGGTGGATATATTGGGAACAGGCGCAAACCCAGAGGATCCGGACTCCCTGACACCACAACAGGGACCCCAGGTAACCCCACAAACACTGGACAATCAGGGACCTGTGGTCAGTGGCGGTGGGCACACGGTTCAGGGGACAGAGGCACAGGACAACAGGGAAGCTGGGAGGGCTGATGTGCAACAGGGGGAGGACAGGCCCAGGGAACCACTCAACAACATCCTGGGAGCATACCACTATTCCCAGGAAACCATGGGCCAGATACTGGCCAAGTTGCAGGAGACCCAGCGGCTGCAAGAGGGACAGTACCTGGGGATCAGGGAGGACCTGAGGGACATCAACACCACCCTGGTCACCATTGCAGGGGTGCTGACAGACATGGCCAAGCCCATGAAAGAGGCAGTGGCACTCCAACAGGCCCCTGCTACTAGCCACACTGATGAAAAGCCTTCCACTTCCGCTGATGCAAGTAGACAGGTGGCCCCGCCACTGAAACAACAGGACACCAGCACCCCACCCCCTGCAGAAGGTGAACCACCCTGCAAACGGTCCCTGCGATCCAGGCAGAAGCCAGAGAACATTGCCAAGACCCCCGCCAGGAAATAAGACTCTCCTGGATGTCACCCTTGTGTCCCACTCTGTCACCCTGTTCACCTTGATCCACTTCCCATGCCCCATTGGACAATGCACCTGTGATACCAATAGACTGGACTCTATCCTGGACTTTCCTCCACCATCACCCAAGCCCATTGCACATCCCCATTTACTTCTCAGCACTGAAATAAACACCCTTGGAAAAAAACAAGTATTGAGTATGTCAAATGATTAAAGGGTGTAGTTGTTTAACAATCTATAGACAGTGCAAATAGACTGTACAGTTATGTCAACATAGGTATGACCTGTAATGTGCTGCAACCAATACACCAGGAGCCACAGGAGGGGACAAATATCTGCAAATAGACATGTTAAAGGGTACAATAAGTGGCCATAGTAGTGAGAACAGCAGCCAGCCAGAGAAAATTCACTTCACAAAACAGCAATGGAAGGTGAGGTTACAGTGTCTTACCTGTGTGTCACTGGAAGTACTGTTGTATGATAGTTGTTCTGTTGTCCACATCCTCTTACTCTGCCTCCTCTTCATCACTGTCCACAGGTTCCACCGCTGTCACACGACCAGCTCCAGCCTCATCCTCCTGCAGAAAAGGCACCTGGCGTCTCAAGGCTAGGTTGTGCAACATGCAAAAGGCAACATGCAATGATGATCTGGCAGACCTTCTTGGGTGAGTAGCACAGGGATCCACCTGTCAGATGGAGGCACCTGAGCCTGGCCTCCAGGAGGCCAAAGGTGCGCTCAATGATCCTCCTTGTTCGCCCATGTGCCTCATTATCACGTTCCTCTGCCCTTGTCCTGGCATTCCTCACTGGGGTCAGTAGCCATGAGAGATTGGGGTAACCAGAGTCACCTGCAAATATCGAGGGATACCTGTTAGCCACACACTCACCCTTACGGCCAACACCACACCCATATACCAACATACACTGAGTGGGGACCATGGGCTCACCTATTAGCCACACCCGGTGCCTCTGGATTTGAGCCATCACATATGGGATGCTGCTATTCCTCAGGAGATAGGCATCATGAACAGACCCAGGATACTTTGCATTCACATGGGAGATGTACTGGTCCGCCAGGCACACCATCTGCACATTCATAGAGTAAAAGCTCTTTTGATTTCTGTACACCTGTTCATTTCTCCGGGGGGGGGGGGACAAAGGCAATATGTGTACCATCAATAGCACCAATGATGTTGGGAATATGTCCCATTGCATAGAAGTCAGCCTTCACTGTGGCCAAATCCTGGGGGAAAAACAATGTAGCTGCACATGTGTTTGATCAGGGCAGACAACACTCTGGTCAGCACGTTTGAGAACATAGGCTGTGACATCCCTGCTGCCATGGCCACTGTCACTTGGAAGGAGCCGCTTGCCAAGAAATGGAGCACTGATAGGACTTGCACAAGAGGGGGGATCCCAGTGGGCTGACGAATTGATGAGATCAGGTCTGGCTCCAATTGGGCACACAGCTCTTGGATTGTGGCCCTATCAAGTCTGTAGGTGAGGATAATATGCCTGTCCTCCAAGGTTGCCAGGTCCACCAGGGGTCTGTACACGGGGGATATCTCCATATCCTATTCATCCTTCAGGCTAGGGTGGTCAAAACCCAGCCAAGCACCTCAGCCACCCAGTCCTGGGGCACAGTAGTGTCCACAGCTACACCAGGTGGGAGAGGATCCCGGGCACCAGGCAGCCACACTGATAGGGTGCCTGCACCAAGTGCTGAAAGGAAGGGCAAGGAGGCACCCCCAGCTGGTAAAAGGAAGGGCAAGGAGCAATCCCCGGCTGCTGAGAGGAAGGGCAAGGAGCAGTCCCAGCTGCTGCCAAAAGGAGCAAAGAACCACCCACAGCCGCTGGCAGGTAGGGCAAGGGGCCTGCACCAGCAGGCAAAAAGGACAAGAGCTCTGGTGCTGGGACTCAGTCGGAGCCCCCACCACCAACCATGGTGGTTCAGCCATCCGAGGCTGCAGGGGATGGGCTGGAGTGTCTCCCCGCCACTGCTAGCACTGCCACCAGCACCGCTACAAGCAGCAGCAGCCCCAGTGGGCAGCTGTCCGAGGCTGCAGGGAAGGGCTGGAGCCTCCCCCCAACACTGCTAGCACCTCCACCAGCACTGCCACCAGCACCGCCACCTACACTACTGCCAGCAGCAGCAGCCCCAGTGGGCAGCCGTCCGAGGCTGCTGGGGAAGGGCTGGAGCCTCTCCCCAACACTGTCAGTACCGCCAGCAGCACCGCCACTGCCACCACTGAGCAGCCGTCACCGCCGGCGGACAGTGTGTAGTCCTGCGTCCACAGGCTGTTGGCCTGGCCCCCACAAATCCTGTGGGTCTGACATCCAGGTGAGAGACTGTGACCTTGCACTCCCCAAGATCTGCATCAGAGGGCATGTTGCCCCCTTCAGAACCAGTGGAGAATCCATCCACTCACCCCATCATTCCCAGGATGAAGCTCACTGGTCACAATGCCCCCTCCAGAACCAGTGGGCAAATCACCCACTTGAGAGACTGTGGCCTTGCACTCCCCAGGACAGAGTGATGGGCATGTTGCCCCCTCCAGGACCAGTGGCGTTGTACCATCTTCCAGTTGAGGTGCCCCCCATTCCCCATCCCCCCTGAGGTGCCTGTCTATTTTCGACCTGATGCCCCTCCAGTGTTCTCTCCGTGTTGTTGCAGAAGTTAGGTTGAGCCTTGGACTTTGTGATGTGGCCCTGTGGCCCACGGACATTGAAGACTGGGCAGTGTCCTGGCATTGTAAATATGTATATACTTTTTGATTTGGATGCATGAATTTCACCTATATTTATCTCATTACAGCCTTTTTACACTATAGTAGTTGTCCTTGCATTATTCCTGGGGGGTTACTGCATCTGGTTGTGTTTGGGGTGTTGGGGGTGGGGGTGTTGCATGTTGCGTGTGTGTGTCACTCTTTTTTTCCTCCCCCCTCCCTTGTGTGCTAGGCGGCAGTACTCACTGTGGTTATCTTCGCTGGCATTGGTGTTCGTAATGAAGCAGAAGGTAGAAGAGCATAGGGAACAGATGCAACTTGGGCTCCATGGCGGCGTGGTCCTTCCCTGATTCTCCAGAGGTGAGTCGTTTTCCTTCTGTACAGTGTTTCCGCCAGGCTTTTGATGTCGTTGGTATCGCCCCGGAAAAGGTGGCGGATAGGTGTGTCATATTACTGTGGGCGGTACATTGTCTTCCGCCTGGCTGTTGGTGGTTACGGCTGTGGTGCCTGTTGGTTTTGCCCTGGCGGTCGGTGTGTTAAAGTCGCTGCCTGTCTGAGCAGTTCGCCGTGGTCATAATTTCATATTTATTACTGCCGGCCTGTTGGCAGTACTACCGCCGCTTTATCATCGACCGCCAGGGTTGTAATAAGGGCCACTGTGTCCCTTTAGACATATAGAGGCATTTCATGGCTGAGGGTGGCCTTGGCACCCGGACTAGGAGGTCTATTTTTGTCAGCACAGTTCCAGTGGCTGCACTTCAGGAGAAGGAGATTGATGAAGCTGGAAAGCCGTGCTACACTGAGGCACTGATTGCGCTGGTGCTGGGGCTGGGATTACATGAATGTAGAGACCTGCCCACCTTGCAATTGTGCACTGTTGCTGGAAGGCTACAATCACCAAAACTAAATGGCACACCCTCTGTGCTTCATCTTTGATCCTGGTGGGATTATCCAATACTAGATGAGGATACTTTACTGAGCTGAGATTCTGGGATTGGAGTAGCTTGGGAAAAGAAACTATTAAGGATTGCTATAATGGCGACCTCCACTCCATGGAGGCAGTAAAGGAGGTCGCAGGCATGCCGGGGGCACAGTTCCTCAAAAATGCAGCACTGAGAAGTGCACTACTCCGACTATGGCATCCAAAAACTGTGTAGCCACGCACACACGACTTTTTATAGACTCTTCTCACCTTCAGAGGGGGATGCAAATGAATCAGCTGGATCTACGAGATATTTCTTTCAATGGCGTTTACTGATCTTGTGCCCTTCCATGTCAGTAGGGTGGAATCACTGGGCAGAGAGCTCAGGAGTAAAGAATGGGGACAGATCCTAGATCTAGGAACACAAGATTGAAATACACTCAGCTTAATTATCTGCATAAACAGATCCTATGCCCTGTAGGCTTAATGTTATGATGCACACCGACACTATGCAGAGCCCTCGCTGCTCTCTGCAAGATGCATATTTTAAATACATGGTGTGGGATTGCCCCATTGTAGGTCAGTTTTGGGCTAATGTGATCTGGGATATGAAACACATGTTAGTTAGGTGAGAACTACTGACCATGAAAATATGCTTACTGAACCTATATCACCGGCAGCCTGAAACGAAAGTGCGAAATAGATTCCTTGAATTTGTGATTGCCTGCAGGGATATAACACTGCATTGGCAATCACCTAAAGGGCAGCCACATTGCAGATGGCGAGTAGTAGTAGAGAGCTATAGCAGAAGGGGCTTCTCTTACAATGGAGGAGTCAAGAGGGGTGCGACAGAAGATAATAGCAGAGCTCTGGTTAGAAGTCCTAATAACCTTTGCAGAGTGGTATGAGGACTCGGGTAACTGGCTGGGTCGGGCTGTTTTGGAGGGGGCTTGATGACTCTACTGACCAGTGTGCCATGAACAACACGGAACGGACAGCTCCTGCATTACACGCCTGTACACATGCAGCATGATAATGACTTACGTGTGCGGAGGGTTGTTCTAGTGTTGTGAATTCACAGATCTGATGTTAGCAAATTGAGTGTGAGTACATTAGATATGTGGAAGGTTTTCAAATTGGACCTTGCCTCTTTTTTTGTTTGTTGTAGCGGAGTTTAGGGCACTGTGGGATGCATGGGGAGGAGGCGCCTGGGTGTCCCTTCCCAGCTTGACTGTGGGACACTGCCACTACCACTCTACACGCTAAACTCGTGACGAGGAGTGTAGATCACTGTCAGTCAAAGGAGGGCATACTTGATGTCAGTGCTTAATATGTAAATAAAAACGTACCGGTGTCCAAAGCCCTCCTCTGAAACTCCCGGCTGGTGCAATTAAATGTGCGAGCACGGAATACCGAGGCATCGTAATCCTGAAGCCAACTCGGGCCTCTTTAATCCATATAAAGCCACTCCCGCCCCTTCAGCTCACTGTAGCAGCTTTTTACTCTCTCCCTTTGTGACGCTTTTTCGTTTTTCCCTTCCTCCGTCTTTCTCATATGTGTCTTTTGCTCGCAGCAGATGCTTGAGGCAGAAGAATAAGCCCCGGCCCTCAAAAATAAGTCCCGGTGCTCAGCACCAGAAACAACAAGCACAAATTAAGCACTGCTTGGTGTATTTCTCACATTTTCACATTTAAATTTGGAGGTTTGCACGTTAAGTTGATGCAGGCTCAGGCTTACATGCATGCTAACACCAAAACTGTGCAGGAGGAAATATCGAGCAAGTGAACAAAATGTGCACTGAAATAAAAATAGGTGATAATACAGTAAAGACAAATTTGATCAGAAGATGAATGGGGAAAAAAACCATCTCACAAGTCTTAAATATGTTGTAGTATAGAACATCTGAAGTGCAATAAGTCTTATTCAGCTTACAAGTAGAAATACATTGTTTTTGGAGCACAAAGTAATTATGGAGGCGTGTGCGGAAAGAAGAGTTATGGAGAGAAAAAAATGCATGGATGGTGGCACAGTAGAATGATCAGATCAAGATGGGAGTGAGAATCATAAATATAGCTTAAGTGTACATAAAGGTATTGAAGATAAAAACAAAATGAAAATACATATGGTTTCAGACTCAGCTACATCTAACACTATCATAGCAGAGAGTGCATGGAAGAAGGCATTTGTGTAGGAACGGGAGGATGTTTGGTTACCACTGGTATGGATCCAGGTGTTGCATAGGTTCTCATTATCCTAATGAGACTACTGGATTTGGGCACCAGAATCACCTGTACTGCGGGGGATTAAGTCTAATGCCGCACCACGTGACACCTGTCGGCCTATTCCGGATTTTGTTTTGGCTAACTAGCAGTGCCTCATTTCCACCCAAGAGCAAGGGTGAATGGGGCAACCAGGCGCATCACGTAAATGACTCCTCAGGGAAATCGTGGTCACTCAGATCTTATCCGTTTCACTCAGTTACATTAGTCTCACATATGCAAGGACAATCAGAGGCAGAGTATAGTTCAATAAGGTTTTATTGAAGTAACTCCATCTTAGATACTAAAGGATGAATTGCAATAACTAGGACGATAAAGCACAACAGAATTAAAATTGCGACTAGGAGAGTAAAACACAAGAATAACGCTACCATATTGTCACTATGGTATTTAACGATAGTTCCTGCCTAAGTTATGTTAGAGTACAACATGTTAAGCTCTAATTCTGCCCTTCAGGTTCCCCCTGAGAGAACATCATCCCTCATACCTGAGCAAGAGGCCTGGGGTATACATAAGCAGCTGCAGCGAAGCAATCAGCATACAGTCGTTGTCATCTGGCTGGAAACTCCCTCTAAGGTACATGGGTCAAAGTAGTGTTTGTATAATAAACCAGCTGATGTTCCAAGAAAGGATCCCCACTTAAGAGTGTGTATGTTTCTGTGAACATTGGAGACAAAGTGTACCACTTTTGCTGGCAACCTATCTTACTGCAGCCTTGAGAAAAGCACAGAATTAAAGAAATGTCTTGTTTGAGAACGTAGTGCTGACCTAGGCAAAAAACAGCTAAATAGAGAAAATAAAACAAGACCGTAAATGTGGCTATTGTTAAAATAATAAAAACGAAGCTGAATAAAATATATCTAGGTTAAAGTGCACAGCGGCAGGCCTTGTATGCTAAAATAATGTATATAAAATAATAGCTAAAATGGCTACACAACACAGGTGTCTGTGGAGAAGCATCCATGGCTACAGTTGGATATAATGTGCTAACTTCTACATTTGAAAGAGAAAGGCCAAAGTGAAGTAAGTTCTGATTTGCTGAGTGATGGTCATCAATTTTGGTTTGGAAGAATCAGAGAAGTTAGAAATTACATTATATCACAAAGGTAAAGAATAGGGGTTAGTTGTTGGTGACAGCAAAATAACTGGACTGGCCATGTTAAAAAAATCCAAAGTGTGGCCACTGGAAATATTTGGAATTGATGAGTTTTTCACCCCATCTTAAATTCAAAGGTTACAAGATTACTAAGGTGTATGTGCAGAAATATCATCATTTGCATGTGACATGAAGTATGATCAGAATTGGAAAAGTTAAATGTGGTAGGAATTATTGAACTAATTGAACCTTCCTTATGGTTGGCTCCACTTTTTCTGGCACTCTGGGTCAATGGTTTGGTCAGGCTATGAGTGGATATGACCAATTTAAATACTAGTATTTTGGTGGATAGATTTATCAGAACAAAGAGAAATTCTTAGAGACAAATGTACTTTAATTAATGGTCGTGATCAAGACCGTGAAGGTTGAAACGCGTTGGTGTTTGCTGTGGGTATCATTTTGCATATTAAAATGAAGATTTAAGACTCCTGTGAGTGCTGCGTCATTGACACCAGTGTCAAGTTTGTGTGACAATATATATATATATATATTCACTTAACAAATCAAAGGTTACAGGGAGATTATTGCTAGGCTCACATTTTAAACATTAAAAAAAACATGGAAATTCAGTAGTTATAGTTAGTTACAGTTATTTCAAGTATCTATAAGTCATGCCCTAAGGTACATATAATTTGCGTCCCCACCATGCACAGTTGTTTCCTCGATAGCTTTACTTTAAATATTACATTCATGTTATCAATAATGTGTTCAAAGATGTCATGAGTGTTGCAATATGTGTGGTAATTAGCAGTGACCCAGGGACCACTGCCTACATCGGACAACAGTAAAAAAACTATATGGGGGGGTAGCACGCCTCTGGGCTCTGGGGACCACCACTTCCCCAGGGCGTCATATTAAAAAAACATAGGGGGGGGCCCACAGACCCCCTTGTGTCCCAGGGCCACGACCACCCTGGGATAGCATTAAAAAATATATGGAGGGGCTGCCCAAAACCACAGGCCCGGGGACTACCACTTCTCAAGGGGCTACATTTTATAAGTATGTGGGAGGGGCATGTGGACCAATGCCCCGAGGATCACTACCTCCCCAGAGCTACTTTAAAAAATATTTATAAGTGGGGGCCACAAGGATCCCTCGGGCCCTGGGGACCACCACCAGGGAGGGCCCCCTCCTCACTAGGCACAGGGGGCCTGGCCATATATAAAACGGTGCCCAGGGCACCCATGAGAGCCTATGGAGACCATAGGGGCAGCCTCAAAGCCTATTGGTGCCTGCTAGCTCCTATCTCCTGCAGGAGTCAGCATTGTTCTTGCAAGCAGGGAGCTGCTCTAAATAGCAGCTCCCTGATTGCAGAAGCAATGTTTTCATCTCTTTTCCTGTATGATTATTTACATGCAGGGAAAGCGATGAAAACTTAGCTTTCAGCAAGCAGGAGCTGTTTGACCTCCCCCTGGGGTTTAATAGTAATATTTGGAGGGGGCCGCGTGGACCCCCCTTCCATGGACTCTAATGATCCCCAGGACCTCCACCTCCCTGGGGTTTTATTAAATTAATGGAGGGAGCTGCATGGACCCCCCTCCTGGGGCTGGTTTATTAGTGCAGGGGTGGCGCATAGATCCCCCATGCCCTGGGGACCATTACCTCGCTTGGGCTAATAACATTTTGTGAAGAGGGAAGGGGGCCGCGTGGCCCCCCTCCAGGGTCATATATGGTCCTAGTGAACACCACCTCCCTGAACCGGCCCATTCAACGCAAAGGAGTAGGGCCTGCACGCCCCCCCTCCTGGACCCATTTATGTCCCTGGGGGCCAACACCCCCAGGGTCAGCTTGTACTATCTCCTGAGGTGCCCACCCTCTAGAGGTAGCTGTTTGCTTTTGCTTGTTGGGAGCTTTGACAGCTCCCGCCAAGCAAAAGCAAACATAACTCTGTTCCCAGCAAGAAAGAGTGTGAAAACTGCTCCTGCTTGCTGGGAGCAGAGTTTTTATTGTTTTCCCTGCTGGCTGTCGTGCAGGCAGGGAAAAAGATGAAAGGACTATTCCCGCACACAGGGAGCTGTATTTCTAGCACCTCGTTGCATGCAGGAGCAATGCTGGCTCCTGCAGGAGGCAGGGAGCCGGCTGGGACCTCAGGGGCATTTGGGCTCCCCCCGCAGTTCTGTCAGTTTCTCTCTCACTATATCTCTCTCTCTCTTTCTCTTCCATCCCATGGTGGGGCGGAAGAGCGAGAGAGATTGTTTTTGAAGTGGTCTCCCCATACAACTTCAAAGCATCACACTAGCAAGACAATTATTTATAATGTTATAGTTACATTTTAATGAACAGTAGAGCAGAGTCATTTGTGGCCTTCTGATAAAGCTCTGGGATTGTCACTCAGTAGGTTCAAGGTTCAAATCCTCGTCTCTCATAATAGTACGTCAGTATATTTAATTGTGTCAAACATTCCCCGTGATGTAACATTTACATCTTTTTCCATTGAAAATCTTTGGGTTGAAAGTCATAGTTATGTCTAGACTACCCTGCAAAAGTAGTCACCTGTAGCTTAGGGGTTAACATCTCGGACCCTCACGCTGAAGGTTGCAGGTTCAGGTCTACATGTGTCAGTGGTCGTTTCCTTTACTTTTTTTTTTTACTTCAAATATTTACAGTACATACCAAAAGGTGATCTCACTCTATTTACATGACAAATGCATTTTTCCTTTCTTTTCTTTTTCAATTTGTCTGATAATATTTCATTCTAAGTAGATCACTCATCAAAGCTTAAAAAACTCTCTCAATTTATCTGTTAATCTCTTTCTCTAAATCTCTCTCTCAATTTCTCACTTTCTCTCTCTCTCTTCCATCTCATAATGGCGGGGTTGGGTGCTTATAAGTCTTATGTGGCCAGGGCCTGTGGCAAAGCCTGGTGCGCATGGCCAAAGGTGTGGTTGGGTACATAAAGTGGGTATGCCACAGGGTCTGGCCACAGGGCATGCCCAGCAGACAAACTCCACCACGCACAGCCGAAGGCCATGCGCAGGGTGGTTGTATTAATGTAAAGTAACTAAAATTGCTTTAAGTAAAAAAAAACATAGAAATTCATTGAAAAAAAGGTTAAGGGACGTTATAGTTTGGAAATAGAATTTAAAAAAAACATAGAAGTTTATTTAAATAACCAAAGGTTACAGGGATGTTATAGTTAAGTTCTGAATTTACCTGCACGAAAACCATAGAAATTCAACAGTTATTGTTATCTCAAGTAACTATAACTCGCGCCCTGCCCATGCACTGCTAATAAAGATATTACAACACTCGGGACATATCTTATAATATAATTAATAATATCAATGTAACATTAACAATCAAATTATTGATGAGATAACTGTGCACTGTGAGGGTGTGAGTTATAGTTCCCTTAGGGAGCAATTTATAGTTACTTGCGACAATCATAGCTATCACTGCTGAATTTCTAAGGTTTTGAGCGAGTAAATTCAGAACCTAAATATAACTTCCACCTTTCGACAAACATTATTAGTGCTAAACTTCAGTGTGGTGTATAAATTTGCTTTAATAAAATTGGAATTTCCATTAGCCCTTTCTTCCTTCCTTCCATCACCTTCCTCTTGTTTAATAATCAACTGTCAAATTATTCTACTCGATTAGTATTTTAGTCCTTCTGTTTTATCGCTTTGTTTTTAAATTGTAGTCACAATTAATTTTCCTGGTCAAAGGTTACCACGTATATCCTAGGAATGGCACAAGATCATGTAAACATCCATCAGGAGCTCAACTCACCTTTCTCTGATTTGTACTGTGAGTGATGATTCCTTGAGGATGTGCCACATCCCATGGTTTTCCAAAAACGTTCCTGTAGAGGTGAAAAGATTCAACACTAAGGTTCAAGAATACATTGATTGATGGTGAATACAATAATATAAATGATTTGCTTGCAAATGAAGAATGTGTTACCCTGTAGCAGTGAATCACTGGGTCTCAGAAACCACAGAGTTCATTCTCTCAGATTTCCGATAGTAATTTATTTAAGGAAGTATCTACAGATACAAGTGATTTATCGGTACAAAAAAACATTTAAATTAAAAAAAGTGCTGAGACTAATTTTGCCAGAGTCATTGAATAGTCCGAGCACAAAGGACCTGATTTAGAGTTTGACGGACAAGTTACTCCGTCACAAAAAAGACAAATATCCCGTCTGCTGTCCTACGATTCACATAGGATATAATGGGATTGTAATGCGTTTGACGAGATACCCGTCATGTTTGTGACAGAGTGACCTCATCCTCCAAAGTCTAAATCAGGCTCATAGTCTTCATTGCACCTAATGCCTCTATCTTCCACCTCTCTACACTTCCTCTTGTTTTATCTCACTCTGAAAAGGGAAATAAGCCCAAGATTATGTAAAGAGGGAGGAAGTGTAGAGAGGTAGAACAAACAGAGTCATGAGATGGAATCAAGTCTAGGCAGCCTTTTATTCAGTAGTGCAGTTGACAGGCTTCTTAGGACTCTGCAGGACTTAGACACTGCATTTATTTATTTGTTTTATTTATTTATTTATTTAGACAAAATAGGGACTGCACACACTTAATGTTAATGTTTTCTCTGTGATATAGAAATATGTTTGCCTGATGGGTGTGTTATTTTAGAAAGGATGAGAATCTCTGTGTCAGTGACACCTGTGCCCTAAGAAAGATGATGAAGTAGTATTATGTGATGTATTGGGCAGTTGGGCAGAAGGATGACACAAATAAGATAAAAACAAAAATGGCACCTTCTTCAGATTGTCTCCAGTAGTACAAAGTTGCAGTTCTTAGTGTCAACAAGGACAGATCCTAGATTCTCATGTGTGTATTTGTTTCAATAAGGAAGTTGGTAGAATGTCAGGACTATCGCCTGAATTCTTCCAAGTCAAGGTAACCCTATGTTTTCCCATAGTGGATAATTTCTGGCTCAGCACTTCTCTTTTCTCTAGAAGTGTATCAACCGTATGGGGGCGTGGCCAAGGTCTCGGAGATGGCGCACGCCTAAATTCCGAGCTCCGGAGGGGCCGGTGAATAATTGAGCGAAAAAGCGCCTCTGCCGGGTCGACCGAAGTCCGGACTGAGGGGTAGACTCACAGGAGGGGGCTAGGCGAGAGAGTGCCCCTCTGGTGACGGCGAAGTGAGCCCGGTGCCGAAATCGGCCTCCTGGACGGCTCGGGGGACGAGAGGCCTGGGCGCACGACTGCATCCGCGGCCTCGCGCTGGGCTGTGGCCGGGCCCGCCGGAGAGGGAAGGAGGCGACGGGACGTGAAGGTGCGGGGCCCTGGGCGTGGCCTTATCAGACGGTGAGAGAGCAGGGGGCGGCCGTGCCCGCGGGAGAAGTTGCGCCCAGTCGGGGCGTTGCAGGACGGAGTGGCTGAACGCGGGCGGCCCCGGGAGCAGACGGGCGCCGACCCGGGCGAGAGACTGCGGCCCCTACAGCGGCCCTTGAGGGTGTCGGGTGGCGGATCTGACCGGCCGGCGTGCCCAGAAGCGGGCGGCTCCAGCGGAAGACGGCGGCACCATCCCGCGGTAGGAGCGGGCAATGCGAGGCGCGAGGGGGGATAGTATGGAGTCCCCTCCTCATAGCGGCACAGGTGCTGGGGGGGCCTGAGAGCCCATGAGCTCCCGCACCGGAACGGGTGCGGCGGGGCAGCGCCCCGGGAGGCGAGCGGCCCCGGGTGGACTCGGAGACCTGCTCGAGGCAGTGATTGAGACCCGGGTAGGGCTGCAGGCCGGGGCTGTGATCAAGCGTCTGGTCATTGGACCCCAGGGGACAACGGAGGAGTTCTCCTCCATCGCGACGGTGCAGCCGAAGAGCGCCCAGCGGCGAAGAGTTATCGGGAGGCTGTAAGAGGGGACCAGTGCAGCGAAAGGCCGGAGTGATAAGGGAACACATGGAGAGGTCACTGGAACGGAGACGGAACCCGGGGCCCTGACATTCCCTATGGCGGCGTAACGTGCAGTAAAATCGGTCCCTTGAGGACTGCTGTGGACATTGACGAGCCTGCGTGGGACTGGTAGGCTGTTTGGGGCAAAAGTTGAAAAAGAACGATCTGGACCCGCACCAACGTGGGGCCCCTGGGGGGCTGATCTGATCCCTGGGACGGGGGGACCCATTTGTCTGGACTGCAATAGGGGAGCAAAGGCGCGGAGCACCCAACGGAGAGACTCAGAAACAGTGGACCCTGAAGGGTACGGGGACCCGGCTGAGGAAAAGCCTGGGGCAAGGCAGCGGCTCATGGAGGGGAGGGAGTGACGTCTTGGAGAAGATAGACAAACACCGCCGAGGCTGCTGTCAGGGGTCCCTGGGGCGGGGCCTGCGGCCGCGCTGATGCCCTCCAAGGCTCGCCCCAAGGCCAGAAATATGGAGTCCAAGGCTCAGGCCGAGTGCGAAGAGTCGGGCGCGCAGGACCACACACAGGTCAAGGTCCAGGACACGCTAGATAAAATTCTTGGAGCGATAGAGGACACCAAAACAACGCTGCAGCGAGAGATCAGCCAGGTTGCGGTTGAGGTGAGCTTGCTGAGAGCGGAACACCACAAATTGGTAGATAGAGTCAAAGAAGCAGAAACTGCCCTGGCGGACATAGCACCGAAGCAGGAAAACCTGACAGCTGAAGTGTCCTCCCTGGTTGACAGAGTGACGCGCCTCGAAAGGAGAGTTGAAGACGCAGAGGGGAGGAACAGAAGGAATAACGTACGTGTGGTGGGTCTCCCGGAGGGGACCGAGGGTACGAACATGGTTGAATTTTTGGAGAAGTGGTTCGGTGAGACGGTGGCTCCGGGGCGCCTGACCCCCTTCTACACGTTGGAGCGGGCGCATCGGGTACCGGCGAGGCCGCTGGCCCCGGGCAGGCCCCCCCGGGCCGTGATAGCTAAACTGTTACATTATAGTGACAGGGACACCCTCCTGCAGAGGGCCAGGGAATCGGGCCCTTTTAAAGTCAGAAACGGGGAGGTGACATTATTCCCGGATTACACTCTGGAGGTACAAAACAAGCGAGCTTCGTTTCTGGCAGTCAAGAGAGCCCTAAGGGAGGAGGGAATCCAATATTCGCTACTCTACCCAGCCAGATTGAGAGTGATTCTGGAAGGGAAGACATCGTTCCTTCAGTCACCTGAGGAAGCCTGGGAATGGCTGGAGTCACACAGCTCCCGGGCAGGAGGGTCCACAGGAAGGGTCGCGCTTGGGAACGGGGCACGCCGAGCGCTGAAGGGAAGGAAGCCCAGAAACCGCAGACGTATGGTACCTACCCAAACACAGAAAGAGAAAGGAAGGAAGGAGGCATTGGAGGCAGCGGCACGCATGAGCGGAGAGGCGTCACCCCAGGAAGAATCCGGGAACGAGTCTGACGACACAATGGTTTCATCTGCAGGTGAAGCGGATCATTCAACCCGAGCCCCGAAAGTAACCCCGCAAACAGCTGACGAACTTGGCTAGCCTGGACGCACGGAAGGCCCTGGAGACAGGGCGCGTATTGGGATCGACCGGCCCCTCCGGGCAAGGCCACCCCCCCAGACCAGTACTCTGCCGTTTGACAATAATGGCGGGTACTGCTAATCAGAGACTGAACAAGTTGCACTGTTGCACAATTTGCTGGGCGACCTACAAGTTCGGAGGCGCCCTGGGGACTGGGAGTTGGGTCATACAGTTAAAAGTTAATAAGGCAATGTGGGAATTGGAATGTGACAAAGTTATAGATAAAGGGAGAGGAGGCTCCGAGGCTTGGGAGGGCCGGGACAGAGCCACCAAACCGAAAATGGGCAATGGCAGATTACAATCTCATGACCTGGAATGTTAGAGGGATGGGCACTCCGGCTAAAAGGCACAAGATACTCTCCTATCTAAAGAGAAGGGGTGTACAGGTGGCTCTATTGCAGGAAACTCACCTGGCGCCTGGAGAGGGAGAGAAGTTGAGACGTAGGTGGAGGGGGCAGGTATTCGCATCGGAATACTCTGCCTACGCTAGAGGTGTATTGGTATGGATCAGGGCGGGGGTCCCCTTCACGACGATCTCTTCCAATATTGACAAGGAGGGTAGATTTGTGATACTGGAGGGGAGGCTGCATGGTGTACCGATAATCTTGAGTTGCATCTATGCCCCTAACCAAGACCAGGTAGCCTTCATGTCAGGGTTATCGAGTCACCTTACACGCCAATGCACCGGAGAGCTATTAGTAGGTGGGGATTTTAATGCGGTGCTAGACACTGAACTGGACAGGTCTACCCCTCCTATACAGGGGGCTGCGGCAATAAAAACAGCCAAAAGGGTAGGGGAGTGGTTGGACGGGTGGGGGCTATCGGATGTCTGGCGAGTGCATCACCCAACTGACAGAGATTATTCTTATTACTCGGGTCTTCACCAGGTACATACAAGAATCGATAGAGTAGTATGCACTGCAGGCCTGTTAATTAACATGACACGCTCGGAATACTTGGCCCGCACCTTGTCTGACCACAATCCCTTGTTAATAACGATGAGGGTGCCGGAGGACAGACCCCCCATACCGTCTTGGAGGATGTCCCCCTCAACACTTGAGGACCAGTCGTACAGAGAAGCCTTACGCTGTCATTTGACAGAATACATCGAGACAAACAACGGGTCCACCCCCACTAGGGCCCTGGAATGGGAGGCACTTAAGGTGGTGACGAGGGGCTATTGCTTGGGGCAGTCGTCGGGGGTTAGACGTACACTTGAAAGGGAGCTAAATGCTCTGGAGAAAGACATACACGAAGGGGAGTTGGGACAGGGGAGAACTGCGCAGGAGAAGGAGGATTACAGTCGAGCCCGCAGGGAACACTCCCGCATTGAAGAGCAGCTTAGATGCCATGATAGACAAAAGTACACAGCATCCCTGCAGGCGGAGGAGGGTAGATCGGGGAGAATGTTGGCGTGGTTGGTCCGCTCCGGGGGGCAGGGTGAGCCTATCACATGTGTACTAGATGGGGAGGGTTCACGCAAGCTCAGCCCGGCCCAAATAAACAATGCATTCAGGGAATATTATATGCAGTTGTACGGGAAACCCAGTGATCTGCGGACAGAGTCCTTCGACGAGTACCTACAGCAAATCCCGCTACCAACTCTGAACGCAGTGGATAAAGAGGCCCTGGGGGGCCCAGTGTCAGTGTTGGAAGTAAACGAAGCCATAGCACAGCTAGCGCCAGGGAAGACTCCGGGAACAGACGGGCTCCCCATGGACTTTTACAAAAAATATAGGTCACTGCTGGCTCCCCAACTGACTGAGATGTACGCGGAGGCACGGCGACAGGGTGAACTGCCACAAACGTTGCGGGAGGCTGTGGTGGTCCCTCTCCCCAAAACTAAAGACAGGGAAGCACGGGTGACGGAGTTTAGGCCTTTATCAATGCTAAACAGTGATTTCAAAATTCTTAGCAAGATCATGGCTGCTCGATTGCTGCCCCATATGACCAAGCTAGTGCATACTGATCAGAATGGCTTTATTCCTGCCCGAAGCACCTCGTTGAATTTAAGACGGGTTTTCTCGGTGCTGCATATGCCCAGGGCTTTGAGACCGCCAGCTGGGGTTTTGTTGGCGGTGGACTTCGAGAAGGCCTTCGACTCAATCAGGTGGGATTACTTAAGGAAGGTGATGCTCAAAATGGGACTAGGGGAGGAATGGGTGAAGTGGGTGGACCTACTGTACGCTTCCCCCCTGGCTAGAGTTAAGACCGGAAAGTCGATCTCCAGTGCATACCCAATATACCGCGGAACTAGGCAGGGCTGCCCCCTATCACCGATGTTGTTTGCCCTGGCAATTGAGCCCCTGGCGGCACAGTTGCGGCGAGAAGGAGTGGGCAAGGGAATTATCTGGGGTCCGGCTGAGCATATCGTTTCTCTATATACCGACGATATACTCCTTTACCTGAGGGACGGGGCGGGAGGTGTCGGGTGGGCGCTGGGGATTCTGGAGGAATTCGGGAGTCTATCTGGACTCAGACTTAACAGGAGAAAAACATTTGTATTCCCTGTTCTGGCAGGCTGCGCTCGTCCGGACTCGTGCCCTGCGGACGTAAACTGGGCCCGCGGACTTTTAAATATTTGGGCATACAAATATTTCACGAACTGAGCGATCTTAGGGACGGCAATCTCGGCAGGACACTTAGATCCCTGCGCACCTCGGTGGAGTTCTGGAGGTCATTGAAACTATCAATAATGGCCAGAGTGGCGCTCTCCAAAATGGTCATGCTGCCACGCCTACTCTATTACTTTGCGAACCTGCCAGTGCAGGTCCCTCCTACATGGTTCAGAGAGTTAAATGCACTGCTTAGAGAGTTGATATGGGATGTGGGTCGCAGGAGAACGGCGCTAACAACCGTCTGTAGACCGGCGCGTCTGGGGGGACTGGGTGCCCCTGACTTCGAGGCGTATTATTTGGCATCTCAGCTCCAATGGGTGGCCGGCTGGATGGCGGGCAGGGGACAGCTAGACCTGGCAACAGCGCAAGGAACAACAGACACAGCTCGTATAGCGGCAAATATGGCGGGTAGGAAGGTCGCCCTCATAGGTGACAGCATAATGTGTAACGTGGCGTTGAAATGCTGGAAGCGTTGCGTGAAAAGGACCGGGGTCGGGCCGCCATACTCTCCCGCTTTACCACTGGAGGTAGTCGCCCTAGAACTACGGGGGCGTGAGCGAGGGGGGCTAGGCTTGGGGCCATGGGTGGGAGCGGGGCTGGGGGCAGTGGGGGAACTATTCAAGGAGGGGTTGCTGTAGAGCTTCGATGACTTAGTAGTAGGAGGGGTACCGCAAGGTCAATTCCTATTCTTCAGGAAGCTGATGCACACCCTAAAAGAGCACTGGAGTACAATTAATGCAGAACCCACAATCCATGGGGTGCTGCACCTCTTGTTGACGGCAGGAGAGGAACCTCACATGATCACAAAAATATACCGTGCCCAAATAGAGTCAGCTGTGGACCCCCTGCACTCCCTAAGAGAAAAATGGGAGAAGACAGCCGGGCGAGACCTGTCCGAGTCGGAATGGGCCAGGGCTCTAGCTTATCCTAGAACGATCTCACGCAACACGAGGCTCAGATATATTCAATACAATTACTTACGCAGAACTTACCTCACCCCACATCGGTTGCACCGCATATATGGGGGGGCTCCCAAGGTATGCCCCAGATGTGAGGGCGGTGAAGCTGACTTTGACCACATGATGTGGGTATGCCCGAGAATCCAGGTGGGTTGGTTCGAGATGATGGCTACCCTCACGAAGTTATTCGGCTTGGAGCTCCGGCCAACCCCTGATTTGTGCCTACTGGGTCTTCGAACCGGGATTAGGTGGGGCAAGGTTGGGAATCGTTTCCTTGACCTGTCTCTGGCTCTATTTAAAAGACTGATCACGAAGGGATGGAAGTCCCCAACCCACCCATCACTAACAGAATGGAGGAACGATGTCACAAGGTGGTCCAGGGCAGAGCTTCAGGTCCTTAGGGCTGAGGAGGCGAGGGGGGTCCTTCAGACCCCAATTGCGGCGGAGTGGGAAAACCTAGTGTCTAACTGGGAAGACTTAACAAAGAGTCCGATGGAGCCTGAGGGAGTGGGATGAGCTAATGGACACGGTCAGAAGATCCCAACATAGGGGAAGTTCACTGTAACTAAGACTGAATGACTACTAAGAATCAGTTTGATCCGGATGCGGTATGAGTGTGAGGGGGAGAGCGGGATGGTATAATAAAAAGGATAAGGGAGGGTAATGACGGAACGCAGGGCAATAAAACACGACAAGCAATACCCGGGCAAGCTATCTCCCTTTTTAGTAATTCAGCAATTAAACAGTTCCTCCCACATAGGCCTAAAAGTTCATATACAGTTTGAAGTTGAGTTAAGTCTGTAAACAGGTCACAGAATACAACAGTAACGTAGGATAATGAAAATGTGAATGCCATTATAAAGTTTCAATTGGGCGAAGAAATAACTGTTGATAAGTTAAGTAAATGCATGGTAAAGGCTAACCAAATGCGTAACGTACTGCATGGACCGCAAAGCCCGGAAATGGTATAATTAGCAGAAATGTATAATCACGACAATACGTTACTGTAAGAAGAATTACACTTGTAAAAACAGCAAGTAGTTGATAACAATAAAAACAAATTTAAAAAAAAAGTGTATCAACCGTATCTTGAGAGAGGCATTCACCAAGTATTGTGGGGTGAAATCAGGGAGCTCAAGTTTGAAGATCTATGCACTGTACTAGCAGGTACACAGAGGGTTATTCTGCTCCTCCAGAATTTTCAGGGTGGGATGCAGGCCAGTGGGCTGCTTTCATAGCTGAACTGTCTGCCACGATCCACCAATACTTTCATAGCCTCAGACTATTTATGGCTTCCTGCAATGTGAGTCTGGTTTCAACATTTTTGGTCAGTCTGATTATGGTTTCCAGTTTGGCCACAAGGTGCTGTTATTATTATATTGTTATTTTGTGAAGATGTGTAGGGTACACTATCACCTAGGAAAGTATCCTGGCACTGAGCAGATGTGGGTCTAGCCACACCTAGGGCCTAGTGGGATATCCGAAAAGCCAGGTTTTCAGGTTCTTGCAGAATTCAAGAAGCGAGGAAGAGGCTCTTATGTGTAATGACAGGTCATTTCACACTTTAGGACTGTTGTAGGAGAAGGCTTGATCACCGAATCTGGTTTTCTGTATGCATGGGATTTGTGCAAGTAAGAATTTGGATGAGCAGAGGTGCCTGGAAGGTTTGTGAAAACAGGTGTGAATATTGAGGTATGCTTGGCCAGTCTTATGTAATGCCTTAGAAGTGTGGGTAAAGAATTTGCTGTTGATTCTGGTAAGTGGATTCTCAGAGGTGGTTACTGAGGGAAGGACCATTCAGAATGAGACCCCTGAAAGGAAGTCATTCAGTGGTGGTATGGTAGAAGAAAAAATGCCTGACTGTAATATTTATATATTTTTTTGGAAGAAGGACATTAGGTTAACAAAAAATGGTTACGAGTTCAAGGAGCGTAAATGTACAGAAACTAACAAAACTAATGATCTGTAAAATTCCAGTAGTTTGCTTTTGCATAATTATATGAAATTTGGCCAATTTACACAAAATTATGCATAAATTATGCAAAATGCAAACCTGAGAGAACATGTAGAGGAGCTCCACCACAGACAACACTGGCTGTATCGTTCTCTTACTTAGGAAATTCTGGCATAGGGCAGTGAATCCTCTGACCAGTCATAAACCCCAGCACCTCTACTCTGTTTCTCTTCAATGCTTCTACCTAATCTGTTGTCATAGAGTCTGATATCTGAGGTTGCTTTAGAATCAAATGCTGTAGGAAGGAAAAGGACTCACCCCATGTAATTATACCAGGCATGCACAAAATAAATAGCTTTTCACATTAGCAGCACATTAAAATATGATCATTAATGAGAAGACCACATTTCTCAAGCCAATTATCTAAGCATATATATATCTTACACAGTGGCAGTTCCTGCTGTCTCATTATTGTTAGGTCAGACTTTCCATAGGAAGATCGTTTTCCATTTTGATAATAGCTTCGGCATTGTTTGTTTGATGAATCTTTACAAAACTTTCCAAAAAACGTTCATTCACCTGAGCTCCTTCATGGAAAGGTTTGGGGTGACCCGTAAATTGGGGAGTGAGAAAAAGGGAGTGTCCCATACAAATTCCCATGGGGATTTTGTGAAGTGATACAGAAAAACTGTCTGAATAGAATTACGCTAAATTTGACAGAAAGCTAGATCTCTACCAATATCGACTGTTGACCTTTAAACGTGGTGGGACATTATCTTTGGCTCGGATTCTATTGAGTGAGCCTGACTTCTCAATGGGTTCAAGGGGGCTCACTCAGCCCCACTCTGACTCACTCACTCTCACTCTGACCTACTCACTTATTCTCATTCATTCTCCATTAGTCTAGCTCAGTCTCATTTAATCTCATTCGTTCTCACTCAGCCCCACTTATTCTCCCTCAATCAACCTCACTCTGATTCCCCTAGTCTTGTTCAGTCTCACTCATTTCCACTTGGTCTGAGTCATTCTGACTCACTCTGTCTCACTCATTCTCTGACTCACTCAGTCTCACTCATTCTCTGACTCACCCAGACTGTGCCTCACTCAGTTGACACTCATTCTCAGTCAGTCTCTCTTAGTCCCACTAATTTTCACTCATTCTCACTTAATCCTGCCTTGATTCATTCACCATTACTGAGTTTCAATCATTGTTACTCATTCCTACTCAGTCTCACTCATCCAGACTCATTTTGACAAAATTAGTCTCACTGATTCTCACTCTGTCTCACTTATTCTGACTCACTTAGGCGTTGACTCACTCAGTTTTACACACAGTATCAATCATTGTCGTTCTCCCTCACAGTTACACTCACTGTCATTCTCCCTCTCAGTTACATTCTCTGTCCTCAGAGTTACACTAGGCCATTCTCTCTCACAGTTAAACTCAATCATTCTCCTTCACCATAACACTCATTGTTATTCTCCCTCACAGTTACACTTACTGTCATTCTACCCTACAGTTACACTCACTGTCATTCTCACTCACAGTTACAATCCGTCATTCTCCCTCACAATAACACTCACTTTCATTCTTCTGCATAGTAACACTCACTGTCATTCTTCCTCAAAGTTACACTCACTGTCATTCTACCGCACAGTAACACTCTTTGTCATTCTCTCTCCCAGTTACACTCATTGTCATTCTTTATATAGTTACACACACCATGATTCTCCCGAAGAGTTACACTTACTGTTATTCTTCCTCACTGTTACACTGAGCCATTCTCACTCACAGTTACACTGTCATTCTCCCTCACTCACAATCACTCATTCACACTCATACTCACTCTTCTTATCACTCATTACCTCTCGCTGACTCTCTGCACTGATATTCTGACTTTCACTCTAACACACACACGTACATGCTGTCTCTCACAGACCCATTATTTGCCATAAACACAAACACTTACCTTATGCACAGCATGCAACTTTAAAAAGTTTTAAAGCTTTTTTTTTTTTTTACTTACGTACTGCAGGTCCCGTTTGGACTCTTGATCCTTTCAGCCTCCGGCACTGGGTATGAACTGAAACCTCAAACATGTAAAGTGGCAGATTTTAGGTTTTAGAGTCTGCTTTTTCACCCTACTCTTTCCCAACTCTGTGATGAGTTAGGAAACAATGAGGAGATAGGCTTATGACTGCAGCACCAATGTCTACCTTTAGCTGTGATGCTTAGTACATCAAAAATGGCGGAGGCACAGAGGTGTGCCGGAGCTCCAAGGCCAGGCATGACATTTCTCCGGCTCTTTTGTTCTCTCTTTGAAGGCTGGCACTGGTGCCTTTGTAAGCCTGTGCCAGCCATCAGAAAGAGACTGTTGCCAGACCCGAAACAAGGTCAGTAATTTTATTACATCAAGAGTGACTAATAGATTATTCTTCACTCTTGGTTTAATAAACATTTACTTAGGTGGCTGAAGCACCCCTATGCACGTCCTTACCTCTGTGCACGCCCTCCATGGACATCCCTCACTGAACGCACATTTGAGCCCTCTGAGGTAACGTAACCCCCAATACGCATGGACTTTGCCTGTGCCAAGCCCTGTTGACAACCAGCCACAAAAGTGTGGCCAAGCCCTGTGCACAATCCCTCAGGGAATGCCGATTCGCTTTAGACAGTGAAGCTCCTTAGTTGCCAAACCCTTACTATACATGGCTTTCACTGTGCTTCAAATTATTTGCGGACAGCCAACACCCCTGTAGTCAACCAGCTGCACACAGGTGGACAAGCCCCTACTATGCATGGTCTTCAGCCTGTGCACAACCCCACATAAAGAACCAACTCCTTCCAGACAACTACACACCCTTAGTAGGCCAAACCCCTACTACACCCAGCTTTTGCCCAGTTCCAGATCCCTTTACCGACAGCCAAGCCCCTGTGGTTGATCAACTGCAGGACAAGACCCTGCTGTACAGAATTCACCATGTGCACAACACCTCATGGAGAGCTGACACCCTCCAGTCATCCAAACCATCTTAGATGGTCAAACCACTACCACACCCCGCTTTTTCCCTGTTCCAAACCTTTGCGGAGAACCACTCCCTGTAGGCAACCAACAGTACATGGGTGAGCAGGTGCCTCTTGTGCATAATCTTTACTGTGGGCACAGCCCATCACGTACAGCCCTGTCCCTTCACGCACTCAAGCCAACTAAGATAGATAGACCACTACTATGGACGGCATTCACTCTGTGCACAACCCTTTGTAGACAGGCAACCCTCTGTGGGCAACTAACTGCATAGAAGTGGGAAACTCCCTTTGATGTATCTTGTTCCACAGTATTCAGTGGTTATTGAGGCCATTGCCACCCAAACCTCACTAGGTATCTACTAGGGAAGAGCCATTTGCCATAGGTGGGAAAGCTAACAGATTTTTTAATCAAGATTTAAATTAGAACTTTAAGGATCTTGACTTCTCTCCAAGCATGTTCTTCTGTTGCCATAGGATACTTTTAAAATATACCCAGTATGTTGTCTACAGGTGTCTAGTCAGAGAGAAAGTAAGCAGCCATACACCCTGATGAGAGAGAAAAATAGCTTGTGGTTGTGCAGCTGTATCTTTTGTTTTGTTAAAGAAAAAAGAACTGCACAATATGAAACCATTTCAGGGGAACCAGTTAATAGTCCAAGATGAAATGTGAGAGAAGCTTTAAACCATGAAGAAAAGTCTAAGGGGGTTATTCTAACTTTGGAGGAGGTGTTAATCCGTCCCAAAAGTGACGGAAAAGTGACGGATTTACCACCAGCCGTATTACGAGTCCATTATATCCTAAGGAACTCGTAATACGGCTGGTGGTATATCCGTCACTTTTGGGACGGATTAACACTCCTCCAAAGTTAGAATAACCCCCTAAGTCTACAATTTCAAAGAAATTCTTTCACAAAGGGACATATTGGTTATTGATTGTAACGAGATTCAAAAACAATATTGCAATAGATCAATATAATTTCTCACTTGTGATATTGAAATGGCCTGGATCTGAGATCTGCTAGAATTGACAATTACTGGCACTGACAGGATACTGGGATACGAACAGTCCAGGAAATGATAATCTACATGCCACGTGATTTCCTACAGGACATCAATTAAAATGTGGCAGCCTTTTTGAATTATCTTATGAAGTTGAGAAAGAAGACGAAAATCTGGAGCAATGACTATCAAGGAGAAACATTGTTTGGAACACACATTTCAGAAATTAAGGAGAAGACCGGATATAAACTGAAGAACATAGAAAGTAGCTATGAAAAGGCCCTAGAAGACTTACAGTTTCCTATTTCTTCTAGACATCCAAAGCCCTGGACCCACAAACTTCAAATTCCCTCTCTTCCCCACTCAACCTCATCCATATCGGTACTATCCTTACTGGGTGCTTCCGTACTACCCTGAAGAACTTACCCAGTAATTAGGATAATGCGTAAACAATGATGAAACAGAATTGGCCACATATATTGGTAAACTAGAAATAAGAGGCAAGCATTGTACCACCTTGAAGCCCTTTGAACACTACAAGTTTACACAAATTATTTCAATAAAGGCATTTAACAGGCTGTGATGATAGCAAACCACTGCTGACAATTTTCGCCTTTGGATGTGCAATGACTCTGAACTGAAATTAACTCAGGCCTGGCCTATGGTTGAGCTAGAAAAATTCCTTAAATCTAGAAGTACACCTGTCAGTGTTGAAGCGAAAGCTATTCTGTTCTGGCCACTTTTTCAAGCTAAGGCCTGTCTAGCATGTATCAAGCCATGGGAAAGGTGGTGTAATGTCCTTTCTATGGCAGCCCCGAATGCATCGAGACCTTAGAAGAATAATAACGAGGTGGGAGAACCAAGAGTCTGGGTGCCAAAGTACTTCATTGCAAGTACCCAGTGAATCGAACTCTTAATAGGGCCCTGAGAGTGGCAGGCTGTGTGTGCTGATGTGATGTGAGTGCACACAGGCACCTACTGGCGGGACCTGCCTATTCCATGAAAATGAAATTGGGCTAAATGCGCACTGCCATTGTCTGTATCCCAAGTAGGTGTATGCTTCAATTACCTACCCATCTCGGTACTTGGTCATAGTGCATTTCCCACCCGCCTATGATACTTGACTGCACAGCCCCCTGCAACACCAAAGTAATGCTGTGCATTCTGCTATTGTGTTACCCAGCACTAGCCAATCAGTGTGTCTTGTATATGTTTGTGCCCGTCTCTGGGGCTTCTGTGCACAACTCCATCGTCCTGTACCTGCCTTTCTGCTTGCAAGTCTGACTATATATGTCCATCTGTGAGTGTTACTTTCGTTCTACATGTGAGCGTAAGATCCTGTTCGATATTGCCATACTTTCACGTCTTCAGTTTTCGTTTCTGTGCATCTATGTGTGCATTCTCCTCTGAGTCCTCGTTGCAGCCTGTGTGTCTTCATTTTGTATATGCTGATTCTCTGCTACCATACCAGCCAGATGCAACATCACTTTCTGCTCCCAACAGACAGGGAAACGTCACCTCAAACTTAACTCAAAGACGCAAGGGCTTAACCAAGACGAACCAGCTAATTACAGACCAATATTCAATTGACAATTGCAGGATGAGTTCATTGAAAAAGCATCCTTTACGAGAGCTCAGAACACAGTCCCCTCTCTGAAAAAAACATCATTTCAGTGTGGCAGAACCACCACATCGGCCTAAACCGATTTCTGGGTCAATTTCAATTGCTGATTTGAAATAAGTCACTGCCCTCTTCCTTCTTGCACTGTTTGACAAGCTGAATCACTAAGTATTAATTCTGCGTGTAAGTTACATCAGAATTCAGCGAACTGTCTGGACTGGATTACTTGAGACCTTACTGAACAGAACTCAATGTATCAGTCTTCCATTTGCAGTTCA
This sequence comes from Pleurodeles waltl, assembly GCF_031143425.1. Taxonomy (NCBI): domain Eukaryota; kingdom Metazoa; phylum Chordata; class Amphibia; order Caudata; family Salamandridae; genus Pleurodeles; species Pleurodeles waltl. The sequence goes on from NC_090437.1 coordinate 153,753,833, forward strand.
GAAGCACTCTCTCCCACTATCATTCTCACATTTCACTGCATATTTCAGCCTTCTCCCAGATATTATCAGCTGTTTCAACCTGACCTTCTATCACTACCACTACACGAACAATATGCAGATCATACTAAAGCTGGAAAAAACCTTCTGACCTGGACAGCTGGGATCATGACCATTGCTTCTTGGAAATTAGCAGCTGGATGCTGCAGACACAACTGAGGCTCTGCAACACAGGGATAATCATCTTTACATCTTTGTTTAATTATGACCCTACTAATGTATGGTCACAGGACTTCAGACCACCACCAACCACCTTGATCAAAGTGAAGAACTCGGGATTGGTCATGGACTACAACCGCCAACCTTTGGTAATCATACAGGGAGTGCAGAATTATTAGGCAAGTTGTATTTTTGAGGATTAATTTTATTATTGAACAACAACCATGTTCTCAATGAACCCAAAAAACTCATTAATATCAAAGCTGAATATTTTTGGAAGTAGTTTTTAGTTTGTTTTTAGTTTTAGCTATGTTAGGGGGATATCTGTGTGTGCAGGTGACTATTACTGTGCATAATTATTAGGCAACTTAACAAAAAATATATATACCCATTTCAATTATTTATTATTACCAGTGAAACCAATATAACATCTCAACATTCACAAATATACATTTCTGACATTCAAAAACAAAACAAAAACAAATCAGTGACCAATATAGCCACCTTTCTTTGCAAGTACACTCAAAAGCCTGCCATCCATGGATTCTGTCAGTGTTTTGATCTGTTCACCATCAACATTGCGTGCAGCAGCAACCACAGCCTCCCAGACACTGTTCAGAGAGGTGTACTGTTTTCCCTCCTTGTAAATCTCACATTTGATGATGGACCAAAGGTTCTCAATGGGGTTCAGATCAGGTGAACAAGGAGGCCATGTCATTAGATTTCCTTCTTTTATACCCATTCTTGCCAGCCACGCTGTGGAGTACTTGGACGCGTGTGATGGAGCATTGTCCTGCATGAAAATCATGTTTTTCTTGAAGGATGCAGACTTCTTCCTGTACCACTGCTTGAAGAAGGTGTCTTCCAGGAACTGGCAGTAGGACTGGGAGTTGAGCTTGACTCCATCCTCAACCCGAAAAGGCCCCACAAGCTCATCTTTGATGATACCAGCCCAAACCAGTACTCCACCTCCACCTTGCTGGCGTCTGAGTCGGACTGGAGCTCTCTGCCCTTTACCAATCCAGCCACGGGCCCATCCATCTGGCCCATCAAGACTCACTCTCATTTCATCAGTCCATAAAACCTTAGAAAAATCAGTCTTGAGATATTTCTTGGCCCAGTCTTGACGTTTCAGCTTGTGTGTCTTGTTCAGTGGTGGTCGTCTTTCAGCCTTTCTTACCTTGGCCATGTCTCTGAGTATTGCACACCTTGTGCTTTTGGGCACTCCAGTGATGTTGCAGCTCTGAAATATGGCCAAACTGGTGGCAAGTGGCATCGTGGCAGCTGCACGCTTGACTTTTCTCAGTTCATGGGCAGTTATTTTGCGCCTTGGTTTTTCCACACGCTTCTTGCGACCCTGTTGACTATTTTGAATAAAACGCTTGATTGTTCGATGATCACGCTTCAGAAGCTTTGCAATTTTAAGAGTGCTGCATCCCTCTGCAAGATATCTCACTATTTTTGACTTTTCTGAGCCTGTCAAGTCCTTCTTTTGACCCATTTTGCCAAAGGAAAGGAAGTTGCCTAATAATTATGCACACCTGATATAGGGTGCTGATGTCATTAGACCACACCCCTTCTCATTACAGAGATGCACATCACCTAATATGCTTAATTGGTAGTAGGCTTTCGAGCCTATACAGCTTGGAGTAAGACAACATGCATAAAGAGGATGATGTGGTCAAAATACTCATTTGCCTAATAATTCTGCACTCCCTGTAGATGCCTTCTATACCATAAGAGTATTAAGCCACATATTCCATTACTTGAGTTTCAATTACAGACTATAGGTCACGTTTGCACTAGATGCCCAAAACTCATATCACGTACAGCCACCTCCACCTCCCAAAAATCTGCATTGGTATCCAATCGTAAGGCCCTTTGTTCCTTTCACCACAAGAAAGGCTTATAACTGACCTTGTTTTACTCTAAACCTTGAACCTACTGTCAAAATATGGATTTTCAATCATCATCATCATCAATCAACTTTATTTGGATGCATCTTATCATCCATATAAGTATACAAAGAAACATACAATAACGATCATAGCAGCATGGATATACCTTAAATAAAAATGTTAAAACAGTACAAACAGTACAAATACTAAAACAATATAGAACTGCGAGCTTGTACAGCACAAGTTAAAAAGAACACAACATAAAAAAACAACTTCCTCATTTATAAGTAATAGCAAAAATCTAAAAGCGTAAACATTTACAAACAAACATAAAATGAAGCATAGATTGTCCAGATAAATCATCACATAGACAAGGCTTAGAATCAAGGTTATTTGCAAATCCCAAAGGGAAACAAGGCAGCTATTTCATAGTGCCAGACCTGAAGCAAAAAAGCAAAGAACAATCCCAACGAGTATGGGCAAGCCTAATATAATCAGTAAATCAATTCAATTCCCACAAATAGAAGTATTGAACCACACTAGTCTTCCCCTCCATGTCCCTAAGAAGCCTTAATTCCTCATGGTCATAAAGTGCCTTAGCTACAACTTTCCTGTTTACACCTTCACAGGAGGATGGGTCAGTAAACAAAGTTTACATCCCAACTATACTAAATTCATTCTTTACAAACGCAATCCAAGGAATTGATAGACCTTTATCTAGGGAAGGGCAGTCCCTTATTATCTCTTTGGTCAAAACAGCCTCAGAATCTTGCCAGGTAGCAAGCCATAACATAACTGGTCACACCCTAGTCAGATGCACTATGTGGGAAAGTCCTAGTTCCTTATGGCAAATGAAAGGTGAGCCTGAGATTGGGACCGATAAAAGTGTGCTATAGACCGCTTTTCTTCCCGCTGCATAGCCATACAATTTGCTATTCCCCCACACCAAGGCCCCATACATAGCAATGCTTACACATTGTGATCTATATTTTTTTAACAAGGGAACCCCCTCCCTTTGGTTGTGGGAGGCTGCATAGTGACCCATTAGCCGATGAAAATTTAGTAAGTATGTTGAGCAAAATTAGGGGACCAGGATCCCTAGGCAGAGAAGATAATGCCCAGATGGGGAAAATTGTTAATACAACTCAGGGACTGGTTGCCAAATGACGTGTTCAGGAGACCGCACTTAGGGCCACAGGCCATAATATGGGATTTTTTTTAAGTTAGTCTGAAGGTTCAGGAAAGACATAAAATCAAAAAATACATGAACTAGACGACGTATAGCCCTGGGGATCCGTACCAGGCATATTGCATAATCAGCATAGAGGCGTGTAGGGAGCAATCTACCTTTTATAACTGGCACATCAGGAGAGGCCTGTATCAGAAGTGAGTGTAAATCTTTAATATAAAGAATATATAAAAGAGGGGCCAACACGCGTCCCTGTCTCAATCCCCAATGAATTCTAATGTTCCCTGACACATCGCCCTCTGTGCTAATACAAACCCGGGCCCTCATATCCGTTTGCAGATAAGCAAGAAAATGGACTAGGACTATGCCCAGACCTCACTCAGCAAGTAAATGCCATGATTTTGGCCCGATTCACACAATCGAATGCTGATGAGAGGTCCCCAAATACTAAATAAAGAGGAGAATGTTTCGCAACTGTGTATTTGCATAAAACCAAATCTAGGTTACTCTTCAATCCAAAATGGCACCACTCTTGGTCATCACCTGAATTAAGCAGACCTCCACACTCTGGACCTCCCTCCCTGTATAAATAAGGATAATTAATAGCCACCTGGAATTCTAGTAAAAGAAGAAAATATAAGGTTCTTCTTTCACATATGAACCTTCAAGCTTGCAAGATGGAATAGTACGTATGCACATTGATGATCCTATACATTACTGTGTTGCACCACCTCAGACATAGGCACTGCAGCAATCCAGAGCAAAATGACTGGAGCACACATCCAAACCTCAGACATTATTTTAGGAAGGGCATTAGGGCCTCTTTAAAGATATGTAATTGCATACATTTGCTACATATAATACAAATGTAAAAACTGCACAGTGCATTGCAGCAGAATGGCGTATATGAACATGAGGGCAGCATAGCTAAGAAGGGGCCATCTGTGCATTCCTGCCTCATTGTGTGCATGAAGCAAAAAGGTACAACACTAGCACATTGTGAAAATGTTTGGAAATGTGATATGCTTCTTATTGATGGACATTGGACAAGACTGATTATTGTGGAATTGTGGATATTCAGCAAGTTGGTTCTTGTACTTGTGCACGGGGAAGAGGCCAAAAATGTGCAGTACGCACCATGGTATAAACTGTCTGGTCACATATGTACAATAGTTGAGTTTTGAAAAATGGTCCTCTTTGAAAGGTCACCCCAAACTGTTTGCCTTCATCCTCCTCTTTTTTATCTCGTTTTTTGTTGGCTTTAGGACTCTGAGCACTTTGCCACTGCTAACTAGTGCTAAAGTGCATGTGTTCTCTCCTCAAAACATGGTAACATTGTCTCATACCCAATTGTCATACGTAATTTATTTATGAGTCCCTAGTATATTACACTACAAGTGCCCTGGGCATGTAAAGTAAATGCTACTTGTGGACCTGCAGAACTGGTTGTGCCACTCACCTAAGTAGCCCCCTAAGCATGTATCAGGCCTGCCATGGTAGCCTGTGTGTGCAGTTTTTACATTGCCATTTCGACCTGGCAGAGAAAAAACTCTTGCTGAGCCTAAATCTTCCCTTTTTATACACATATGTCAACCCTAAGATAGGCCACATGTGACCCACAGGACAGTGTGCAATATATTTGTTGGACATGGCCTTTTTGCACGATCATCTTCAAACTTTTGCCTCCTTCCTCCTATTTTTTCCGATCTGTTTTTGTTGGCTCTGGAACTCTGGGCACTTTACCACTGCTAACTAGTACTAAAGCGCATGTGTTCTTTGTCTAAGTTGTACTGGTAATTGGCTTTTCCATGATTGGCATATTTGATTTCCTAGTAAGCCCCTAGTAAAGTGCACTGGAGGTGGACGGGGCCTGTCAATCAAATGCTACTAGTAGGCCTGCAGCACTGTGTATGCCACATATGTGAGTAGCCCAGTAAACAAGTCTCAGACCTGCCACTGAGGTGTCTGTGTTTGCAGTTTTTAACTGCCAGTTCGGCCTGGCAAGTGTACACGCTTGCCAGGCCCAAACCTTCCCCCTTTTACTACATGTAAGTTACCCCTAAGGTAAGCCCAAGGTAGCCCCATGTGCAGGGTACAGAGTACTTAAAAGGTAGGACATGTACTGGTGTGTTTTACATGTCCTAATAGTGAAATATTGCCAAATTCATTTTTCACTTTTACAAGGCCTATGTCTCCTATAGGTTAACATGGAGATTACCTTTAAATACCTTTTAAGTGCAGTCTCTCATTGGGAGCAGATGGAGATATGGAGTTTGGGGTCTCTGAACTCACAATTTAAAAATACATCTTTTGCTAAAGTTGGTTCTTAGATTGTCTGTTTGAAAGTGGCACTTTTAGAAAGTGGGCATTTTCTTGTTTAACCATTCTGTGCCCCTGCCTGGCTTGGCTGTGGAATACACATCTGGGTCAGACTGATAGTTGGGCTGTTTTGTGAATTCACTCTAGAGAGTGACACAAAGGGAGCTGAGGTGTCTTGCATATCCTGATGTGTTTTCCTGGGCTAGAGTGGGAGGGAGGAGCTGACTCCTTCACTTGAAAGGGCTGTGCCTGCCCTCACACAATACAGTCCCCAAACCCTTAGGGTGTGTCTGGGGCATGGCAAGTAAGAGACAGGGTCTCGTGTACTACAAGGACCTTCCTTTGAAGTCTGCCTACTTCAAAGGCAGAAATGAATATAAGTATTGGGCTGCTGACCCCACAACTTTAGATTACTTCTGGATCAAGAAGAACCTCTGTCAAGGAGAAGAGCTTGATGCTTGAGGGAGACCTGACACTCTGCATGTTGCTTTGCTCTGCTGCCCTTCTACTGATGCTTCGGCCTTAAGAGGGACAGGACTGGACTTTGCTTTCTGAAATCCTGCTTATGAAGTTTCTCCATGGGCTTGGACTGAGCTTGTCCCCTGTTCTGAAGTCTCACGGCCATCAAAGACTTGTTCTGCAAGCCCCTTGCTGAGACCCCTACCATGCCATGTGCTGCCACATCCAGTCCCTGGGCCCTTGAAAGGAGAAGCTGGTGAACACAAGGTGAAAATCCACGCACCAGAGCCGAGCTGCAGAAAAACTGATGCAGCACCGGTGAAATCGGCACTGCCAGTTCAGCGCAGATTCATCACTACTGTGCGTCTGGATTTTGCACGCATCATCGCTGAGCGTCAAGATCTACAGCATTACCGCACAGACACGAGGCTGCGGGGCTGGAGGTGGACACATCATCTACCCGGTGGGGAAAGAATCGACGCATGGTCTCACTTGTGAGTCAGGAATTGAAGCATTGCTTGCTTTTCCGTCGCATCACCTTACCTGCAGCTTTATTTTTGAAGCTCACAAGGTACTTTCTGTTAGAACAACACATCCATTGATTTCTATGGATTTTTTTTACTTTAAAATAGTATTTCTCTTTTTGTGCATGTTTGATTTTTGTGGTTTTAGTCTTGTTTGATTTACACAAATATTGGCTATTTTTCTAAACTGGTGTGGAGTTCATTTGTAGTGTATTCACTGATTTACTGTACTCTAAACACATTACCACTGATGTAAGCTTGGCTGCTTGTGCCAAGCTTCCAAGGGGGTGAACAGGGGGTACTTTAGCTATGTGACTCCCTTACCCTGACTAGAGTGAGGGTCCCTACTTGGACAGGGTGTAATCTGACTGCCAACTAGAGACACAATTTCTAACAGTATTTAAATGGCAGAATATGTACTTTAAGTTTTACATGCCCTGGTAGTGAAAAACTCCCAGATTTGTTTTTCACTACTGCAAGGCCTATATCTCCCTAAGGATACCATTAGGATTATCTGATTACATTTTAATAGTGTAATTCCCAATCTAGAAGAGATACATTTGTCAGGTTTGGTGTCTCTTAACTCACAATTTAAAATCACAACCTATGGTGAGGTCAGATTGTAAATTGCAGTTCTGAAAATTCCACTTTTAGAAAGTTGACATTTTTTTTACTTTAGCCATGTGGGGCCAGATGTATCAAAATCACATTTTGCATTCCCTAAATAGCAAATTTTAAGAAATCGCTATTTAGGGAATGCAAAATGCTATATAACACAATAGCGATTCCCTAATAATGTTTCCTACAAAACCAAGGGTGCCGAGGGCCTAAGACCCCCTTTGATGCACCCCCAAAACATTTGTGCACATGTAAAGCCCATACATGCCCTGAAGGCATGTGTGTGCTACATAGCACTTTAGAAAAAAAGGATTTTTAATGTGTTTTTTAAAATTGCACTTAGTTACCATCAACTTGGAGTTGATGGTAATAGCATTTCCTAAATGCCCAGTTGCATTTAGGAAATACTTTATACATGTGCATAGTGAATCGCAAATAGGAATTCCCTACTTGTGATTTCCTATTTAGGGAATCACAAATCGTGATTACCTATTTGGAGTCGCAATTTTAGGGAAACGCAAAAACTGTGATTCCCTAAAATGGGACTGCAATGTCTTTCATACATTGTGAAAGGCTATTTTGCATTCGCAAACGTGAAATTTACCAATTCGCACCGTTTGCGAATGCAAAACCTTTTGATACATATATCCGATAGTGCCTACTACCTGTCTCCGATAAACGTCTGGGATGGGGTGACAGCTGGACTTGTGCATTTTCTCTAAACAGCCACACACATAGAGAGCTTAGATGTGACTGATAGGCCATGACAATCTCAATGGGCCATCCTAGGCAGGCTGAGAGGGAGGGGCTGACACTTCCACCTGAAAGGGCAATTTCCTGCCAAAAACAAAGAGCTGCATACCCCTCTGTAGTAAGTCTGGAGCCAGGACAGGAAGGAATGGTCTTTGGGCACTTTAAAGACCCTTCATTGAAGTCTCCCTCACTTCAAATGCACAACTGGACAGAATTACTGTACCGCTGACATCACTAACTCATTACACTACTGGACCCGTTGATACTCTGCCAGGAAAAAGACTGCTGCTCTACTACAAGGACTGCTGCTCTACTGAGCTGCTACTCTGCTGGACTCCTGCTTTGCTGAGCTGGCCTACTGCTGTCTTGCCTGGGGGTGAGAGGGACTAGACTTGCATCTTCACATCCCAGAACCAAAGTGACTCCACGAGCTTGCTTAATTACCTCCTGTTCTTCTGACGTCTCAAGGACACAAAAGACTTCCAACTCACCTGCTATAGCTCTGGACCCTTCTTCAACAAGCTTCTGACCCCTAAAAGGTGCTTCTCCATTACTGGGCCCCTGGAAGTCATTTTTACTCCTGAAATTAAGCTTTTGGGCTCTTCACAACCACAAACGGTCCCGCTTGCTCCGGAACTGCACCGCTAGCATGAGAATCAATGTGAGTCACTGCAAGCTCATCTCTTCGCACAGCTAGCAACTCCATTCATGTCCACGAGGCTCCAGTGCAACTGTCCGCAACACCCTGACCGACTCTTCTCACCCGTGGACCACTGCCAGCGATGCTCTCCTTGCTCCTGGTGAACTTCTTCCCCTCGAAAGGGGACGCTTGGCTCACTTCTAAGAAGGTAAAACTTTAGCAAGACTTAGCTGGGACTGTATCCAACCCTGGCTCCATCACAGTCGAGCACGTTTGGATTTATCCTGGTCTAGCGCAACCAGATTTCCCTGGTTGGCACTTTATGCTTTTAAGCACTATATTGCATTTTATTATAAAAAAAATCAGATCTTGACTTCTACCTATTGGAGTTTTGTTGTTTTAGTCTAGTGTTTTTGATACAATTAAGCTCTATTGTCCTAACCAGGTATGGTGTCTTTTTTGTGAAGTGTTTTCAGTGTGTTACTGTTTGAATTCTTACACAACTTTGCCTCCTAAGTTAATTATGACTGCTCTGTGCCAAGCTACCAGAGAGTAAGCACAGGTTAGCTTTTATTGTGTGTCTGACTTGCCCTTTATTAGGACTGGGGTTCGTGCTTGCCCAGGTGCATACCTCTGCTAACTAGAAACCTAATTTCTAACAGAGAGCATTATACAAACTGCACACTAGTGAAAATTATTACCAGACTCTGATTCTGGCAGAGGACTGGCACTCAGATTTGGGGTTTGTTCTTAAGAGTTAGCTGAGATGAGTACCATCTATAAATATCATCTGACAATCAATGTCATCCCAACTTAAACATCTTCCTGAACCCCACAATACTTTCACTGCAGTGTTTGGCTAGATAATTTTGCGTTTCCTACATGACATTCATTTTGTCAGGAAGTAAATGAATTTACTCTCTCGAAATTAATTATGGGCTGGTAATCTTTCCTGTACCCTTCTATTTAAACATTTCCTCAAATTACCAGTTTTAACGCCCAAGTGTAAAAACTAGCAGACAACCAACAGCACAGACTAGAACCATGTTCGTGGCTCAATGTGGTTAAAATTGTGCTGTTCGACACACTATCTCTCGACCATGGCAGACTTTGGGCCTCTTTTAGTAGAAACTGGTGCATCGTGACCGATGCACCAGTTTTCTTGCACCGCCCTATGCCCCCCTAATGACACCATGGGAGCGCTGTATTTATACTACAGTGCTCCATGGCGCACAGCGTCCACAACTGCGTCAGAAATTCCGATTCATTTGTGGCGCTAAACCTTAGCATTGCTGGACTAGCACCAAAAATGTTGATGTTAGTCCAGCAATGCTAAGGGGGCCCTATTGAAAAGAGCACAGCGGCACTTTAACTACTGCCCTCAGCATCCATTAAAAAAATGATGCTCTGACGGTGCAGAATGGTGGAGTGAAATATTCCTGCGGGGCTTTTTGCGGGGGAATGCCTACCTTGCATACATTATATCTGGCACAGGTATAATGTGGCGCAAGGCTTTAAAAACTGGCGCAATGGTGCCATTCTGCCAGTTTGTAAATATGGCACTGTGTGGGGGGCTGTTTGTGCCGCCTTATTGTAAAAAAAAAAAGAAGCTACGGCGGCACAAAACCTTTGTAAATGAGGCCCTTTGTTTTCTGCCTCTAGCCCAAGGTGCTTAAAACCTTCTATTACAGGCTGTGTGAACATGTGATGGAGGTAATTTTCTGCCAAGCATTTGCTCACCAACTATTTGGTTGCTTAGCGCTTTGGTGCAGAACATATCTGCTGTTTTGGGTTTGCCACGTGGTAGGGCGATGTGGGAGGTACTCATGGACATGCCTCAGCAGCGTGGATACGTTTGGGGTTAATTCAGGTTTCACCCACCTCCCACTTGAGCCCTGTATCACTTTACAAAGAAGCAGAAGGGAAAATTAATGTAAATGAGTCATCTTCCAAATCAACAGACCTGGGCAGCCTTACCCAAAGTTGCCTACCACTTTAGCTTGCCTCACAATAGTGGAACTAAAATGGATTCACCGTGCACTCTAGCAAATCTGCACTCATACCTCACACTCAGCCCTACCATACATGAATGTGTACAAGCATCTTTCCATACATGTACCGCACCTTGTACATGGAGAAGGCCAGTTGGCATCTCCCTCTGGAGGAAACAGGGAAAAAGATAGGTCCCTTCACTTAAAATTCGGCCACTACCATCAGTCCCCATAACCTGAGTATAGAGTGCAGCAGGCTCCTAAATAACAGTGTGTTTTCAGTACTTCCTCCACCACAAAGCGTCCGTCTGGAATCTAAGCCCATTAAGTACTGATAGTCCTTTAGTGAGCTTGAGGGGGGAACAACAGAAACCAGAAACACTGTACAGACACGGGGCAGGCCAGGAAGGCTCTTCAGGGCTACAGAGGGTACTTTCCATTACAGCAACATTAAACAAATATGTCTAGGGTCCTGATTTAGAACTCAGTGCATGGGTTACACTGTCACAACAGTGGCCGATATCCTGTCCACCTAAATCTAGATCCTATTCTATCCTATAGAATTTAGATTTCGGGGGCAGAATATCCATCAAGTTTGTGGCAAAGTAACCCATCCACCAAGTTCTGAATCAGGATCTTTCTTATGAAGTGCAAGAATGATACATTTTTAAATCTACAATGCAGAGTTCCACATTCCCCTTTCTCCAAAGGTTTAAAAGTCAGGCTGAAGACTGAATATTGGATAATAACACTCCAAAATGGAGCAGGGATAGTTTTTTGAAGGTTAGTACTCTCTGTGGCACCTTAGGTGGCTTGAAAAAGACATATATGCAGCACAATAATTTAAAGGACCTGGCCTGGCTTTTCAATCTAGACAGTCCCCGTTAATAAGACCAGAGCTGATTTGAATATTTTAAGGCTCTTTTTAGAATGTCAATGGTTTGAACGATCTCCACTGTGAATGATGCGAATTCATCTGCTTAAAGTACCCACAATTGTATTATAAAAACGTAGGTTTCATTTCATGCTAAATCATTTTTTTGGAAGTTTCCAAGTGCTTTAAATAATAGGTCTTATGTGACACTACTATTAGTAGAATACTCATTTTAGGCCTCATACAATTCATTGTTAATAACTTCTAGTTTGCAATGTGCACACGCATGCAGTTTTTCCATTGCTAAATGCAGTAACTTTACCTTTCCATGATCTTACCTAATGTAATGTAGTTTTTACTGAATTTATTGACCTCAGAAGGATAAATGGCTAATTTGATCCAGCTGGTATTAAATCGCGTATTCATATTTCTGCTGTGAAGCATGCACTCATTTGGCCTCCTGTGAACTACATGTTAGTTTTGTGTGCAGAGGAATGTTAATTCATTTTAAAAAGTTAATAATATACCAATCAATCAAACAGGATTAATAAAGTGCAGCAAATCACCCATGCTTTGCGGTGGTCTGTTCATTCGAACAACCATATCTTGAGTCCTTTTCTGAATTCTTGGAGTGATGAAGCATTCCTGAGGTGCAGGGGAAGGTCGTTCCAGACTTTGGCTGCCAAGTGAGAGAAGGAGAGTCCTCTGCAGTTGGACCGGCAGATCCAGAGGGTGTCTGCAAGAAGAGCGAGGCGGATCAAAGGTGTTTAGTCAGTTGTTGGAAGGTCATTCACTTGTTGATGTAGGCTAGCCCTTCGTTGTACATTGCGTTGCATGCGTGGGTCAGCATCTTGAACTAGCATCTCTTCTGGATCCGGATGTGAGTCCATCTGTAGAGGTCAAGGATGAGTCCTGCAGCTGAGGTTTGTATTGTCTCTAGTCTCTTCAATTCAATTTATGGCACTAAAAATATATTTATGTTTTGTAACCACCCTCCTTTGCTGTTGCAGTCACATCACTGAATATTTGTCTCTTAGAGGAAAAAATGATGCCTGCTATTATATAGTAGGGCATGTAGTTTTAGGGACCACAGCATAGGACTGCTGAGGTGCCTAGTGTCATTTTAGAGGCAGGCCTGACTTGCTGGCTGCTTTTAAACTAAAGTTATATGCAAATACTACTTTGGAATTAAAAGTACTTCAAAAGTCTCAAAATATCTTATTTTGTACATATGTCACCCCTAAGGTGTGCCCTATGTGCCCGTAGGATTGGGTGCCATGTAACTATAAGCAGGGACCTTATAACAATTGTTTTATAAGCCCTGGTGGGGTAAAATAGCTAAATTTGTTTTTCCCTCACTGTAGTGAATGGCCACCATAGACTAAACTGGGGAGACATTATTTTAATTAACAAAGTCCCCATAAGTGTCAGATACATTGAGTATCAAGGTAATTGTTATAATAAATCCCACAACTTGCAATTGTTGGATTTAATATAACTAGTTCAGGTAAAGAGTTTTAAAACTCTACCTGAAAGTTGACAACTTCAGCTCTGTAGTGCCCTTTTCTGACTGGCCAACCTCTGTCAGCCTGGCCAGGCTGCGTTGATGAGGTGTGAAGAGGCCTGGGCTGAACACAAAAGATGTGCCTGCAGGAAGAGATCTGCCTCAGCAAATGAAGAAACAGGATTGGGGGAGAGCAGACAAACTAGTCTTCAAAGGCAGGAAGGACATTTTGAGCAGCTCAGGGCCTCACCCACTTCTTGCACCCTAGACAATTAGGTGCCCTCTTCATTAGATTAGGAGAGGACAGGAGAGGGGTGTGTTTAGGATTTTCAGCCACACCAGTGTGTGGGCCCAGCCAGAACTAACCTCCAAAAATCACTTTCACCCATGTTGGATTTTTTAAGAATGTTGCTCCCTGGGATTGATTTTTGCCACACTTCCCAGGGAGTGTTCATCAAAGGGGGAAGGAGTCAGCCTGTGATTGGACAACCAGGTCCTGCTGCTTTCCACCCAGGAGCAAGGATAAATATGGAGGAGCTGCACCCACATCTCAGATCCCTACAAGGAAGAACATCAGAAGAAGGAGGACTGCCCTGCTGGACCCTTGACCTGCACCTGGACACTGCACTCTGAAGGACTGCACCAGCTGCACACTTGGGATTCACCACAAAAAGGAGGACTTTGCCAGGCTTCAACAGGTTCAAGAAGGGACTCCCTGCAGGTGTCAGGTGGAAAATAGCAAAATAGAGTCCCCTGCATCAATTCCTGAAGAAACTGACCAGCTGACCACTGTCCAGTGGTCATTTTAGAGTTTGAGCCAGGTACATTCTGGAAGTTGGAGTCCTAACCATCAAGGAACAACTCAGCTTCTGGAACCTCGGGGTGAGTTGTGGACTCCTAAAGGACCTTCAAATACCTTATGTTCTTCCAGAAGTATGGAGAAGATTGGAGAACTTTTTGTAAAAATCTCCATAAAGGGGCCGACCATCGAGAGTCAAGCCGGCTTACGTCGACCACGACCCGGCCTGACTTGCAGGTTCGTCCCACTGAAAAGCTCCAGAGCCCCGGACTTCCAGGATTTCACTGGGGGCTCCTGGAAAGGCAATCCGACGACATCAACTCAAAATTGGCTTGCTGTGGAGGGGTGTCCGATGTCAGGGAGAAAAAGCTCCCAAAAAGTGAGTACTTCCGAAGGTAAAAAAGTTGACCTGGACTTTCCGTACAGCACACCTTATGAGGGCTCCAGGGACATCGGATTAAGATTCAGCTTTGGCCCAGACAAAGATTTTCATCCTGAAAAATTGTCTAAGTCCAAACGTAGAAATCTTCACAGAGGTCTACTGTGATGCTTATATGAAGAGGTCTCCAGGGAGGTCGGATCGGATTTGTGACTTCGTCCCTTTAAAGAAAATCTTCAAGAAAATGACTAAGTCCGAAGGTAAACTTTTGAGCGAGGCTTCCCGCTTGCTGTAGCCGAGTAGGGCTCCATCGCGGTCTGCCTGAAACTTTGACTTTGCCCCGGTCAAGGTGCAACCAGATGACCAGATTGGCACTTTTTGTTTCTATGCGCTAGAAAACATTAATTCTTTAAAAATTCATATCTCCAGTTCCCCTTATCTGATTTTATTGTTTTGATGTCAAATTAAAGCTAAAAATAGTTCCTATTTTTATAAATTGGTTTGGGATTTTTAAACAGTTTTCTGTGTTTTACTTAATTACTGTTTTGTGACTCTTGAATGCTTTACACACTTTGGGGCATATTTATGGAAAGTGGCATTGTACATAGTGCAGCACCACTTTCCCGGTACCCCGTAGCACCCTCCTACTGCCACCATGTGTGTGCCGTATTTACAATATGGCGCACCATGGCGCAGTGTATGGGGCAAAAGCGTCATTTTTCATGACGCTATTGATGTACTCTGCAGGCGTAGTGCCAAAATATTGGCGCTACTCCTGCAGAGTACATAGGGCCCCATTCTAAAGAATGGAAGGCCCCTTTTAATGCCTGCTCTTGAGCAGGTGTTAAACTTGCCATAAAAAATTGCCTAAGGAAATTTCAAAGATTTCCTTATGCTTTTTTTCCGGCTCCCCTAATGGGGGAACGCCCCCTTTGCATACATTATGCCTGGTGCAGGCATAATGTAGCACAAAGGGTCACAGAGTGGCGCAATGCATGCATTGCAAAACCCTGTAAATAAGGCATGGAGATTTTGGCCTCGTTGGGCCACAATAGCGTAAAAATCAATAGTGTTAGTGTGGCGCCAGGTGGCGCTAGGGCACTATAAATATGCCCCTTTATCTTCTAAGCTAAGCCTTGTTTCTCGTTGCCAAGCTACTAACGGTTGAGCTGGGGTTAATTTATTGAGACCTAACTGAACCTAGTGGGGGTTAGTGGCCTATTGCTATGTGTAGGTACTTACCTGCCCTTACCAATAGTCTACTTTCCAACAATTGTGTTTTGGTTCTGGATTGAATTATAGACTCCGGGGCAGGGGAGGGGGATTTAAGTGTGTGTGTGACCCTGAACATCAACCTATCAACACTTGTCAGTGTGTTTGCACTGTTAGGTTGTATTTTTTGATCTTGATAGTTTAAGGCTATGTTGGTAAAAATAGGCTCATCCCTCCAGTATAATAATATATTAAAACAAAATTAAGAGCT
This sequence comes from Pleurodeles waltl, assembly GCF_031143425.1. Classification (NCBI taxonomy): domain Eukaryota; kingdom Metazoa; phylum Chordata; class Amphibia; order Caudata; family Salamandridae; genus Pleurodeles; species Pleurodeles waltl. The sequence goes on from NC_090437.1 coordinate 153,769,479, forward strand.
ACATAGATTCATGATTTGAATGCATCCAAAGCAGAAATGAACCTGCTCACAAAAGAGGGCAAAATAGTGTATGTAAGTCAAACAAATACAAAAGGGAACATGGTATCAGTGCCCATACAAGGGCTGGATACGATGCCATTAACAAATAAATCAAATAATTACAACACATATAATCAATTCAATTGTGTATGTAAAGTCTCTTTTTACGGTTAGACAAGTGACATTTTGGTGCCCCTACACTTGAAGGTTATCTTCTTGAGGACTGACAGACAGTTAGACTGCATTACTTACTTGCAAGCTTTCAAATCCCAACTTGACATGTGTGAGTGAATGTTTGCAAATTGCCATCTATAGAAAAGTTTCATGAGTGCATAGACATTATTGGTTAAACAAGCTGATAACTGTCCCCATCTTATGTGTTAGTACCACAGTTAATGCAGTTGCATTCAGACAGCAACAGTTTGCTTTCTGTACTTTGCAATTACTCTTTTTTTCCATTATAGGTAGGGCCTAAAGAAGCTAACATATGACGTGTTGCTAGCTACAAGAACAGTACTGGAATTTGGAATCGTGTGTAATGTGGCCATTGGGCAGCTATGCTTTGGCCCTTCCATCTGTGTTGCTGTTAAGTACCAAGAGCTATTTACAAATAAGAGAGTGGCACACTCTAAGGCCCATATTTATGGGGAAATGGTGTAGGGCAGTGCCGCAAGCCTTCTTGCTGTTCTACCCAAAGCCAATTAGAAAGGGCAGGAATGCATCGTATTTCCCCCTGCACTGGTGCACAATTGGTTGCCTAGTGCCAACACAGGCAACCTTGCACCATGGTGCAAGGGTGCCTGCGTTGCATGCAGGATTCTTTTTGTGCAGGATGGGGCACCTTCCTGCACTAAAACAATCCAGAGAGGCTTTTTCCTCCCCCTATGTGAGCTCCAGAATGCAGCACACATGGAAGGAGGAAAACACAAGAAGAAATGAAAATATGCTCTTGGGAGGCATAAGGTTTTGGCGGTTTTACGCGATTAAGTAAATCTGGGGCAACATCAAAATCAATGGGTGTTGCATGTGAAAACCAATCGAAATACCCATGGAATGCATCCCTTGCGCAGAGTAAGGCAACTTTGTCTTTGTCTTACTCCAGATATAAGAGGCCATGCAAAGCTAAGCAAAGTTGCTTTGCGTGGCCTCATAGATATGGCTGAGAGGCTTGAGCCCGCAGAGCATAAAAAATAGTGATGCTCCAGCGGCACATGCCTCTCATAAATAAGACCCTACGTGTGAAAGCTTTGTGCTAAGACTTTGTACTCCCCAATAGTTGCTTCATATTTAGAAAAGGGGTAGAGGTTAGCACAGCCATGCTGAGAAATCCCATAATTAGGCACGAATAATCCTATTTTATGCTAAGAATGGCCATTATTATCCCACAGCCCTATATGACGTCATAACTAACTCATCTATACAACTCTACAAAAACCCTCATACAAACTCATCCATCAATTATCAAGCACGTTCACTAATAGAAAGCCAGAATTATTTGTTGAGCCAGTACTTACGTTCTTTTCCCAACATATTGTTCTATGTTTTTAGCTGTGTTCATAGGCCATAGCAAAATGTGTTTACACTGGCATAATCTCATGTAATTATGCATTTCACTTTCTGCTTTTTAGGCAAAATGCCTGAGATTACGCATTTACACCATGTTGAATATTTGAGATTTAATTCAATTAAGAATTCTATCACATGAGCAAAAAAGCAACGCAATGAAACAGAATGACATGTGCAATCTTGCATCCAAAATGGACGCATTTCATGATAAAAAAAATAAAGCAAAATGCTGGACCTGCTTTTCACGTTATTCTGAATGACCTTTTGGGCATTTTGCATGATCTCCATAAAGGAAATTACTCACATTTTGCTGAGGCTTACTATATTTCCTTATCAGAGATGCTCACTACTTTCTTTCTTCCCTTCCAACGGTGATGGGGCTCCCTCCCCGCCAACACACTTGTCCACCTGCCCAATTTTGATGTGGGCGGACCTTAAGCTTGGTCACACAGGTGATTACTCCATCACCGCCATGGCCAAACTTTTCCAAATGCCTGACGGTCACTGAATAATTGGTTATGTATCCATGTGCCTAATTAGGATGGGAGGACAGCCAGTTATTTTTTTACTGTCCGCAACCACCAGGCAAGTACTGGCAGTGAGCAACAGTAAACAATAAATAATGCCCCCTCTCCATGGGAGATGACCCCAATGGCAAAGGGAGCGTTATCCTTTTTATTTTCAAAAAGAGAATCCAGTTTAGGGATTTGCTTTGTGAAAAGAACAAAAGAAAACTGTTTGGTGCAAGACTCTATCATAATGATGGAGCCCTGCACAAAACAGCAAAATACACTGACAGGAACTTCCATGACAGCAGTTACTGCTGATGCTTTATCAGTGACCACCAGCTTCGCGCTCATTCATATATCTGGTGGGCAGTTCTTTCACCAGGGTGACAGAGTAATTTACTCCGGCACCCTGGTGGAACAACAGGCCATCCGCTAGGAAATAAATCAGCCTCAAAAAGTGAAAAGGAGGGAGAAGCCCTCAACCGCAATGAAGAAATATTGTCCTGGGGAGGGCCAAGCTTCTAGGGGACAATACAACACTCCATTTTTTTATGTTTCTAAATTTGCTCTGGAGAGGGGGCATGCTTGGGGCCCAATGAACACGGATTTAGTACACCCAGTGAATAACCCCATCTCTCCAAGGGTCAGTACATTAAAGAGACTCTCACGAAGACTCCATTCCCCAGGACATGGACATAATGCCTGGACATGTCGCGCCCCCCCCCCCCCAACCTGAGTCGGGATATGAGAACACCCAGCAACACATTTCCTGGATGCAGTGGAAAACATAACCAGTCTGCTCCCGTAATCCAGCAAGCGGGAGAGCATGATCAAGATAACAGTTTGCACACCACAGAATGGCTATGCCATGGCAGGATGTGGCCTGGGCCTCGGGCTTCCCTTGCAGCCACCAATGGAAAAGGAGGCTGTGAGTGCTCCGTGTTGGACTTGGACCCCCAAAATAAAAGATGAGGGGCTGCAGCGATAGGCCATGGTTAAAAAAAGCAGAAACAGACATTCAGTCATTATACATACCCGAGGCCATGGAGCTCCCCATAAGCCCCCACAAGCTTATGGAGCACTCTATGGCCAAGGGCATGCCTAATGAATGAGCAACTTTTTAAATATGGCCCCAAGGATGGGCATGGACACCACCAACAGTTTTGATATACTGTTGTGGGGTGCATGGAGGTCAGTAGCCCCCAGAGGGTATCCCCTCAAATATTCACCTCAGTCTCCAATGACATACCACTATTACCAAGCACTCCTTGAGCTGCAGCTTTTGTTGTTGGGTTCTGGAGTGCAGGAACCCCACATGCTAGCCACTAAAATATCACCCTAAATCTCAGGTGCATTGTAATTATGACCCCAGAAGCAGCTTAGTACAGCTACCAATCACTCCTGGAGCTGGAAAATTTGTTGTTGGATTTTGGAATGCAGGTACACCAATTGGTTGGTAGCAAAGCTGCAGTAGCAGCATAATGAGGATAAAAGAAATACTCTGAGCACTGGACTACATGCCCCAGATCTCCCAACTGGGCGAGAGGTGGACATTCCACTCACAGCATCTGCTGGTGCCTTAAAAGAAACACAGGATTCCCACGCGTGTCTGAGTGAAGACCAGGCCAAGAGTGGGCCCGTCTGCGCATGTCAGTGGTGGGAGGAGGCTGGGCCACTCCTCTGAGATCGTGTTCCGTAGTTTTGAGGCTTTCTGTCTTGTTACTATTTACACTTTTGCAAGGGTCAGGTACTGATATAGTCAAACGGAAGCCCACCTCCAGCAATAACCTATTTTACCAATGTGATGGGGGCCATAGAGCAGAAGATTAGCTCTGTGGAGGAATGCTTGAGCACTGAAATGAAATCATCTGGGAGTGGACATTGAAATTGGCTGGGCTCTTGATTTTGGAGGCTAATTCCCCAACACAATTGGCTGGCACCAGAAGGAAAAATCCATGTGCTGTAGACCTCTCTGATGTTATAGTCTCTCTGGAGGATGCGCCCATGCACTTACCAGCATCAGACTCACTCTGTTCCCCGCCACCTTCAAAAAAGACATGCTCTCAGGGCAAGCAAAGTAAGACTATGCAAGGTATTAAGGCCCATATTTATACTCCGTTTGCACTGAATCAGTGTAATTTTTTTACGCTAATTCAGTGCAAACTTAACTCCATATTTATATTTTCACACTAGACCCGTCTAGCATCAAAGTATTGGAGTTTATCTCATTTTTTGGATGCGTGAAACCTCCTTGTGTCAATGAGATGCAAGGTAGGCATGCCCATCAAAAAAATGATTCAAAGCCCCTAGCGCCATATTTATCCACCCCAGCAAAAATGACACACGGGTGGGAGGCGGACCCAAAGAATGACGTTAACTCCGATTTGCATCAAATTTTAACGCCTGGATCATTTTAAAATGAGGTAAACACAGCACTACTTAAGGAAAACACACAAAAGCAACATTACCAACCCACAGGACAACTTGGAAGTGCTGCTGCTCCAGCTTGTGAGATGACGCAGAGGAGAGCAACATCAACAGCAACCACCACCACCACAATGCGGCCCACAAAGGCAACGCAGAAGGCAGGAGAGGATATTCAGAAACAGGACAACCGTCCATGGCCTCAGTGAACAAGACATTATGAGAACATTCAGACTCAACTGGCAAGCCATACTACACCTGGTGCACCACATTGAGCCACAAATCACAGCCAGCCTGCAGATCCCACACAATATACCACCTGTCACAAAGCTGCTAGATGTCTTGCATATGCTGGCAAGAGGCTCATTTCAAACAACGAGTACCCTGGTTGTTGGTGTGTCACAGCCGTCATTCTCTGTGTTCCTGCCAAAGGTATTAGATGCAGTAATCTCACTGACGCCCGCCACATCAGCTTCCCCAACACCCAGCAAAAGCAGCAGGAGATAAAAAAGGGGTCCTACCAATTTCATGGCTTCCCGCATGTGCTTGGTGCAATTGACTGCATCCGTGTCCGACTTGTTCCACCTGCAGCAACAGAGCACTTATACCGGAATTGCAAGCACACGCATTCCATTAATGTGCAGGCCATAGTGGACCACCGGGGAGTATTCACAAATATTTTGGCCAAGTATCCTATGAGTGTCCATGACGCCTTCATATTCCACCACAGCGGGATCAACAAACACTTCAAGGATGGACAATATGGAAATGGCCTACTTGTGGGTAAGTCAACAAACGTAGCAATATACATACAACACACCAACACTGTAGGACAAAGACATACACTATTCCACAAAACACATGACCAGGGTTACACAGATGTGCAGGTAACAACACACATGCACCATGCTGTAGTACAGCACAATCAGTGCACACCACATGTACGTAACACACCAAACGACTACAAGTGCCCACGGGTTGCCTACTACATCCACTTCACACACAGTACACCAAAGAATAGCACAGCAATGTCAATGGCATACATCATGGTCATATTATGTAAGTCTCACATAGGCACAGGTCCCTCAAATCATGCCGTGCACGTCACTGCCAGAACAAAAATCAAATGCCAGACAACTAGTGGCAATACCAACTATATCTTATGAACACATACTTGACTTACCTGGAGTGTGCATATACATCTGCCTGACGCTTTGGGTCACACACATAGGAATACAAAATTAATGCCCATCACATACCATGTGCCAAATTTGTGAGAAGTGGAACCACACCTACTGTACTGCAACCTCACATGCACCACTTACTGACCCACAACACCATCATGTCAGTACCATAAACAATAAATGGCCCGCCATGGGGTAGAGTCGCTGTTGGACAGTGCAGATCATGGATGCCTTAGTTGGACCCAGGAGGAGTAATTGGGACATCACTGACCTTACATGAACTGTACCAAGGGACACATTTGTTCAGTAGCTAAGTTCCACCCCATAGCCTGCACTGTGCATGTGTTGAAGGTATAAATGCTGAAACATGTTTTGGAAGATGGGAAAGACACTGGTAGTAATGTTGATCCTCCTGAAACAATGGGATACACATTCTTGGACACCTGATGGCTGCCACAAACATCAGCTGCCACGTAGGACCACTAAGGGACCAATGTAAGAGCCCCCAATGCTATTGTCATGGCCTGCACTGTATGTACAAGTTGGTGGATGACCACTCTTTTGTGACTTGAAGCCATATTGGAAATCGGCCACCCTCCCACGCAGCACTTCGCGTGGAAGGGGCGTGAAATGTGTGCTGCTGCACGTCTGTCAGCACAAGATACATAGCATGATGATGCTGACTCAGATGTAGGTGTCACCTAAAACCTGAGGCAATGCCAACATCAAACACCACCGCAGGGGTGCCGTTTGCAGGTTGCAATAAGGAAATAGACTGATTTGAACTCATATTAATGTGCCAACCAATGCATGCTGCATACTGCTGCACACACAGAAAGAGCCAATTGGCCATCAAAACAGCATATGTATAGGGAGGTGTCCCTTCCTGCACAGATAACTCTACCTCCACAGGGCAGCTAGCCAAGCACCCTAGTGCAAGGTTGGTAGGGTCAGTGTACGGCTGCAAATAAGCCAATGGCAGAGGGGACAACAATGGGTTGCCAAGTAACATGTTACACATGGTTCATTCCTGCATAGTCAAACTATTGCAGCACAGTGCTGCCAATGTTGGAGCTGCGTTGAGCACTGTCACTTACTCATTTAAATGGGCCTAAGTGTTGCACTTCATCTGTAATGACATGTCAAAACAGTTGGAATGTCCAGGCTCTGTAGTGCTACTATGTTGCCACTACATCTGACCTCATAGTGTTGTGAGGATGAGTCATGTCCCCTCTAGTGATAGCACACTGATACAAAGGTGCACTACACAACGTATGGTACATACATACTGACCATCAGTTAGGATTCCAAATCATATGTCCCAGGTCCTTGAGCCAATACTCAAGATGGTCATGTCCAACAACACAGTGCTAAGCAAACTTTGCCTAAAGCCAGGAACTCACACCATACCACAAGCCCATATGAGTCACAACCACCTCAAAATAACCACTGCCATGCTACATGACGAACCTGTTGCAAGCCTTAACAACAACTTACTCCTATTATCTTTTGCAGTGCATCAGAGTTATGGCATACAGCCATGGATTATGACCCCATTTGCAGACCCAAGCACAGCAGCAGACCGTGCATACAATGAGGGACATCGTAAAACATGGAATATCGTGGAGAGGACATTTGGCATACTGAAGACAAGATTCAGGTGCCTGGACCTCACAGGAGGCAGCCTCCGATATGCCTCACACATTGTCTGCAAAATCATCATGACATGTGCTATCCAGCACAACATATGTGTTGACCAGGTTGATGACCTGCCTGAGGAGGAGAAGGAGAATGGTGGTGTAGAAATGGAGGAGAAACGGCACAACACTGCTGGGATACGCCGCAGACAGCACATAGTTGAGAACTTTTTCATTTCAGAGCCACTTAAATTCCCTTGTCAATTTAGTAAATAAACACTTCACCTATACAACCAATCCTGCTTTGGTCTCTTCAATCTCCACTACATATAAGATAGGAATGTGAGTCTAACCTCAGGGAGCATGTTACAAATATGAATCTGACAAGTACTGTTGCAGCATCATATGTGATGTGTAAGATTGTACTGCCACCATCACAAACATCACCAATAGCCTCATCACTGGTATGTAACAACTGAAGGACACAATCTATGGATCACAACATATCTTGTACAACCATGTTGCCAGCTTGTCCATCAATAGCTCATCACACACAACTACATCATGTCCAAATAGGAAGTATACAAGGGGCCCACACATGAGGTTGTGGATGTCCAAAATAAGAAAGTTAGTCATGTTGGAACAGAACACTGTCACAACTCAGTGAGAGGTGTGCAATGGCTGCATGGAACATGTGTGACGATGGGGGAACATAATTTGTAATAATAGTCATCATGATTTGCCCAGATATAACAAGCAATGGAAGAAGTTGGACCTGCACAGTACAACCATGGTAATCTGTACTGCCACTGCCTTGGTGCCCAATCCTGACACAGGGTACACATGACCTCACACATTGCATGGACACGTCTGTGGGATACACTTCAGTATAGATGAGAACATATGCAGCTAGAACTGCAGGTCCACCACACAAAACCAACAACCATTTGTAAATGCAATGAGTTTAATCAAACATTTGTGGTCAAAACATAATCTGGGTGGCATGTAGGCAGAGTGTGTCATACACAGTATGTACCAAAGATGTACACATGTCAGACATATATGTAGGCCACACACATGTCTCCATAAACTCCAAATCTACATGCAGAAACAGTTGTTGGGTAACACTTCCTAGGTAGCATTGGTTCAGCCATCATCAACAACGCTTGAGCTGTGTATGTAGTTTTAAATATTATGCTCTGTATGACAACATCACGCATCACATACGAAAACACAATACAAAATCACAAACCACAACTATTGCATTGTACTGACTGCCAAACATATGTGGATACACTGTTGTCACACATGCATATATATATGCACAACGTGCAATTATTTGCATGCTGTTGACTCTGTAACACACACATCAGTCTAACAGACCAATCACACCCTCATCACATTGTTGCATGAACCATCCACAATATGCCACACTGCAGCACAGCCCATGTCATTTGTATGTTGATTCAGCGTGCATCTAAGGAGAATGGAACAAAAACATGCAATCAGGAACTGAGTAAAACAAAAACTGACGCTAATGCATCTAAAACATCCGCAAACGCAAAGAGTATGACACATGGGCCCTTAGCGTGAATTCCACCTTCGCAGTCCTCTCAATGCCGATTTTCAGTGAAATCGACGCATAATGGTAATGCGTCAATATAAACGACGCACGTGTGTCATTCGTCTAAAATACCAACGCAAATGCCAAATGCGTCATATAAATACATGCTTAACTGAAAACATGATGCACAGCAACAGGAAGTGATGTAATAGGAAATCCTGTCTACAAGCATGGTACAGTGGGTTTAGTTTCACTTTTTCTTTACAGTCTGTAACTTTTTGACTGTGTGGTTGTGTTTTGGAGCTGGTGGTTGTGTCTTCCTTGCGTTTTGTATCTTGTGGTGTCCCACCGGTCGTGTTTTGTTAAATATTGTCTGCATTTTGTCCCAGTTGTTGTCATTTTGTGTATATTTGCATTTTGTACTGTGGGGTGTCTGTCCGGGCTAGTTAATCAGTTGGGATAGTTGGGATTAGTTATAGGGCTTAAGTTACCGTTAATTACATTTTTTTCCCTACGTATTTGGGGTCAACCTTTCCAGTAATAACATGTCCAGTAGAGGGAGGTTGACCAGGATGGGAGAGGATGACTTGGAAGGCTTTGTGTGGCTGGTAGACCACTCCCTGCCGATGATGCTGGAGATGGGGGCTGGGACATCCAGGGCTATTGGGCCGAGGCCAGGCGGCTGCAGTGGGGCAAGGTGCTCCACAACCTGAAGAGGGTCTACAAGAGCACCAGGGATGAGCAGTAGCTCAAGCATCGCTGGGCAGATCTGGTGGCCAAAGAGCAGGATCTGCTCGATCTTCTTGATGTCAAGATTGGTGGACCTATTGGTGAGTCTCCCATTGGCATACTATTTACTGTTCACCGCTCTTGGATGACAACAGCAGATGTGTTGGAGTGCTGCATGCAATTCTTGTGGACAGGTTGCATGCAACCAGATTGAAGTGTAACTGCAACAGTCTTGACATGGAGTTCACATGTCCTACCATTATACCAATGCAGGTCAGATGTCTGGTGAGTCATTCACAACCATCACAAAGTCACACATTTCAGGGGCCATGGCGACACCTGGGCCCCGGCATAGTGTAATGTATGATATGCCAAGGCACCGCTAGCCTACCATATTTCCCAGGATTGTGTCAACAAAGTTGGGCAATGCATGTATAGTGCAACTTTGTCATCATTTCACGCACATGATCCCTGCCCCTGTCATTATGTCAGCAAAGGGGGCTTACCCGCCTTAGGGGGCAATGTAAATGGGGCATTTGATATCAGACAACTTTGCCACATCAGTCATGGATTACTCAAAGCATGATCATTGCAGACTTATAATTGAGCTGCATGTCTATCACAAAGGGCCTCTGGGTGTCTTGCAGGACAAGCTTGAGTAGCTCAGTCAAATGTCTTGCAAAGCACCAGGGTAGTGTCATGTATTTGTTACACAACTCCCCCTTTTACCATGGAGTTTCATCTTCTATAGATTGCCCACATATGGTTGTTGCGGGGTGGAGCACTACATGAGTCTCTGGCCCAGTATCAGTGTACAGATGTGTGTCTCTCACTCACCTGAGTGTCTGTGTCATCTTGTGTTCGTAGTGATGAGTTTGTTGCACCACTTTACACTAGGATAACTAGCTCACTCCTCTAAAATAGTACACATTGAAATTTGTTGTCCACTAGTAGTGACTGTGACATGACATTAAGCATAGTTTTCCATTCATATCTTACAGCTGTCAAATGATCAGATATAAAAGTAGGCTGGATGGTGACATTGTGTCCCACTGAAAGGCTCCCCATGCACCACCAGAGGGTCACATCTTGTGAGGCTCGTGGTGCTCAAGGCCAGCATTGTGTAAACAAGGTGATGACACACCCCATGTGGGGCCATATGTGACTAAGAAGTGCAACGCTGTGAGAATATTGGCAGTGGGGCACTCCATCATTCTCACAACACAGGGATGCACCATTTTGAACCCAATTTGGTGCATCCCTGTAATGTCATGAATATGAAGGACTGGGCTGGCAATTGTCCCCCAGCATGGCGCTCCGTATTTCGCACTCCATGTATGTAACACTTATGTGTTATGTAATTGGCGTGCATGCAGGTCAAGGCCAAATGTGTGCTGGCATGGAAATGGGTGTGTAAGGAGTAGTATTGGCAGATCAGGTATTGATGGGTGTCTACACCTGGACACATGAATGTAAATGTGATAGACCAATAGATACCAGCTTCCTAGTTTTCAGCCCTCCCCACATATGGTCCACTCCCTGACTCCATGTATGAGTGGGCATGCCTTGGTGGAGGACCAGGACAGTTGAGATGATGGATTGCATGGCCATCCCCCTTTAGGCACAGGGGGAGAGGAATACCAAATTTGTAGGTAGATGTGATGCTCACAGTGTAGGTGACAGTCATATTGATCAGACTTCCATGTGTACCTATCAACACTGACCCCTTATGGTTACCAACAGCATTCCATCCTCCTAATAACATGTTCAAGCTACTGGTAATGTAGGGTTGAAAATTGACACAGATGATGAAGAAGTTTGGGCCTGATCTATGTGAAGTTTATGCTGCCTTTGCCTTATTATATATTACGCAAAAGCAATGCACACCTCCATGTGTTTGGCTCATAATCTTGTTTTGCGTCACTTTGGTGTCAATGAAATGACACTAAGGCAGTGTTGTTGTTACATTTATCAAGGCCATCATCTTTTATGGAATGTGAGTTGGAGTGCATGTGTAATTAGATGTAGATTGTAAGCTAATAATCTGTATATACTCCACACATTGCTGACACTGATGGTTGCCTGTCTCCATTTAACAGCTGCCAACATGACCAATGAGGAACTGCATGCGTTCCAAAAGAGGGAAGTCCACTACCACCATATCCTGGCAGTGGAATCTGGGTTCCAGAGAACGGCTTGCCGCTATCGTGCTGAGAGATCAACAGGGGAATGGCAGGCATTCACACAAGGGGGTGCCACACTGGTAATGGCCACACAGAAGAGACCCAGCTGCAAAGCAGTGCAGGGGGGCACAGCTGCCACCACGTCAACACCCACAACTGACACAGCTTCAACCTCGGTATACCAGCCCACACCACCTGCTGCCATGGACCCTAAAATTATGCAGGGTCTGCAGAGGGACGTTTCACTTGTGTTGCAACGGTTGGACAGTTTGGAGAAGGAAGTGGCTGCCAACACAAAGAGACTCAAATACATTAAAAAAAACTCAAGAAGGCCAAACTTTGTGGCATCAGTCCTGTCACCTCCAAGTTCTGCCCCCTACCTCCTCACTTTTACTCATGTTTTATAGTGGGTTTTAAGGGGTGAGTGTTAGGTTAGTGTAGGTATGTACTTTAGATAGGATAAGTAGATTTGGGGTGGGTTTTTTACTTTTTATGTGTTAATTGGAGGGTGGGTGGAGGGGTCATGTTGGGGTATATATGTGTGTAAAAAAATACAAAAAAATATATATTTGCTTAGATTTAGTTAGTATATGTGTAGTATAGGTATATGTTGTACTACATGTGTCTCGTAACTTAAAGGGGGTGAGAGGGCCAATGTTTACAGTGTGGTGTTAAATGTGCTAGGTAAGTTTAGCATAAGGTAGTTAGCATTAATTGTTGGTTAAGTATAGTTAGAATAAGTTAGTTCAGGTTAGGATATATTTTCTTGATTTATTTAGTTTAGTTACATACTTAATAAATATTTTTGGGTACTCCTTTACTTTTTGTGTCTTAGAGTCTTTCTATGAGTGCACAGTAGAAAACTTGACATGTTCATCACCTGTTTACAACTCAACTGTCACATTGGCAGCAACTAAACATCTACTTGTCTATGCATCTGCCATCCAGTGCACCCACCACTCAAGGTGACTATGTTTACTTTGTATTGGACAGGTAGATGTGGTAATTCAGTAGTCAGTGTTAGGGTCCGGTGTAGGAATGCTGGGCACTGTGGCACATCTGACAGCCTACATTTAAAATCTAACCTGCTAAACTGACCAGTGGCAATTACCGATGAGGGTAAATACCTCTGTATCACACCAATGTGTTCTACTGGTACTTCCAGCTGACGATATTGCCTGAGAACTTTTTCACAGCCATTCCTGCGTATGTAGTGAGTGAAGCATACATGTGTTCTACATTTTTGACATACTTAGTGATTTGCTTGTAGGGGATAAGACCAGCATTGACATTTATCATGTAGGAACCTTTTGTGTAGATATGTGCCCCCATATTCCTGCACTGTTGTACTGACACTCTGTGACTAATGACATGGTTACAAACATCACAATTCCTAAGCATAGTAGATGTGTCACAATACACAAAGACATGCAGTTTGTGAAGGAGGTGTTTATTTTCAAGTGTTGTAGTGCAATATTTACAATGTCCAGGTTAGTGACCCCATTAGTGAAATCCATACGATTGTGACACAACACAAGCCCAGGGTTGAGGGACATGTCATGGAACATGCATGGCGAAAGTGTCATTAAGTGCGGAGGAACATGATTTGACAATTTGTAGGTGAGAGACAATGACAGCCCATAGCAGACAGGTCAACAGTGTGTCTTTGAAGAGTGCACATATCCAACAGTGCTAACTCTGGCATGATTTCAAGCACATGACAAAGGAAAACACTACCCATGTGGCATGGGATGGTGCTACCGGGAACTCTTATTGGTGAAGATGATCTGTTCCACATCTTCATCCTCCGATGTGTGTGGTGTCTCCTCTGCCCTTGATGGTGGTGGTGGGGAGGCAGAGGGGGTCTCACACACTTCAGTGGTTGGAGATGTGGATTCCCAATTCCCAGCAGCTACCATCTGTAGCACTACATATGGCATCACCGTAGCAAGGAGGAACTGTTGTTTTTTTAGTACAGCAGCAACATACCGGTGGTAGACAGCCATGTCTGCCCTGAGGGAGACCAGTTCCATGGGGTCCATCTTGTTTTCAAGCACACTTCTGCCAGTATGGGAGGGTAGTTGCTGTGGCCTCTCCCTCATGGCAGCAGCTATGTCCCTCCGACACTTCTGGACTCCATGCCGTGGGGAGTGTGTGCCTCGTTTAACTGTAGTCTGTTCATTTGCCATGACGAGGCATGTGCACATACCCTCTAGGCTGGCTGCCACTGTCTCCTTTCCCACTGGCACCTCCTTGGCCAGCTCCAGTTGGACTCCTACCACTGTCCTCTCAAAGCTAGTTCCTGGGTCCTCGGATTCCTCAGCTGTGTTGGTGCTGTCAGGTCGTACTATTTAGGTGTTGAGTGGGGCATCTGGGATGACTGCTACATCATTTGTCCTCCTTGCGACTGGAGGTGGTGTCTGGAAGGATACGAGGACTTCTTGGAGGGTCTCTTGGCTGATGGTCGTCAGCTGGTCATCTAGGTCATCCAGGAACTCCAGGACAGGCAGATCAGCAGGAAAGCCATCATCCTATGCAATGAGATGGTGTAAAATCAATCATTCTGTGTTGTGGTAGTTGACATGTCACATCACTGACTTGCTATTGGTGGTTTATTGTCATCTTTCCAGACAATGTTCCTGTACATCATGGTTGAGGTCTATCATCCCTTTGCCCCACCTGAGTGTCACATGAGGGGCAGCTCAGGTGGTGCAATTGGCTACGTCATATCTACTAGGTGTGATGTATATTCTTTATGTGGCTTGACACCATCTTGTTATTGTCAACCCTCCCTGTGCATCCATTTGCATGGTAGGGCCTTACAATGGGCGTTGCAGTGGTTAAGCCTCAGCACCACACATGGTAATATGCCCCTGTCCCAGTCTTACATGTTTCACATACACCTGTGCGGTACTGAAACCTTGCACCACCCCAGGGATGGCATTGCTAGGACACTATGCTGTTGTCTCCTTTGATAGCTCCTCATGTTGATGTATGTGTATGTGTGCTACATTGCACAGCACACTTGGACCTATCAGATTTCCATTTCATCTTTTGTCTGTGCTGGAAAGTGTGCTTTCCTACGCAACTATGATCTCCACCTCAATGCAGCCATCCTTGCACAATGATGCAAGAGATGCAGCATAGTGGCAGAGCAGCTAAATTGACAGAGGCACAGGAGTAGACCCAGTGAAGGGAAGCATGGGAATCATGTTTTGCTGTGCACATCATTTTGTATATGACAGTGCCCACATGGTAAGTTAGTTCATGGACATAGCCAGTTAACTGGAGTTGAACTTAGGTCAGGGCCTCGAGCTTGTTTGATGGTGATTTTGCAGATAGTCATACTGGTCTCTCATTACAAGTGCGGCAGTACTATGACCACCTGACTTCCATTGTCTAAATGACCATCCCCAACAGTGCAGGTGGCAGTGGCACATGTTGTCAATGGGGAATGCCCCATGGGCCAATGGCTTGGCACTGGCAGGTTTCCAGCAGCTTACAGACTGGCAATGCCACCTGTCTTGTGACACCAGACCAGTTTTATGATCAACGCTCCCCTCCAGGTCTGTTCCCACGTTTCCACCAGCCTTTGCATGACAGTGAAACCCCCATCCAAAGGTTGGTGGTGATGTGGTTTGGTGTGCCATGGGCTTTGCAGGGGGTCCCATGCCCTGCCCCTTTGCCCTTTCCACTGCCTGATTTTCAGGGCTAAGTGCAGCTTGTCCTGTCACACCCAATGCACCCCAAGACTGGCACTGACTCTCTTTGATCCATCAACAATGCTGTGCTAAGTGCCCCACATGGCTACAACGAGCAGACAGATTTCCACCCACTATCCCATTGTGTGACTCACAATGCCAACCGCAAAGGGTACACTGCACTGGCAGTCTTAACAACACCAGACTTGCCCATGCACCATCCCTGTCTGTCAATGTGGAATTATACACCATTATGTTCACAGTCATACACCATGTGTTGTATGTCTCTGTTTATTTCCGCAATCCTATGTGTCTCACATGGTTGTGTCAGAATAGTTGTGGGCTCAGTCTGCAACTGTTGTGACCTACAGTCTGCTATCTGTGGTACATATTTTCTTTAGTGGCACATTTCTGTTCAGCATCAAGATGTATGGTTCCACACAACACCAGTTTAGTTGTTCTGGGTAGTAGAATGTTTCCAGTGATACAGGACCAGTCTGCTATTCCCCCAGTGCCTTCTCAGATTATTTTTCCCTGCACCCAAGGGCCATCCTTACTGCATGATGAAGTGGTGGCTGCCTTATGTGGATGTGTTGTCAATGTGCTGGGTGGTGGTGCTACCGGCACATGTCTGGGTACTGGTGGGACAATTGCAATGAATTGTGTGCTGTGAGGTGCAGCACACGTGTTTGGGCAATGAGGCAAGGCAGTTGCAAGGTGTTACTGCAAAGGACACCACCATGACGTAACCCCAGGAATGGTACTGACTGACTACCTAGTCTCTGAAGTCTTTGTCGTGTTGGTTGGGTTGATATGACTATATGCAAGGGATGTTGTGATGACACAACGAGAGGCACAGTTATTATACATGCAATCCATCTCATGTGCTCCATGTGTACATGTAGGTATTTAGGCCTGGTGATTGACATTTGTCCAGGTTGTGTATGTATTGTGGTGCATGGCACTACCAAGGCATAAGTACATGTGTAGCTTACGTCAGCATAGTGCAAATTGCTTCATGTGCAATGTGTCCCTCTGCACTCCTTTGACGTGCATTGTGTGAGTCCTATGTGCCTCCCCCTTCTTGCACTTGACAATTTAGCATTAATTTCCCCCATGCAACTTACCCTGAATTTGTGGTGTTTCCTGGAGGTCTGCGCTGTCCTGTCCTGAGATTCCAGTGACCAGTTCCTCCGGGATGACCGCTGCAATCATCACCTACATCTCGTCCAAGTCCTCTGGTGGTGCTGGACTACCACCTCCAGTTTGCAGTGCTGCCTTCCTGTTCCTTGCCATCTTTTTTTTGTCCTTCGCTTACACTCATACCAGCATTTCTTGCACTCTGTTACGGTTCTCCTCACCTCTGCCACACTGTTAATCTTGTCTACTATCTGCTGCCAGATTGCCTCTCTCCTGCCAATTGGCAATTAGGAGGCGATGAAGAATTGGTGTTGCTGCTCCACCACCTTTCCCACCAGTATTTCGTGCTCTTCTGCACTAAAACAACACTTTCTCTTTTTCTTCTCCCTCCTCTGGGTCTTGTCTAAGTCTTCCTGGCTGGTTCCTGTTTGATTGGGGTCACCCTGGGGTCTCTCCTGGCTTTCTGGCTCCATTTTGCCTCTCCTTTGCACTGTTTTCTCCGTTAGCGTCTGTATTTGACGCTAATGCGGGTAAAAATGGTGCATTGCCGTTTTGCAACATGTTTATGTGTTGTAAAACGGGTTAGAGTTATTTTTCCGGCGTTAATGTCATTTTGCCTTACGACAAGGCGCAATTGTTAACGTCAAAATATTTTACTCTAACCTATCTTTAGTGCCACCCAGCGACATAGTATAAATATGATGCCCAGGTGGCTTTAAAAAATGGCACCAGTCAGCGCAAAACTTTTTGACGCAAAACTGTGTTAACGAAGTTTAGCGCCCAAAAGAATAAATCTAGCCCTATATGAGGTTGTGGCACCAGTTGGGTTGTCTGTAAATACTACTGAGTTGGAACTGAGCAATAATTTGGCCTGCTTGGAAGACAAGTTAACCGCTTTTACTAAAATCAATCTAGGCAGGCTTAACTCAATTGAGAACTTGGTTTGAGTCTGACCACGCTTGTACAGTTGCCTAGGCCCCAAAAAAAGGATGCATGTACAATAACCCCAGTGGAATGGGAAGTCAATGAGCTGAATAGGGGTATTTGTATATCGACTCAGTCTACTTCAGGAGCTCAGCCCCCCCACCCCTGTCTAAAGGATTCACTTTGACCCTCTCGAAGATGCCCAGAAACAACAGGGGAAGTAAATGTGGTGGTAGGGGTTAAGCCTGTACCTTTGTCCATGGGAAGTATAAGACAAAACTCGAATGGATCCTCCAATGGATTCTCCACCTGTGTTACAGTTGCCCCCAGAGGCCACTTCTTAATCGTTTGTTCTTAAAGTAGTTGCCCTTCTAAGTCACAATCAGTTAGTTAAAAGAGTAGTTCACTGGAGTAATGCCAGGGTAGGTGGGTTTGAGGAACAGCGTGACCAGATACATTTGGTGTTAAGAGTTTCAGGGGTGGGAAACTGTCCACACCTGCCAATTGTGAGTGTACGGTCACAAATTTCAGGAATAGGTTTATTGTACAGGATATTTTGGACAGGCTCAAACACACTGTGTGCATACAGAGCAGGATTGAGGCGCTTCCTTTGGTTTTCTTTTATAGACCTATAATCTGCCCATCCTCAGTGTTCCCTCTGGTGACCTGTCCCATCATGATTAGAAATAGATTTTCTCCTCTTTCACATTTAGATCAGTTGAATTGACTGCTACCTGGGGCTACTCCATCTAGTTCACTGGATCACCCTTTTATCGGATGACAGTCCAATTAATCTCTAGCTGCCTCATTAAATTCAGCTCCAGTCATGGAGAGTATGGCAAGGAAGGTCATTTCCAGGAATTGTGTTCACAATTACTTGAATATAGCTATAAGATTAGCTTCTTCGAATGTTGCAGGCTTGGCTGCTAAGTTGCCAAATACTAACTGTCAGAGCATTATTATGCACTACAAAGTGCTTTGTTAACAAGAAGCTTGGCTGACAGCAAGCATATTCATAGATAGTTTTGTTACTTGTTGTACCCCTTTGGTAGTAAGGAATGTGGGAAGGGCTAAAGGTCTTAATACATTAATTTTCCTTATATTCCCAGGGCAGATAGTATGGACCACTCTTAATCCCCCCCTCCGCCCCCCATTGCGAACTTCTCTTGATAAATTGCCAGGTGCACTAATTATTATTAACAAATTTCTACAACAACTTTTTCATTTCAAGTAATCTTGCTATAGTAACCTCTTTACGTGAAGACTTAGATTAAACAGCTTTCATTGCAATTGCTCCATCCCATGGACAGGAGAATTTATTAAATGGCATTGCCAGTTGTCTGCATTGTTGTGTGTTTTTTTGGGCATAGAAGATGATCCTACTACACACTTTTGTCACAGTCCATTTGGAGGGAACTGAACCTACTATTAAATAAAACATAACTTACAATTTAGATTTGTGAAAAAGCTGAGAATCTGCTTACTGTCACTCACGTTGATCATAAAAAGAAACAAGCTAAATGGCTTGACTCCAACTGTTCAAAGGCCCATAAGCATTTATTGACAGTGCTTAAAGCAGGTACAAGGGATTTCTGATTTGGTGTGCAGTTGTAGGAAGGACTATAAGAATGTTTTAATGACCCAGAAAAGATTAATCAGGGGGAAGCTTATCAAACCTTAATTATGGATAGTACTCTTAAACACAACAATCTGTTCTAGCAGACTGTTGGAATTATTTTGGTGACTCTCATGATGCAGGCCTTGACACAGTGATCACCCCGGATGACTGGGTTAGACATTTTACCAAAGTGTACTCAGGTTCAGCTCCTATTGAGGGTCCCTCTTCCATTGAGGCACAAACTACATGTTCTATGGCATTGTGTGCTTCTTTGTTGTCCCTCTCCGGTCTAGAAATAGGTCTGGATGTTGTCATAGGTGCTATTAACAGATGCCAGGGTGGGAACGCTAAAGGGCCAGATGTGTTACCTGTGGATCATTTTAAGGCAAACATCCCTTTGTGAACTTCCCTCCTTACAAACGTTTTGAAGGTCTGGTTGAGCATGGATCCTCTTAAAGCTTGGTTACATGTGACTATTGTGCCCATCTTTAAGAATGAATGCAAGGGGAACCCACAATGTTATCGCCCAATATTGTTTCCCAACTCTACTGCAAACATAATGGGTAGGATTTTATCAAAGTAACTTCAAACCTTGGGCCCATGATAACAATATTCTTTCTAAGTTGCAATAGGGCTTTCACACTGGCCTGAGGACAACTGAGCAATGTCACAATCTTTATCTTTTGATAACTACATATACAATGTCCAAGAAAGGAAAGATATATTTAGCTGCCATTGACCTTAGTTTGGCGTTTGACTCTGTTAACAGATCCAAACTCTGGGGATTAAGAACGAACTTGGAGTTGAGACCAGTATTGCCAATTTTGTGAGGGAACTACATTCTGATGTAATTGTCAGTCTGAGGTATGGTCCCACTAGGGAGACAACCACAGCTTTCAGCATGGCTAGAGGCATACACCAGGGCTGTGTGTTGGCTCCTGTTCTCTTCTCTTTATGTACCAATGGTCTCAATAAATAGCTGCTAGATTTTAAAATTGATTGTCTGCGAGTAGGTGATCATTATTTGCCTGCGCTGATCAACGCTGATGACACAGTTCTTTTAGCCAGGACCATGATTGGCCTCCCACGACTTCTAGACACGTTTTTTTATGGCAACCTCAATCTTCTGGTTAATCAGGCTAAAATGCTTATAATGATTTATAGACTCCGGAAAAAGGCAGCTAGCTCTTTTACTGTGTTCAACTCGAAAATTAGAACAGTCCCCTCATAGTCGTGCCTGGTGATTTGTTTGCCTATAAACTTAGTTGATGCCCTTTGAATACGCCCGAAGCTGCGGCCCTCAGAGGCTCTCTTTAGTTTTGCCTCTAGACTTGGCAGTGGTCGCAGCAGCTGGCCAGGGTTACAGACGAAGGGCGGCAGGGATGGGGGATTTAATAAGCTTTCAAACAAAAAAACCCTTACCTCCACTCCGCTCCTCTTCTCCCACGCCACCGCTCTTCAGTCTTGCAGTGCGGGCACAGGCTCCTAGCCTGCCCTGCACCCAAGCCTGACGCTGCTCAGAGCAGCGTCAGGATTGGCTGGGAGCTCCCTGGCTGGGCGCTCCCAGGCAGACTGGGAGCGTGTGCAGACTCTCTTCAGCCCGGCAACACAGTGTACAGTGCACTCCCATCAGTGCTCGCCACCCCATGGTTCCGCCCCTTTCACAATGAAGGGATAATATCCCTTCATTGTGAAAGCTTTGCTGCTTCTGCTGCTGGCGGGGGCGACGCTCCTCCGCCCTAGCAGAGGAGCTGCCACTGCTTGGCAGCAGCCCCATGAAAGAACTTTTGACAATTTTTAAGGCGAAACATTGTACTAATGTTATCTATGGGGCTGGTCTTTGGGGCATTAGGGATTACCCAGGGCTACAGAGGATTGAGAATGGTTGTATTGAAAGATTGTTGGCCGCACCAAACACTACTTGTACCCATATCTGTCACCTAGAAGTGGGATTAGACTATATTAATAACCAAATCAAACTCAACCGCTCTTATTGTGGCTGAAGATACGGACAAGAATTAGACTTCTTTTAACCAGCCACTTTTAGCTGATTGTTTCAAACTTGATCATGGTTTTATGGATTCCCTGGATATTGTATATATACACCTCTTGCCGTAACCTGGATCTACCTGATCTGTTTGAGAATCCGGAAACTTTCTCTCCTACTTTCTTCAAATTCATCAAGAATTTTTTTATGACTAAGTGTAGAAATGCAATATTGCAACCTGTTATAGAGAAATCTGCAGTTTTAACCTATGTTCCGATATGCACTACTCCTGGCATCAAACTTTATCTTATCTGGGTCTCAAATAAGTTCCCCATATTTGTGTTGACTAGAACACTGTACACCTCCTGGTGGCTTATCCTGTGTAGGGCGCCTATTTTAAAAACCTACCTTTCTGCCCATGTGGCTGCAGCTGCACAAAGCATGCTGCACTTTATGTTTTTCCGTAAATGTTATTCTGCACAGAGGAAGTTTTTTCATTTCACCCATTTTAAGACAAGCGAACTTTAGACAATGTAGGGCTGCATTGGTTCCATGCAATCACTTTCATCACCCAGTCGGTATTTTTCAGTTGCTTGTTTTATGCAATGTGCTATACAATTGAGTTCAAATGCTGCCATAGCATGAACTTCTTTTTTAGCTAACACTTTCTATTTTACCTGTTGTTTTTAGCTTCTGTATTTAATATTATTTAACACAATTGAATATGCTTGAAACTTTTGATGATATGTAAATGTATTTTATTGTATCCTTATGATCACTTGTTTTGATCAAATAAATAACTATGCCTGACTGACTCTGAACATATGTTATTTAAATCAATGCTTTTGTGACAATGTTGATGATTAATAATGTAATATGTATCATTATTGTGAATGTTGCAAATGTTGGTTTTACCATCATTTACATTAATGGTGGTTTATAAGATGCATTGTTTATTGATACTGTCACCATTCATTTCAATTGTGTTGCAGTGATGAAGTGTAACATGTTCTCTGCTTTTAATGAAGTGGTGACACTCTGACAAAGCCAGTGGACCTGCATTATTGATGATGACACACTTTTATAATGTGAAGTTGCATCTAGGATAGTTTGGGGGGTATTGTGGTTATAGGGTTCATGAACCATTAGGGTTTTAACCTGATATCAGGGTGTCACCAAAAGTATCTCAGAAGCTGATTCTGAGTGTTTTGAATTTGCAGGCAAGTTTAGGGGACAGCATAATCGATTTATTAATGATTCAACTCATTCATTAACACCAAAGAAACACAGTTCTTAATTTGTACAAGAATGAGTGCTGGTGCCCGAAGCCCTGCTCAGAAGTCGGTGCAATCAAATATCAGCATGATGAATACCAATGCTTTATGGTCTTAAATCTACCTCGTGCCTCTTTAACCCACTTCTTGATACTCCCTGCCCCTTTATCACAGTCTTTGAGGTTCCTGCTTTCTCCTTAGTGACGGTTTCTCTGTCTTTCTCTTCCTCCGTCTTCCCGCTTTGTGTGATTTTCCTCTCTTGCTCTAGATTAACGTCTGATGAGTTAAAATAAGTGGCAGTGGCCACCCCCAGCTCAAATTAAGCACTGAAGAAACTGTAGAAGAAGGCATTGCTATCTGAGTGCCACGTGTGCTGCAGGCTGATTGGTGGAAACCAGATGCTGTGATTAGCAGCGCTTTGCCCTTTTTGGTCTGTTTGACAGTACAGGTCTCTGCAATGCGTATTGTTGCCATTCCTTCAAAACATACACAGAGAGGTCTTTGGTTCCACCCATAGAAGTATGATTTTCTTGTTTCATGCTGTTGGCTAAAGAATGTATCATTCCGCATTCCAGAAGAGCTTTTATTGAAATGTATCGGGGACTATTTCACTTCTGAAAGTTACACTCATTCATTATGCTGTTTGTTACATTCAGTTATCTATCTCATACTTGCATTATACGCAGAAAGCAGCCCCTTTTTACAACTTTTCCTCAGCACTGGAAAAGCCAACAGGGTAGGATTTAATCTGAAAAACAATATTTGTGTATTCCACACGTGTAAAAGTATCTGTGAATTCCTGTACTTAAACGCAGATAGAACATGGTATTTATGTAGTGCAAACTTGATGGAGCATTGAACAGGGTCAAAGGGCAAAGAGAGCCAACATGTGAATAATGCCTTGGCACATTAAAGGCAGTCCTACTGACTTTGCCAATGCTCGTTTATTTCTTACCATTTCAGACAGAAATTACTTCCTGATGTGGTTATAAAAATGTTTGCTGCTTCGGCATTGTAATGCATTCTGCACCGCTTAGCGTCTATTAAAACTAAATCCTGCCACTGTGTTGGGAGGATTAGGCATGGAGATGTGACTCGTGAGTTGTGTATTATGATGATTCGCTACTATGGTTAATCCGCTTTATCTGTAAGAAAGCTTAGCTCGCAATATTAAGTTGTAAAGAATATTATCGTTCAGACCACGCAGTTATGACCTACATACAAATGCTTTAAAAATAAAAACACATGCTGAGCATAGAAACATTGTGTTGCCTGATATGCACTGATTTGACCCGCGGTGACCTGCTGTGCCAATCGAAAAATAATATTTATAATTATAAGATAATAATAATACAATAAAAATCATAAAGATGATTGTCACATAAATCGACTTAAAAATACTTTTTTGTGTGGTGAACAATTATTCCACTTACCAGCATTCCCACAAACAACTAATGCCCACTCAAACAGTCCAACAGTACTTTGGGCACATCCTATAGTTCCTGCTCATGAATCAAATACCCACCTCAACCAACAAAAGAGTAAATCCATCCTTCCTAGCGCCACATTCTAAGGCACAGAATCTGCCCATGCGGTCTCCCTTTGCTGAAGGGCCAACGCAAAAGTATCCTTCAATGTCTGTAATGCTAAAATCCCTGTTATTCCCCATTCCTAAGGGAATGAAAATGTGAGTTCATACCGTAAGCAGCACTAAAAGCAAATTAGGCGATGTACTGCGGAGAGGGTGACTGGTTGGTCATGTGCCCCTCCTCTACACCGTACACAAAAAAGATTGAAGTAATGTGTGAGGGATGAGTGAGCTTCCTATGTTGACAATGTAAAAAGCGAGGAGCAGAAAAAAGGGAAAAGGAAAACATGAAGAGCAGTCATTAGCATGCTTGAAATTTGGCAGTGTGGCGCTAAAACATAAAGCTAATCGGTTTTATGACTACGGTACAACAGATAATATCATGGCCGCTTTCCAAATGAATTGCAGGGAAAACCACCCCAGGATCCACAATAAAGCTTCAGTGTTGTACTTGGTCTGCATACAAACACACAATAGGTCCAATTCATGAAAGCATTTATGAGTATGGGAAGTAGTAAGTACTACACGAGTACTCCTTATACTCTTAGATGCCTTTATGAATCAACCCTAAAACGTCCAACTCCCTACTCGTAAAAATTGCATAATTCTAAAGGAATATTCCCGGAATATTCCTATTTTATTCCAGTTTTAGATATTTCCGGACCAACTCACGAAGACATGTAAGAGTATGCAAATGTACTATACGAGTACTAGTTCACATACTCTAAAATGCCTTCCTGAGTAGCCCCATATATGTAGAAACTCCACACGCAGTACTGAAAATGGCCAGCCTAGGCTGCCACCTTTGGTGCCACTAGACGAGAAGCTCGATTTAGCCCCTACAAGCTGTGCAATGACTCTGCCCAGGTCGAAAACATCGACTGGAAATTAAATCAGCCTTTGCAAATATGTTCTATTGCACCTCACCCTACAGGAGGCTACAAAAGGAATGGGACAATGGTAGATCTCCGTAGTTATACATGAAAGAATTAAAGGGTCAAGAATTGAAACGCAACGAACGTAAGATCAAAATCCTACTATGCACTGGAGTTGGACCATCCTGTGAGTAGTCCCGGCTAGCAGTTACTATCCCTTGGGTGCTTTTCATAACCCTGTCTTTGCCCTTGCTACCCCTGGTCTCAGAACAGCAGCAGAAAAAGGAAGAAAGCCAGGATCTTAGAATCAAGTGTTTCATGTGTAAAATAGTAACCGCAGGGGCTCCGGGATTTCCCTAGGATCCCACCGAGGTACTGCCAAATGCCGTGGCTGCAGATCACCCTCAGCTCCAAGTCTTAATTCCACCTGCTGCTGATTTCCTGGTCTTTATTTCACATCATGCCTCTTGTTCACCAATCTGTCCTTCCTGTCATGTTATTCCTCTTACAGGTTCTTTTCCATACATCCTGCCTCCATTTATCACTGCTGTTTTATTATTGTCTCTCTACTTCTTTTTCCCTTTTCTAGTTTCCTCTATTCTGCTCTGTGTCAAAGTCTGTCCATGAAAAGTAAATCCCGGCCCGAAAAATGAGTGCTATGCCCACCACCTGCAGCCACCAACACAAATTAAGTACTGCTTATTGCTTTGTTTGAAGTTTCTATGCTATTTATTTCCTAGAGCTCTTCAGTAAGAAGTAGAAGCCTGTTAAGGAGCTAATGGTGGGACACGGTTAACTGTGTGATGTCTTTGGGTTATGAAAGGGCACGTACGTCACTTCCGCTGCCCGTGGCATTATTGGGGAATAGAAACAAATTAGCAAAACAATTTAGCAAACTCGCAGCAAAAGGGCAAACTCCTTTATAACGGAGTTGCTTCTATGCCAAAGACATAGTCAATTAATATAACAAGTATGTAATAAAAATATCAGCAGGTATATGTTGTGGTTCTTTGTGTAAAATGTTCAGGTTTTGACTTGCCCTTGAATACAGGAGAGTCCTTGGGGCTAGGGCCCATGCATCCTATAGCAGCCCTTGGGGTGCATGCTGGTGCGATACTTGTAAAGATTAGAATGTATAATTACCAAAATGGTCCGAGCTCTATGGTGTGCATTTGCAACTTAGTTACAAATCCATTCCTACAAAGAAACTGCAAAGGCTATTTCACTTAAAATGAGCACTTAAAGTGGTAATGTAAGGTACAGGGCCGTGTCACAAAGTGAGCACCGAAAGTGCTTATTTAAGACAGATCTCTTCCACGGATTTGGGCTGACTGCTGAGTTAACTAGTGGAAGGGTTGGCGCAATGTTGGTTTACCATTTTACACAGTGATAAATGGTTGGTTGCCAATGCAACTTTAAAGGAATGTGCTGCTTTCGGCTGAAAAGGTAGCACCATTAGTTGACATCTCCAAATGAATTAGAGAGCTCAACAAAATAGCGTAGCACAAAGGAGAATGACATCACAACAAAACATTCACAATAGAACACATTACAACAGCCAATAACGATGCAGTAATGCAACTCAAAACACAACAGCACAAAAATACTCATCACAAGTGACTGCAAAACAACAAACATGCATAAACATTCTTTTCACACAATATCAACACCACAAATCTTTTTTAATTTAATGCAACGGTATGCTGTTTGCACCAAACACTGCTTAGCCCCAAGGACGTGAAATAGCGGCAGTCAAAAATGTTTTCTGGTAGGGCCTTCGTGATGTGGTAAAGTGGAAGAAATATCAATTGTCTTACCTTGTTGTTTTCAGAGCGCGAGACCATCCACACCGGAAGAGGTGCTTAAGCACAGAATCTGGTCCTCCTAACCAGAGATGTATTGTTCACGTTGGTGACCAATGTCAAGCGAATAGTTCCCCAAAAGGGTCACGTTCCACACATGGTGGTTACTTTAGGGAGTATGAAAACCAGTCAGACATTCTCCGCGGACACGCGCCCAGCAGCCAGGCCACCTCTCCTCAGACAGAGCCCTCCAGTTTACTTACAAAACGGTGGAGCGAGAAGCTTTAGGCGCTCTCCCATGTGACGAGTTAAGACACTGACGAGATCTGAAAGGGATTAGGATTAGGCGCGTTGAAAGGATCCTTTCATTACCCTCCCTCTGGGCAGAAACAGGGTCTTCTACCATCTTCTGGTTAGGGCTGGTTTGAAAATGAAGGCGTCTGCCTGACCTATTGCTACCAGTGCTTTAAAATAAACTGAGTCTTGGGCTTCAACCAGAGAGATATTTGTCTCACAACACGTTATTTTCCGTTTGGTGCACCATTCCACCGTCTGTGAGTGAGTACAGTACAATGCATGAAAGACCATTTTCATTTCAAGAAGACAAACTTCAAAAACTACATTTGTTAACTCACAGATGCATTATATACAGAAACTAAATTCGGTCATCTTTTTCACTGTTTTAACGCTTTAGTCAGTACTTAAAGTGCTAGTCAGACCTACTGGCTTTGCCAATGACTTTTGTAGTGACGACATGAGGTTTGGGCCGGTTTCTCATTATCATTATCAATTATCATTATCTGCATGCGTGCTTTACACTGACTGCCAAGAATGTGGGGACGTGATTTAAATCCAATAAAGTACAACGCCATGGTGCCTGGTAATTCTATCAATATTATAGGAATCTCAAAATGGCGAAGTGGAAATTAACATTTGTGGCTACAGTGACTATGGCTGCAGGGGCTGGGCAGGAAATGTTAGGGCGTAGAGTCAAGAAGTTATTTTTTGTTTCATTACGGACCTTGTCTAATAAAGAAGTTAAAAAGGAAGAACTATGGAAGTCTTTTCCATAAATCGAAGGAAGGAAAGGCTAATGTTTAATACCACATGTTTAAACAAGATAGTTTTCGAAACAATGGGGAAGTGATGGTTGGAAAATACTCTTGTAATTAAAGCATTTAGTAAAGTTGTGCATATTTAAAGCACATGTTGGGTCATTGGTTGAAAAGAATACGATTGGATAACTCTGCGTAATGCTTCTGTTACAGTATTTATTTCCAGAGTCAAATTATACAAATTACAGTTTGTCTCGTTGATTGACAAACGTAAAATATATTTCTGAACAGTTCTAAGGACCTTCGAGGGTGTATTGCAAGATTTGTCTGTCACAAATGAAAAATGTACAAACTATGTGTTCCAAATATTTAGGAAAAAAAAAGTTCATACGTTTAGAGGAAGGCCTTTTGAAGACGCAAGGAATTTAAAAAACGTGAGATCAGTAAAATGTCTCAGGGGATTATTATCACTCTGTCACTCCTGATACATGTATGTAGAGCACACAGAGCCAATTCTGCATTCATCAGTAACATTTTGGGTTAATTAGGAATAACTATAAGGTTTAATGTACCAGATATTCCCAATAATTTATCCCGCTACCCCATTCTGAGTTCTGTAATCTCACTTCAACCTGACCTCAATATACTCCTGGGTGCCCCTATTGGTGAAGTGTAGGCAGTGTCTAGGAAGCCAGGGCTCTCTAGAGGTAGCTGTGGATGAACAGCCAAGACTTATCTAGAAGACATGCAAAGGTTATGCAATACCACTATCGTCACACAGCACTGTCACACGTGAAAGAACCACACAATGTTACAAAAATAAGGTACTTTGTTATGGTAACACAAATATTAGAATACTAATAGATGGTCCCTCCAACTAGAGGAAGGTAAACTCACTAATTATATACACATTAGCCATGAGTAAGGAGCATAAAAACACCAAGCATTTGCAAAAGTATTAGAAAATAGTGAGGGCCGTAGGGGAGAGCCAAACCATACACTAAGAAAGTGGAATGGGAGATGCAGTCCCCTACCCAAGGATGTGGAGTCATTAGAGGGGAGCTGAAGGAACTAGGAACCCCCAGGAGGTGAGTACCTGGTAAGCACCTGGTTGTCCCAAGCATTAACAGGAGGACTTAGAAAAAGGATAATACAAGACCAGAACCAGACAGGAAGAACCCAAAGGTGGATTTTGGTAGAACAGGAACTGCAAAGGAAGGGGACAAAGTCCAGTTTGTGATGGAGTGTCCAGTCGTGGCAGGAGCCACTACCCACCCTTCTGTGGATGCAGGACCAGGTTGACAGGGGAAGAAGAAGGTTAGCTGTCAGTGCAGGAGTCGAAGAGGAGTTCCTGAAACAGTGCAGATGGTGTCCCATGTTGGTTGTCGGGTCGCGGATGGTCAGTGGTATGGGAGGACCACCAATAAGCCTTGGCAAATCAAAGGGTGCAAATGAAGAATTGCAAGGCTGAGGAGGACCAGCAGGGCCCAGGGGACTTGACCCAAGACTGGAGTCTAAGGTGCCCTCAGCAGTTGAGAGGGCCCAAAACAGCAGTTGCAATCCCTACAAACAACCCACTGGCAGCAGGCCCAATGAGTCGTGTGAGGCCTAGTAGGCACGTCTGAAGAAAAGTCCCTTGTCGCTGGAGCAGCTGAGAGGAGACTGTGCTTGGCAGGAGAAGTGCTGGGGTTTGGGGCTACACAGAGCCTGAAGATCCTTGGAGCAGGAGTAAACAAGCCTTGGCAGCTGCAAGAGTTGCGATGTACAGGGGTACTGTCCTGCAAGGAGAGGCAAGGGCTTACCGTCTCTCAAGTTGGAGAACGGGCAGAGAGGATCAAGGGGACCACTGCACACCACCACCTGTAATGCAGGATCCAAGCAGTTCCAGAGGAGAGCAGATCCATGCAGCCAGTCGTTGTTGCAGTTGGTGCCTGCAGATGCAGGGGAGTGACTTATTCACTCCAAGGGAGAGTCCTTCTTGCTTCTTGGTGCAGGCTGAAGTCTTGCCAACCTCAGAGGATGCACAGCCGGGGAAATGTTGCAGTTGCTGGAAGGAGCTGGGGAAACAATGTTGCAAAGTAGAGTAGTCGCTGAAGTTGCAGATTGTCAGTTCCTGAAGAGGCCAGTTGCGGTTCCAGTGGCCAGAAAATGAAGTAAATGATGCAGAGGAGTCCTGGTGGAATTTTGCATGTGGAATCTGGTGACCCACCTTCAGGAGAGTACATAAATAACCCTAAAAGGGGATTGGTCACTAGTAAGGTCACCACCTATCAGGAGGGGTCTGTGATGTCACCTGCCTGACCTGGCTACTCAGATGCTCCCAGGGGCCTCTGCACATCTTGCTTTCAAGATGGTAGAATCAAGCGGCCACCTGGAGGTGCTCTGGGCACCACCCCTGGGGTGGTGATTGTCAGGGGATTTGTCACCCCCCCTTCCTTCGTCAAGTTTCACACCAGAGCAAGGACCGGGAGTCCCTGGGCTGGGGCAAACCTTTTTATGCACAGGGAACCAAATGTGCCCTTCAAAGCATACCAGTGGCTATGGGAGGCTATCCCTCCCAAGCCTTGTAACACCCATTTCCAAGGGAGAGGGTGTTACCGCCCTCTCCCACAGGAAATCCTTTGTTCTTCTTTCCTCTGCCTGAGCTGGTCAAGCAGCAGGAGGGCAGAAACCTGTCTGAGGGGTGGCAGCAGCACGGGCAGCTTGGAAAACCACAGATGACTAGTAGGATCACTGCTGGGTGTCTTCTGAGGAGCCCCCAGAGACCATGGTATCATACAACCAATTCTGGCAACGGTATCGGGTTATGATTCCAACATGTTTGATACCAAACATGCCTAGGTTCGGAATTACCATTATATAGCAGGACACAGGTAGTGCCCTACGTCCAGTACACAGGTAAAATTGCTTCCTCGCACTTACGAAGTCCATTACAATGGGGCTGGAGTTTGTAGGGGCACCTCTGCTTGGGCAAGGGTGCCCTCACACACAGGGACCTGCACCCTGCCCTCTGGGCTAGGAGGGCCTACTATAGGAGTGACTTCCAGTGACCTGGTGCAGTGACTTGTTGTGATAGGGTGCATGCACCTTTTCAAGCAGGCTGCAACGGCAGTCCTGGAGACACATTTTCCGTGGGGTAATATGGGTGGCACAATACATGCTGCAGCCCATGGGGATCCCCTGATGCCCCAATGCCCTGGGTACCTAAGTACCATATACTAGGGACTTATAAGGGGCACCAGTATGCCAATTGTGGGCTGTGCAAAGTCCTAGGCAATCAAATGTAGAGGGAGAGAGCACAATCACTGGGGTCCTAGTTAGCAGGATCCCAATGAAAACAGTATAAGCATACTGATAGCAGGCAAAATGTGGATGTAACCATGCCAAAAAAGGGTACTTTTCTACAGCGTCCACCTACTATTTTCACAGGATGAACGCCGTTCCACCCTTCCAACACTCATCCCGGTGTAATTTGCAGACACCAGGATGCATTCAGCAGTGCCTGCACGTTGTCTGCTTTAGTTCGGAGCAGCAGTTGCAGGTGGCGAGGGGGCTTTGTTATTTTAATTTCCAATTGGGCCCAAAACAAAGGCAGAATAAGGGGCCATCTGCCCTCCTTTTTTGCAACCATTCTGGCTGGAAGATATCTGTCACTTCACGCCTAGATGCAAATTCAATGGGAGGGAAACAAGGGCTCACAGCTTGTTACTACTTCAAAAGTACTAACGAGAGGCATGCTTTTTACTTTGATCAGTTCCTGTATGTGACATATGCATTCACTGTAACCATGTCAGATGTACTGGTCTGTTCCAGTATTTACACACATAATTTAAATATCACTATTTTGTTTTGTTTCTTTTACAGTGCTACTCATCCCAGTGCAGGGTATCAGAGCGCTTTATATCACACTTAAACATTCTACAATACATTGACAATACATCATAGAAGTGTGTAAATCAATGTACATGATGTGTTAGATAACACAGTGAGTGTTACAAGGTGTAGGAATCAAGGAATCATGTCCTTCATAGCTCATTGTGCTATATTTGATTATAATTTATATGCTGCTAGAAGCAAAAGGATCTTTGTGTTAAAAGCAGGAACTAGGGACATAGCTTGGTGAGTGAGATTAGGAGGGTGTGAGATTCCGATTTTCCAACAATCAGGCTGGCATTTAAATTATACAACAAGGAGGGCGCATGAGAGGGGCTTAAGGGGCAGTGGGATGGGAGGGAAATGCAGATTGGTAGGGTTACTATTTTAGAGAAAACACAAGATTTTGTAAAAATAACCAACATTTATAAAGACTTTCAAAACAGAGAGAGGAACAGTGTGTGTTCTTGTCTGTGTATAAGTAAAAATCTCTGGGGAATCCAACAGACTCCTTGCCACACCCGACTGAAACCACTTATACCCAACTATTTATCAAAAAAATAAATATATTAGGGGAATGTAACACCCCAAACAACCCCTCGAAGCTACGCCCCTGGCAACAACTCACTATCTAAATACATATCACATTTTGATTACTTATCAAAATAAAATTAACTGTCAACTGCGTGTTAAATGATATGTTTTATAGGAGACGCATTCCCACTTTATGCTACTTTCATTCAAAACTGAGACTCAACAAAACAGAGATCTCTCCAGCAAATGTATTAAGCTTCAGAGCTATCACACCATTACTATTATTCCCTTAGATTTACTGGGCACACAAAGATCCATGCAGCGGGTGCCTTTACCCCATAAGATATTTTAAAATGCAGACTTTGCAACCAATCGATGAGAAGAGATTTACTGCCATGTTCTTCCTTGTTGCCAGAGGTATCAGATTTGATTAGGAAGATTATTGATGAAAGGTTAGAGGAAGAGTTTCTTGATGAGTTAGAGTATTACTTCCTAAACAAGAAACAACCATGCTTGCCAACCATTTATACACTCTACAGTATATGGTTAATTAAACCATGGAGAAGAAAAAAAACAGGCCAGCCAATCGTATCTGATTGTGGGTTCATTCTTGAACCCATTTGTAAATATGTTGATATTTTATTGAAACCAGCAGTTGAATCCACAAAAGCATAGTTGAGGGGCACTATGGAAACTATTATAATAACTGACAATTTGGCCTTAAGCCCAACTGAACAGATTTTGGTAACATCAACCTCACTACAAATAAACATCCCACAGAGACCAGCAATTGAGGTCATTAGGGGTTTTCTGAACAAAAGACCTCAACCCATACAAGTTCCCCTTTTAGAAGACCTCCTTAAGATTGCCATGACTATGATTTTTTTTTCCCCCAAGGCAACTACTATTTTCAAACAAAAGGGGTTGCAATGGGAGCGGCCTTCGCTCCTGATTTAACCATTTTGTATACGGATTACTATGAAGGCCTTTATGTATTTAATGCTGACAACCCTTATTCAGACAACATCTCTTTGAGGAGGTATTGTATTGAAGAAGTTCTTCTGATTTGCCCAGGAAGTAAGGAAGATCTCTGTGGCTTTCATAGTTGGCTGAATGAAAGATCACATTATATTAAATTCACACTAAGAGCAGTAGTACTGCCATTAAGTTCCTTGATATCATCATAAAAGTAGGGGATGGGCAGGTTTACACTACACTGTAGAGGGAAAGGAGGGAAAGAAATAGCCTTATATGCTACCCGGTCACCATCCCAGGAATTTAGTAGACAACTTACCTTATGAACAACTTCTCAGAATATAGTGGAACTGCTGGCTTAAACCTGATTACTTTAGGGCAGTGGTTCCTAACCTTTTGTCTTCTCATGGACCCCCACTTTATAATTACTGGAACCCGGGGACCCCCACTGAATCATTAGTGAAATCCAGAAACCCCTCCACTGAGTCATTACTGAAAGCTGGGGACCTAATCAGTTAATATTATTCAATTTTCCAAGCAGTCTAGGACCTCCTCTGGAGGCTTTGTGGGCCCCCAGGGGTCCCTGGACCAAAGGTTGGAAACCACTGGTTTAGGGACTCAGATGAATTGATAACACATCTATTAGCCAGAGGTTATCCTAAGTGTACTCAAGAAAGCATGTAAAAGGGAGTGGTATTGTCCTGGAGAGGCCTGACATGAGCCTAGCATCCAACTGATAATTCACGAAACAGGATGATTTGTATAACATAAGGAAGATAATAAATCGACATTGGACCCTAGCGGTTGATGAGGTTGACACTAGCGAATTACCTACGCCTGCTAGAAAGGCAAAAGTGTGAGAGACTATGTTGTAAGCTCCTTTCTGGGGGGGGTATCTGCCACAGATTATAGAACATTTAATGTGCGGAAGCAGTAAAGCATGTGCCATGACTGTGGAGACCAAGAGTTTCCGTCATAATGTCCATACATATACGTTGAAAGGCCACACCAACTGTAACAACACTGACGTCATCTATATTATCAGATGCCCTTGTGATTTTGTGTGTGTGGGTCAAACCCTTCATAGGGTGAAGACCTGTATTTTACAGCATTGTAGCAGGATCAGGTGTAAAGCACAGGGAGCACATTTGGTGGAACATTTCAACTCCTTTGGCCATCCTGTGGCCATCCTTGGGTGGCTAGTAATTGAGAAGGTGAACATCAACCCCAAGGGTGGGAACTTTGCAAATATACTGAATCTACATGAACCTAAATGGATACCTGTTAGACCTGACAGCCTCAGGGTGGTCACCCTCCAACTTTTTGCTGGTCTCCCTCCATTTTTCTGACCCTGGTTTTAGGACTCTGAGCACCTTACCACTGCTGACCAGTGCTAAAGTTCTCTAAAGTGCTAAAGTGTTGTGCCCTCCCCCCTAACAATGGTAACATTCGCTCCTACCCAACTGGCATATTTAATTTACCTATAGGTACCTAGTAAAGTGCAAAGATGTGCATAGGGCCTGTAAATTAAATGCTACTAGTGGGCCTGCAGCGCTGATTGTGCCCTCACATAAGTAGCCCCTTAATCATGTCTCAGGCCTACCCTTCGCAAGGCCTGTGTGTGCAGGTTCACTGCCACTTCGACTTGGCATCCAAAACTACTTGCCAAGCCTTCAACTCCCCTTTTTCTACATATACGTTACCCGTAAGGTAGGCCCCTAAGTAACCCATAGGGCAGGGTGCTATGTAAGTAAAAGGCACAACATATACTCATGTGTTTACACGTCCTCGTAGTGAATAACTCACAAAGTAATTTTTCACTACTGTTATGCCTTCTTCTCTCATGGGCCAGCATTGGAAATGCCCTTATATACTTTTAAGTGGTAGATTCTGATTTCAGGGGTTGAGCGGTTCTCACACTTCAAAGGCCAGTGGCCTGACTCCACACAAAGGACTGATAGCCACCCACAGGGTTCCTGGCAGGATGGACTGGGTTGAAAGGGGACCTTGTGCACTTCAAAACCAAGTTTCCCCAACTTCAAAGGCATATTTGGGTATATATACTAGGACTGTGACCCTCCAAAATCAGCCACTTCTGGACCTGCAACTGGACTGTATCAGAGGGCCTGACTGGCTGTCCAAAGAACTCATCTGGACTGCTTTGCTGGGAATGACTGCTCTCCTGCCCTTCTGCCTGGCTGACTCCTGACTCTGCTGGAAGGATTCTGCCTTCCTCCTAAAGTGCTCTCAAAGGGCTTGAATTGAGCTTTCCTCCTGTTTCTGAAGTCTCAGGCCCAACAAATACTTCACCTCTCCAAGGAAATCCAGCACGTCGGAAAATCAATGAACCCTCAGTAGAAATCGATGCAGTGTCTGTCTTGCAGCCCAGAAATTGCTGCATCACCTTCCAGATCGACGCAGCGCCTGTCTTGAGGCCCGGAAAACGCATTGTCTGCCAGATCAATACATCACCTGTTGCCTCTTCACAGCGCTTCTGGATTTCTCCTGCAACATCCCTGGGTGTCAAAATAGCCCTGCACCGCACTGAGAAACAGAGGCGGCACGCCCAAAAATCGACGCATCACCTAGCAAGGTGGAAGTAAACAAAGCATCACTTTCCCCCGCACCACGAAAATGGAAGCATTGCTTTGTTTTTTAATGCATCTCCTCCACTGCGGCCCCTCTGAGATATTATTTTTGACACACACCAGGTACGGTGTGTTACAAAGATATAACTATTGACTCTTGTGGATTAACACTGACCTCAACCTTTTGAGAGTGATATTTTGATTTATACCTATTGAATTCTTGTTGTTTTGGTCTTGATTTCTTCAGATAAACTATTTTTCTAAACTGGTGACGTGTACGTTTGTGGTGTTTTCACTGTGTTACTGTATGAGTTATTGCACAAATACTTTACACATTGCCTTCTAAGTTAACCCTGCCTACTCTGTGCCAAGCTACCGGAGGGTGCGCATAGGGTAATTTAGGTTGTGTTGCTACTTACCCTGACTAGGACGGTGGTCCCTACTTGGTCAGGGTACATACTTCTGCCAACTAGAGACCCAATTTCTAACAAATATTTTTACAAAATGCAGCGCATGAATGCCAGAAACAGCTTGCAGCACACAGCGCACCAGCCACCAACAGGCTGACAGACTTTTTCGGAGTTCGGAAATTGTGGTTTGAAAAGTTAACAAACTGCTCTCTGAAAGTGGCAGTGCCTTTATGTACAGATAATATCTGAAATCATCTTGTTTCCCACTTACCGACTCACGTACTGGTGTTTGAGGGAGCATTACATTTACGAGTAAAGGATGGAGAGAAGGAAGTAAAGAAAGTAAGGATTCAGTAGTAGAAAGACATTAGGAGTCAAATAGAAGGTAAAGTGAGAAAGAAGTAATAGGAGGGAGCAGAAGTGAGAAAGTAGGGGAGGGAAAGTAGTGGGGAAAAGAAAGCCTTTTGTGAGGCAGGATATAGTTCCAGATTCATGGTGACTACATGTAATAGGTTTGGCTTCTGTTTTCTTCTCGTTTCACTTCTTAATTTTGTACTTAGCGGTATCTAGGCTCCTCGTGTTGTACAGGCTACCTCAGATGATACAATTCATGGCCTGCTAAGGTGGTGCGATGCTAAGTGTACTTGCTTAGTAGGTGAATGTGCAGATTTTGAAGCTGAAGTGGGCCTGGAGCAGAAGTCGGAATAATATCTTGAAGGAAGGTGGCAGGGTGCTTCAGGTATTTTAGACAGAAGGCAGCAAGATGATGCTCTTTATGAGAGCCATTGTTGAGGGGGCTAAATAAAGAAGTGTGTTGCGCCTGTTCAGGTGAGAGAGGATTCAAGTTGGACTATCATTCTGAAGTCAGATTATGGAGGTAGAGTTTTGCCTCCATCAGTAATGGGAGTTGATAACATGCTGTCTTCGTTTTCATGTGTTCTTTATTAATTGATTTGGTAAAACATGCTTCTAAGAGCCTAATGTACTAAAGTCATTTGAGTTTGAAAACACCTCAATTCGCAAAATCAGAGTACTTTTTATCACAAAATAGCTTTTTCTTATGTCTGAATTATATTTTATGTATAAGTAAACTTTTATCTTCTAAAATGGGAGCCTGAATGGTTATTGAATCGCACTTTGGAAGGGGAATGTTGTAGATTTCCCTTCTAAATTGCACTTCATAGCAATGGTTGTTCCCAAAAGGGAGGGGGACTCCTTTGGACTCCTTCCCATTTGTGAATTGGGGTAAAAGTTTCAGAGTAGGCAGTGATTCAGGGGACCAAAGCCAACACTCACTAAACTATAAAAAAAAACTGTTTTTAAGCAGCCCTGTTTCTTTTATGGAAATCAGGCTAATTTGTTTTTAAAAAGTTATCTTTCTATAAAATCAGCCACATGCATTGTGTTTTGTTGACCACTGAAGACAACTATCACAATGAGAGTGAGTCACAATTTGCAAACTAATGAATATTAATTAGGTTGTGTGAATTTTATCTCACTCCAATTTCTTACTTTGCACAATGATAGATTAGTACAAAGCTCTATTCACAAAACAAGTTTCTGGTCGCAAAAAGACTGGCCATAACTTGCAACCACTTGCATCTGGTCATAGTCAGTGCTCTGCCGACATAAAAAGCAGCTGCCTGTGCCTTCATTGCCTTCTTTGAATGAAAGAACTGAGGTAAGCATATCCTTGAAGTATTCTCTTGAAAACCCAGGACACCCCAAACAAAGGAATCCTTGTTCCAAACTAGGAAAATGCCATTTTCTCTGGCTCCAAGGCCAGAGAGAGATGATGCTCCTTGTTCTCACTCACCACACAGACTCCCCTTCCAATACAGTGAGACTGGAAACGACAGGAGAGGAAAGAATTACCAAAAAATGGACCCTTATCCAATCTATGATTTATGAGAAAACACACCTGAGACTTTAATGGCCGCAAAGCAACTCTCACTAAATTCCGCAGAGACTTTGTTGCTTTAGAAGTAGGTGTAGACAGAATTCACTGTAGTTGTACCCCATGGAATGCCTTGGAGGAGCCCGCTGACTCAGGAGTTGCCCTAGACGTAAATAGTTTTTTTGATTCTTCGAACCAGAAGAGGAAGCTTTTCCTCTTGAACTGAACAGATTGGACTGAACCATTCTATCACAGGTGACCTCTCCCTTCCATGACTTATGACACCAATGAAGTGGTATTTTTGCTGCTTTTCACTGCTTGCATGCTGTGGAAGACCCAAGTATCATGCATAACTGGAGAGGATTGACACCACAAGATGAACCAGACAAAACAATTGAACACTCATGTAATTTTGTGAGCCAGATTGTCTCCTTCATGTGCCTGAATGTGTAGTAGGTGAGTTAAAGGGGCTTGAGTGATGCAAACTAGAGCTGTGTTGTGCTGGGGCCTGCGCCTGACTGCATGGCTAGACAGGCTTTTTATTCCACCGGGCACTTCCTCGATGGGCTGGAGCCCTCAAAGGCTGGTTTTGACAGCAGAGGCCCACTCCTTGTGCCTCTATCACTTACCCTCCCCCCTGAGATTAATTACAGAATGCACAGGGAGGATTAAAGAGAGGGAAGAAGAAAGCGATCCGAGTGGGAGAAGAGACAGAGAACAGTGAGAATGAATAGATGGAAAGAAAGAGGAACACAAGTAAATAAAGGACTGCTTTTGGTTCCTCTTTCTGGCTCTGACGGTCTGTGCAGAGAAGGGGCAAAAGATGCTTGTATGGCACACACTGAAGCTGTGTTGTGCCTTTGTCATTTGGGGTCATATTTATCAAAGTTTCGTGTCACCCTTGCACCACGCAAGGAGATGAAAAGGTGACCCAAAACCTAGATGAGAGCTAAGAAGCCATGCAAAGCCACCAAGCATTGCATGGAAAATCTGGAGTAACACAAGGCAGCACAAGTCTCTGTTTTGAGTTATTCTACCCCAGGGAGTCGTTCCATGGGTGGAGAGTGGGTGTTCCCATTCATCCACCCATAGATTCTGAAATAATACCAGATTTACCAATATTGGTAGACCTGATAATGCCTCAGAATGCTACTCCTTCCCAGGGGAAGCATAACAAGGATAAATAAATTTATTTCTCATTCTTTCCTCTTTCTATGTGTGTTGCATCCTCATTGACACTTAGAAAGAGGAAAAGGCCTTAGAGGATTGTTTTTGTGCAGGAAGGTATCCTTCCCAAGTAAAAACAATTCTGCCAGTAACACAGGCACCCTTGAACCATGGCGCAAGGATGCCTGCATCGACGCTAGGCTGCAGTTTGTGTGCCAGCACATCCGGAGAGAAGGAATGTGCCATATAATGTTAAATACCTTTCACGCAGCGCAGCAAGGTGACTAGCTGCATTGCGTGAAATATTGATAAATATGCACCAAAGTTACTAGCCTGATAAAGTCTAAAGCCCTGGCTTCATTCGCTATTCCAATTTCAAAATAGCTCAGAAGAAAGTCTGAAGCTAGTTGACAAGCCTCTTTTTTAAATCTTACATATTTATTAACAAATCTCTGCAGAAACATTATCAAACCAAAAACATTACAGAGAACCAGTGTTCATCTGCAATGGTAACTGACTTTTCCCCAACCTGCGTATCATATGTGAAACCTTCGGGTATAATGAGTTGTCTATTGAATAATCTTGAAGCACTTTTGTTGGGGAACTGTTCCTGTCTTCTTATTAGAAAAAATTAGCGATCGGCTAGTGAAGTTTTTTTTTGTCAAAGTACACTTACTCATAATTTTTGACATGTTTGGTTTTCTATTTAATACATTTGTAGGTGAGCATCTTATGGGATTGTCATCGTTGCTAAAATATCTCCTTTCTAATTTTGCTCATTACTTTGATCAAAGTAGACCAGTGCACTGGAATTACATCATTAAAATGATAAAAAGAACAGACTAAGTAAAGAGAAGGCGAAGAAAAGGCAGCCCCGATAGATGTTAAGCAATGTGATACAGAACTATTAAGAGAGTTATAAGGAGAACCATCAATGATATCCAAACTGGTTCTACTCATTTGATACACCTATAAGAATCTGTGTTAATTTTGCATGTCATGTATTTAGTCTAAATTCTCCAGAATATTCTATCAGACTACTCTTGTGGGATTTGTACCTGATCCTGCTTCGGGGTAGTCTATCATCTTATTAACATGTTATAATTGTACTTTAATGCCCTTTATTCTTTTGTCTATATTTCTATAGAATTCAGAGTTCAACAATACAATTACCATCCATAATACAGTTTTACGTTGACCTGAAACAGAATGCAGATTTAGATTGCCAATTTCAAGAGTTTATTAAAAGGTTATCATCTTATAAAAATGTAGAAACAAATTTTACACTCGCATTTATAATAGCACTAGAAGACGGAGAATAACTAACATATAAAAAAAAAACTAACATATATTATACCTGCAATCATTTTATAACCTTGTATTATATAGAACTAATTTTTACAGTATGCCTAACATCTCAGGGAAAACTTCTTGCGCAACAAATTAACTTCGATTCTCAAACATTCGACACACAATAGTTAGTCTGTGAAAAGGGTGCCATTTTTGTTTCATTGAAGTAAATGGAGGTAGAATGAAGAGTGTGTGAAAATACATTTCTTCCTAAATAAGAGCACACTAACATGGGTGTTCCTAATCATGATGTCTCCTTAAGTATACTCAGTAGTCCTGCAAAAACCCACACACATGACATCTTTAAAACATGTAGGTAGCACACATCATTTAAAGTGCATGTATTTAGTTATACTTATCTGTATTTAAAACCCAGATAATCTGGTCTAGCTGTACAGAACATACAGTAATTACAAACATTCCTCAGAAACTATTTCTAAACATTTTGTGGTTAGTTTTTGACACAGTCATCCCTCAACATTTTGAGCATGTTGAGCACTGAGGCTGTGATTGCACAAGATCTTTTTGAAGACGTTGGCATCTGTGTACATGTATAGAATGCAGTTACTTAGAAATGATCTTGGCTGCTCCCAAATAGCAGTGACCTACAACTTAACAGTTAAGTTTCAATATATGTAAAGCTTGGAACTTTCACAATGTTGGCATGGAATATCATCTATGTGAGAATGGTGTCATAACTCACATATTCACGCACTAATTCGCTTATAGATCCCCCTGGGGGAGTTGTGCACGTCCTTCACAGTTCTGTCTCTAACCTACAGATCACTCATGCCTTAATTGTACATGCTCTATGCGTGATGAAACCATGTACCAGTATGCCCTGCTGGAATTGTTCTGCTGCGAATGGAAGTTGGCACTTGCTGCATTCCATGGAGTGGGAAGCTTGCTTTGCTACTGCCAGTATGTATGAGTTTTGGGAGGAGGCAAAACTTGCACTGCTGCTGCCTGATTTGAATGTTTACTACGATGGGGAAAGCTGACACTGCTGCTATTCTACCTATATTTTATCTCTGGAGGAGGAAAGCTTGAAGAATTTTTGCCCAAGTGTACCCATTCTATGACAAAAAGGGTGTTTCCTCTCCTGAATTAAGCTGCTTCCACTGCTTATGAATTAAGAAAGGATGTATAGAATGCACTTGCCTAGTATGTCCTAACAACAGGGACTTTCTCACAATATTTGATGTGAGATGCCTGCAGTACTGATAACGTCCCTATTCCTCAAGGGGGAAATGTTCGAGCACCAAAACATGATGATGTAAAAGAGAAGCTGAGTCCATCGCTCTAAACACTATTTTTAATCTTGTGACAGGGAGACATCAGTAAGACAATTATTAGTTCACCCCCACATAATTGAATATAGGTCTGAGAGTTTAACACTCGGAAAACATAAATGTTGACATAAGAAAAATAACCTTACCAGAACTAGGGAACCCATAACTAGTAGACTCTACAATTAATGAAAAGTAACACTCTTGGATGTTTACAGGGATGTGGAACCCAATGATGAACCGTACCACGTTAGGTAGGTGGGTCTCATCATCCTGTCTGGAATGTATGGTAATTCTGTTAGATGCTGGACTCTACTAGGTGTGTTTCATTTCTTGTGGGTTTTTGGTATGTTTATGTGTTGCACACGCCCTGTATCTGTGGGATAGGGTTACACTATTCCTAGAGAAAAATACCAGCCATTTATTCACAATTCAAGAATCTGCAACGATTCAGACATGATACTTAAAAAAGCATAATCCAAAAACATCTACATTCATTTTTTACTTGGCCTTTCTGCCTTTGTTTACTTTTATTATCAGCCAGGCAGCTCCACAACACTTTTTAGAATGCTTTCATTCTATATTTACTGTTTATAGTATGAAACGATAATGGGAAAAAGTAATAGCTTTCAGTGATCTTTTACTTTTTGTACCGCAGGGACATTTCCTTGCCGGTAAATAAAACTGCTATGTGCAACCCTGTGTGACAGAGTTGTGTGAAGTTAAGCCTGCTATTGCCACCTGTCCTTTACTCATTCTCGGTGTTAGTGAAAGATGTTCTACTACTATCCGTGTCGTACCTTTGTTGTGTTGTGTTACTTGGTATAAAACGTTCCTGTAAACTAAAGACAAAATATTTTGTAATGCCAATGCTTATATTAATGCATTACATGAATGAGATTAAAATCTCACAATATATGTGAGCAGAGTTCAATTTTGGTTTCATATCTGCAACAAGCCCATTTTGCAATGGATTAGATGACTTTGCAACATTTTAAAACATGCCTGACAAGTGTCTCCATGTAATGTACAACCACTTCGGCCAGCTCTGGCATTTTAGCCAACATCAATTTGCATTCTGGGGCTTTTGGACCATTAAGAAAGTGTTAAGGCAAAAACACAAGCCCACACGATGTAAAATGCTTTAGACTAAAAAGCAAGGAATGGCTGATATGTCACAGTACACTTGACAGACTTGTGCAATGCAAAATACATTTTGTTACTGACTTTCTGCCTTTTTTCTTGAGAGTTTGACAGCCCAGTGGATTAGAGGGCAGAAATAGCATTTCACAAGCAAGTAGGAATATCTCACTGGTAACAGGCTATAAATTAACACTCA
Source organism: Pleurodeles waltl (assembly GCF_031143425.1). Lineage (NCBI taxonomy): Eukaryota > Metazoa > Chordata > Amphibia > Caudata > Salamandridae > Pleurodeles > Pleurodeles waltl. The sequence continues at coordinate 153,812,700 of NC_090437.1, forward strand.
AAATGACATGCTAAAGACATTGTTTCCAGAACAATGCGAGCAGCATAGGCAATATGGAAGGTAAAACAATTTTCTGTCACCCTGTTTCCGGACCGCCTGTCTGTGAACCTGCCTTGAAATTGTGCACCAGGTACTGTCCAGTGAGGGATGCCAGTGGTTATTGATGTTTAAAACCAATCTGACACATGTAAATTTAAAAATAGGAAGCTACGGTACAACTTAACTCATCACTGTGGTTATATTACAATGTAAGCAAACAACCTAGAAGGCATATAGCTAGTGTGAAGGTTTTGCTGGTTAGCACCTCAATCAACCCTCTGATGCCACATGGAACTCCCATTATTTTGAGTTCAACTCAAAGTGGCCATCTGTTTATAGGCTCAAGCTTGATGCAGGCTAAGTAGTCACTTATTTCCAAGAACTTCCTTAACAAGGGTATATATTATTGTCACAAATCCAAAACCTTCCATAATAATTCTATATTTAGATATCTCTAAGGTGTTTTTTTGTTTTCTTGGGAATTTTAAAACTGGACAATATTTTTGGAGTATTTATAGCCATATTTATGTATCAGAGTCGCTAGATATTTATTAATTTGTGACATGATAGTTTATGTAACAATGTTATTTGTCCCAATCATAACTGTGCCTCAGAATAAAAAAAATAAAAATAAAACTATTTTCAATTCGTGATTATTTTTTGTGAAATTAAATTTTTATTATATTGGTGCAGTGTCCAAGATAAAACTTTGCATATTTTTTATGGAAGGTCCCACTGACTGTCACAATGGGTTGTGGCTATCTAAAGGAAAGAGGTAGATATTCAAGGTATTCATGTTTTCCTTCTTGAATCATTCTCATAATTAATAAATAGAAATAAATAACCTATAACTTGTCCTTGTTGAAAAATGTGGTATGTACGTTTCTAAACCTTCAGACAGCAGATCCAAGTCAGGCAGTTTCTGCAAGCAATATGGATTGTCGTCACCTGTCATGATTTCTGTGTCTTTTGCATAGACCTTTACTGCAGAAAGACTTCAGTTATTGCTAGTTGTTGCTCGGGCACTATGAAGAATAACTGTGATGCACAGGTTTACATAACAACAAGGAAATGGTTCAACAAGAATGTCCATAAACAATTTGCAGAATTTAGTTCAGAACTAGTGGTGAACAACCTAATCAATTTCCATAAAGGTGATTTTGCTGGGGTTGACAAAATTCCTAAAAAGAAATTCAGCCAAAGAAAAAAAATCAGACTTTGCATTAATAAAGTGTTGTTTGTTAAAGAGTACAAGTATAAATCTCTTTTTTTTTTTTTTAAATGAAGATGTCATGTTCCTGAAATGAGATTGTATTTTGAAATGTTTTACAAATACAGCCGGACCTTGAAAAGAAAGGTTAGATCACAGTTAGTGCAAGGCATGTAAATTAAAACACTCTTCACAAAAAAAATCAGAATTCTGAAAATGTGACTAATCCTCATCTCCATTCAGAGAGCCCGTGTGAATCGTCTAGAAATAGCTTCCCTTAAGAAAATGTTTTGAGATGATCATGGAAATGGTGCCAATCTTTTCACCTACAACAAAAAAGAAAAATAATCAATAAAGAAAATGCCTGACATTCATACTGCGCGACAAAAGGAGCAGCAGTCAAGGATACCCTATAGTAATAAACACATACAATCTTAGAATTCAAGTTCACTGCCACCATAGCTGCTCTGACTGCACATTTCAGTTACACATTAATCAAGTACCCTTCTGCACAAAAGAACTTGTATCGTTAGTCCCGAGCCTCTCTGGGCTAGTAAAAATGGAAGGTTACCTGGGAGGGAAGAATTTCATTGCCAAAACCCATATCATGGGCAATGGATAGTGGAGGATGGTCTACCTGCTCATGGACTCAACACCCCCCGTCCCCCACACTAGATTTCCATTATCAAATAGCACAGGTGTTGGTAGTGGCAATGGTATTCTTGATTTTTTTAAAACTTTGTTTAATGTATTTATCTTGTTAAACACAAAGCACATATCATTGGTAAAGTATGACAAAAACTAGACTTTGCACATCAAAGGATGTTATAGCTACATAAAAGCGTGTACCTAAATGTTGATATGTCAGAATCTAGTTGTGGCATCACTACTCACCTAGCATCAGTAATCTACCATAGCAACCTATTGCAGTTGAGTTGTTATATTGCAAGGCCTTTTGCCGCAGACTCCGGCAGATACCGTCAGAAGCAGTCCAATGAGCAGCTGTACCAACTGTACCTAAATACTGTAAGGCTGGGGTGCCAGCACTGGGATTTCTGCTTTACTCCTGCAGCAGCACTTTCACATCACACCCTGCTTCTAAGAATAACGTAAGTCTTCTAACACACCACCTGTAGGTGTGAGCTTTGAAGACAAGATGGAACAAGCAAGAACTGAAGTTGCCCTGTGACTATACATTTGTGTTTTAAAGCCACTAAAGGATGGCAACTTGCCTGTTGTGTGCAGAGTGAGCCACTGTGGGCAGGGGACAGCCCACTATATGGGGTCCAGCCCTAAGGTACTATCCAGATGTCAACTTGAGCTGCTCTACTGTTTTTTTGCAGGCTGCTTTTACACTCACAAAATCCATGGTTCATGGCTCAAGGCTTGCTTCACAAATGTCCTCGTACTCTTCGTTTCGTGCCTCAAATCTCAATGAAAGCACCATTTGTTAAGGTAAGTAGACATCTTCTAAATCACAAGTAACAGAGCGATCCTGCCCATCACATTCTCCTTAAATATTCTTCCACGCTCCAGATTGTAATCAGCTGCTAAGCCAATGTAGTCTTAAAACAAAAACATGACACATTGAGGCAAATAGAACACAGCAGGTGGGGCTGATTCAGGCAAGGCAGATAGGGGATCTGTTACTTTAATATAGTCTGAAATTAGTGCTGACTCTGAAAGTTTTTAGGTTTAGCTTTGATAACATGTTGTATATACTTTAGTATATACTTCTTGGGCTTACAGCTCGCTTACTCCTTTTTGTTTGCTTCAGTGTTCTTTAAAAATTCTTGCTTGATAAAGGTCAATCCTTCTTCGTTTTCCCTCCCTTTTGTGTTTTGTTTCCTCCCATGGAGCACGGCCCAAATACTGTATCTTTGAGCTTTTTTTTTCCGCAGAACTATTTTTCCTTTGTTTCCTATTTGTGTTAATGTTTGCCTGCCATTGATGGATGTGTGCGCTGAAGGAACCGTTTTCACCTTCCCTGGTGTTGCCGAGGTGTCTCCGGAGGCATGGGAAGGCAGAATTGCTCCCCCAGCCTTTTGATTTCTAGCATGCAAAACAATCGAAAACAGGCTGGCAAATCTTGTTTTTTCCATTGTCTGCACCTCTATGCGAGGCAGACAAAGGGGATCAAATGAGGACGTTAGGGGAATGTGCAGAGACCCCTCGCCCCCAATATACTGAAGCCATGTGGTCGATTCTTAGGAGAAATGGTACGCTATTAGGGTGATCAGGTTTCATTGAAAATGTGATTTCTCTGAACAGCCTCCGACTGAGACCAGGGAAAACAGACTCTCTGGCCCATGCATTCCGAGATTTCCTGCTGCTTTACCTCCTGAGTTTTAGGTGTTGTGTGCACATCCTTCAAATATGGCCCGTTTTTTTATCTTTAATCCCAACACAGTGATAGATCAGAAAAGTTGTTGCTAAGCGAGTAAAATGAATGTCGTCCTCGTTCCGATAGCCATTGCACATTGCAATCTTTGTGTGTGTGAGGTTTTTTGTGACTGAATAAAGTACTGCTTCTTCTCTGGTAGCTAAGCTGTGATTGTTAGCGATAACGCTGCTTAACAGCTATTACTGTTTTGTTGCCCTACTCAATGGATTGGGTGTTATCAGTTTGAAGATGAATGCCTAAATTGGTGCCGGCAGTGTTCGGACTCGGACCTGCCCATCTGAAAATGCCCAGTGCAGCAGGTGTAGTACTCTTGGGCGGGGGGCGCGCACCACGGCATAGCACGCCCCCAATACAGGTGTGGGCCGGATCAGACCGGTTCCGGCCGGCAGCCCAACTGTGGCTGCAGCAATTTTTTTTAAAAATCGCGCTCACCCCGATTGGCTGAAGGGGGTGTGGTGGGGGCTCCCAGATGACCAGAAGGGGCAGCCTAAGTTAGTTTAAAAGGGGGACTCAAGTCCCTCTAGGGTCAGGTTGTTTTCTTGACCCTGGGCTTCCCCTGACGATCGACGCACTCCTCCTGGAGGAATTCTTTTGCAAGGGGAGGCAATGTTTCATGCAGATGGAGTACACCTGTCGGATGGTGGTCATACTGTGTTTGTTGAGAACCTGGTAGCATTTTCAATACAGTGTCTCTCTCAGAACTGAGCTTCTTGCCCTCAGGGGGAGGCCTGGTTGGTCGGGAAACCAACCAGGCCTGTGGGAGGGAAGGAGTCATGTTTTGGCACAAAACAGGTGGCTATCCTTGGCATCAAGAATACTAGTGCAGGCGAACTCAAGACGGTATCAGGAGCTTTTTGGCTCAAACCAGGGTGGCGGTGCTGTGGGTGTAGGAAAGGGGCTTGGGACGACCGCTACCGCGAATGTCCATAGCTCCCCCCACGGTACTCCATTACATGGCCCTGGAATTTTTTTATTTGGGGGGATGAGACTGCGCCAGGGGACCAAGCTATGGCCCGGTTGCCCATTATCATTCCCATTGGGTGCCGGGGGGATCCCTTGCTTAGGGTTGGCTCTGGCATGGTTGGATTGGGGGACAGTTTTCATGCTGGCCCGCGCCCCCTCTATCTTGAGAGGGCAGGTGAGTCTCGCCCAGTGAAGAGTAATTGGTTTTGGGGGGAACACGGCCCCCAGTTTACAGACGATGCCACAGGTGCCTGGTGGGTGGACAACCATGACTCCTTTTAAAGAACATAAACTATTTGAGATGCATATTGTAAATAATTATGGAAATTTAAGGATGAAAAATAAATACTGTACATATGATGATGTTTTTTATGTCGTGTTTATATGTTTGTGAATAAATACGGCCTGAGAATTATTTTATTCTCTATCGCAGGAAGGTTTCAGTCTGCTTTGTTTACTGTGAACATTAAGTATGCTCCTCCAAGCAGTGGATCATAGAGGGGAAACCAGTGTGAACTATTTGTTTGTAGGTATCGATGCAGTCCCCCACCTGTGGCTGTCTGGAAGCCCAGAAATCGGCACTTACAAGTGGCATGTTGTTCGTATTGTAAGCAATTTCACTAAAGGAGGAAACAAGTCCCCATGTGCCCATTCTACACAATGTACTACAGTAGAAAGGGGGTGGGGTGGCACAGCAGGCCCAGGATTATTCTGCTGCAGTGTTTGTTCTCGCAAGGAAAGATTTGTATAGTGACATTTCATTCTGTGGTTCCAAACCCGCGTTATTAGCTTAACACGTTCTCTGCTGCATTGTGGAATGTTGTCCTTCATACACACGCCGCGTCCCCGTGTTATCTATTCTTGCTTCCCGGGTCACCAGGGAGCCCCTCCCATCCACACATAGCTGGCGTGGGGTGAGAATTTCCTGCAATCTGCAAAAGATCAGACCTGCAGCACTCTTACTTGGAAACAGAGGATGATAGAGGCAGCTGGGCCAAGAAACAGCCACACATCATTTCTGCACTGACCCTGCAGGGTCTCCAGCTTTACTCTGTTACTCGCAGTATTTTACAGACCAGGCTTTTATAGATATTCATGAGCGTGGTAAACAAACACCCTTGTCTTTCGAGTACTCTGTATGAAGACGCCGGCCAGTTCTTTAAGAGGCTGGTAGGGCTGGAGAAGAGTCAGTCACACACAAAAAGCCACAGTTCCTTAGCAGGCCAGTGCACTACTGGTGACTTTCATCATAAATATGTTTTTTTCTGGAAGGGGCCTTTCTTTGAGGAACAAATATAATCTTAAAATAACTTCTATCAAAAGTAGGTTTATAGCACTGCAGACATTAAAAAAAAATGCCTGTTGCTAGTGCAGCAAAAGTGTTAACACTCTAGCAGTTAAATTGACGCTAGCAAAACGTTTGAATTATGCAGAGTTGCTTTTTAATTTTAATCAAATTGATTTCCTGCTTGAATGTATTTTTAGCAGAATATCTAGTAAGTGTTTTTATATAGTCCCTAATCACTGTTTAAAAGCTAAACTGGTTTTCTGGCATAAATTACCGGTGGAAGTTTAAATAGTCCCTTTTCTTTTATATTAGATCTTTGGTATAGTATTGCATTCCAGCATTCATATAGAGCCTCTTACACCTGACATGTCACAACTTACAGGGGCGAGTAAAAAACTGCTCTGTCACTATAGTTGGTAGCAGCAACAAGGGAGGGCCTCAGCTGGGCTTTCGTGTGCTGAATGTGAGTGGAGTGACCGCTGGTGGGTTGGTCGGTAGTAGTTCAGGTTGTGGCAGAGCCTAGTAAATGGAAAGCAAGGGCTTACTATTTAGCAGGGTTGGATATTTAAGCTTATCTTTGCTCTGAATTTGAGTGGGTAGTTTTAAAGTAGACAAGATACATATTTAGGTCTGGAGTTAGCTTTTATCTTTTGATTTTGCTAAAATATACATACAGTATACTTACTCATAGGGTCTTTCAGCTAGTCCTCATCCATCATCTATTGGTTTGTTATTGTGTCATTCACATTTTTCATCTGCCCACTACAGCATACAACATGGGACAAGGGGTCAGTCTAACGTGTGTCTTCTCCATCAGTATTGTTGTGCACGGACAGTGATCATAGCGATGGCAAAAGGAGATAGTGGCCGAGCAGAGGAGGCATCTCAGGTTAGTGCATTTACTGTACTGACCTATAAAGTTGTTTCTTTGCAGTATATGCCGCCTGCTCATTGATTTGTAGTGGGCTTAAAATAATTTAAAATGCCACAGTGTTGCGTTGCTGTAAATTGTAAAAATCTATGTAAATCTAAATGTCTGAATGAACAGGGGAGAGGCCCATCACCTTTCATATTTAAGTCCCACCCTTTTAGCGCCATGTAACGTTACATCTGTCTATTCGCCTGCATCATATCGCACAAGTTATTTGAGGGAAGCAAGAGATGCAGGATAATGTGCTGAATGTCTAAACACTTATAAGGTCCAAAAGGTGAGACCTATTGGCTATGCCAATGCTTGCTCAAATTCTGTTAAGCTTTCTTGTATTGATAAAAAAAAAAAGTTAGTGAGCCTGTCGATTTACCTTGTTTCACTGAACAATATAAGCAGTCTAACTCACAAGTGCACTACCCTGTCTTTTCTGCAGTTGGGAAATTACTACAGTAGTTTGACTGCAACTGCCCTAGCTCTTTCTCATCATTACACAAATTGTAACTGCAAGTAAATACATTACAGATGCATGCCACTTATGTAGTTCGCTGATACTTAGCAGTACTACTGCGGATTGGGTTCATGGGAAGGCCACACAATTCAGGACACAATTTGGTTATTCTCCCCTATTGGAACTCAGTATCCTCCTCTCAAATGTTACAAACAATAGTTGACATTTTAAAGCAAACATTAGCAAAACCAATAGAAGTTATTTGGCTTTATAAATGCTTTGAGCTATGCTATACTGCATCACGTCTGCAATACAACATGGCTGAAAAATAAAAGACGTCATTGCTGCCTCATGTAGAAGGCACACAAATGCGCTCAACACACCTGGGCATGCCTACAAAAGAATATGCTTTTGTGCATGTCTGCAAAAGTACACCTTTTTTGTTACTGATCCGAGAACGTAGGGCAAATTATTTAAAAAAAAGCTTACATGGTTAGAGGGAGCAGGCTGGGGAGGGGCTAAGGGGAAGCAACACAGCGGATGGGAAGAAGTAACATGGCAGGCAGGCAGGCAAGAGCACAGGTAATAGAACGTAACGTGCAGGGCAGGGACGCAGAAACAGACAAGGCAGAGAGCAACGCTAGTCCAGGTGGAGAGAAGCACATGAGGGAGAAGGCTGAAAAATGTAAATACTCACAACATGGAGTGCTTAAACAGGCAGAAAAAAATAGTTCCCTAACAATGAGCAGAGGAAACACAGAAGCCCGTTAATCAAAGAGTTGAAAAAGAGGCTATGCTCTTTGGAAGGGCCAAACACAAGATGGACAAAAAAACAGCAAATAAGAAGCAGTAAATGAGAGTGACTGGCAAGTCAGCCAATAGTATGCAATGGGTGGGATCTGAGCCCCTGTATTTTCTTTGTAAGTCCACAATATGCCCCCCTACCAATGCCTTGATACCAAGGTGGGGCTAAAGCAGGGGTGCATTTTAGCTCCCGTGCTTTTTAATATCCATAGGCTGACTTTGGCAAAGCATTGACTGAACCCGCTGATGTCCTCCTAGGTTAGGGAGTCTGTCTACGGCAACATTACATTAAGCAGATGCTACAGAGTTATTAGATACAACCTGTATAGGACTTCAACGCCAGCTAGCAGCGCTCAGCTAATGTAGAGAGAATAAGATCTTTATAAAAACTTAAATAATAATTAAGAATAACGTTGTAATCTTTGGGAGGAATCTTAAAAAAGAGGGGAGATGGTCCCTGTATGGTAAATTTGTGGAGAGGAAAGATCATATAAGAACTTAGGCATTTGACTGCATGAGTGGGATGGCCACACACATCGGCTCAAAATGAGAGCTGAAAGTATGGTTGTTAACATTTGCTCTGTGTAAATTACTCAAAGCTCTATAAGACCATCACTTGCCCCAATACTTAACTTAGTCAAAGTAACATTTCTTCCCTTATTAATTGACATTTGTAATACTGTACCTGGGAGTTTGCTTGTTGGTATGGTCGGAAACATCGCAAATTCTTTACAGCAAAGTTTTAACTCCCAAACTCCACAGCAGAGGAACCTATACCTTTGGAGTACCCGACAGTATTTAGCACTAGCTGCTAATTTCCATCACAGCTAGCACCGCATCAAATGTGCAGATCGGGGTTCTTTATAATGGCTGCTTGAGAGAGAACTACACATTTCGTTACCCAGAAAATTATATTGGCGCAACCAATCAACAGCTCTCAATTTGCATAAATCCGGAATTTAAAAAAAACACTTGCAGAGCTTTAAAAAATATTGTGGCAACAACTAATTTCACTATCAAAATATTTTATTCTAGCAGGGTGCTCCTCTAAGAGATACGCAAAATTGTTTAGAAAGTCTTATTTGGAAAATCACTTTTACTGCAAGATCCCTCATCTTAGGCCAAGGATGGGACTGTTTCCGATGGGTGAATTACAAAGGACGTGGAAGTTGGTAATCCCGGTTAATGGTTGTAGGTTTTTCCAAGGGACCACTACGATGATTTCCAGAATGTACTTAAAACCGTTGTTTCTCACATTTAGAGCCAACGTAGCGTGCTTTAACTGCATTGACATGCAGCTATTTTGTGGCTTTGTTAAATGTATGGCAGTTGTTAACAAATCCTATGCCTTTATGTACGTCTAGGCAACCTCTTTACTGAACATTCACATACATTAGCTGGTAAGTGACATTTACGGCGGTGTATGTGTTCAGTACAATGCTGTAGCTCGGTATACAAGTGAAGCTTTTGGCGGCTTCTCACCAAAACGGACTTTTAAAATATGCCTGTCTTAAATATTTTCCAGAAATGTTCGAGCTATCCTCCCACTGGCAGAGTGGTGAGCGTACATTCAGAAACCTGAGTTGGGAGATCTTCCCACCGATTCTGGCTGCTAGATTTTAGAAGCCCGCCAAAGAATACTGCAGGCAATCTTTACCTCAAGAGCTTACCCTCGTATGCGCCATAGACAGTGCCTTAAACTTCACTCCAGCTCTCACAAGGATACAATGCCTATCCCGCAAAATAGGTGTCATATGTCATCTCGCACGGAGTCCTTTCACAGCCCAGGTTGAAGAATATTGCAATAGCTGTGATTTGAAGACGTTTGGAACAGGGGAGTTGCCATAGTCAATCTGTGCTCCTGGTACTGCGCTTGCAATTGTAGCTTTCCCTGATATGATATCTGGAAGCATGTATAGAAGAACTTACTAAGCTATTCTCAGCTATACTTACCTTCTTAAGGGTTGGAGTTCTACACAATCAATGTAACATCTCAGCCACGTGGATTTAGCCTATTTAAGACTATGGCCTTTGGCCACAATCAAGAATTCAGTTTTATCCTCTGTGAGACTCAGACACCTAGGATCAATCCATGTCTATCTCTTTTCACGTTTCCTCCACAACACTGAAATTCCCTCAACATCAATGGAGAGCTGGAAGATCACTTGAGTGCTGCCTGCATAACAGATGAATAACATCATCATGAAATTTAGTAGAGGATGTAAATGCTGCGCATACACACTGAACAGCACAGCACAGGAGATAACATGTGCCCTGAAGGACCCTAAATAAAATGTTTTTCTCCAAAGCCTCCATATCTGGTGCTGATTTCACACAAGGAGGAGAACCATGTTGTTTTTGACACTCACTCTTGCCTCCGCTGAAATGTGCCTCTGTTGGATTTTGTGGTCTGAAGTCTGATAGGTCCTGGTTGTACTGCCTAAGATATCAACTAGATTAGACTGCCCATCTAACAGCACCGTTTATGTACCTCAGTTGGGCTGAAGGACAAATAAATCGCCTCCCAGAAGTTGATTTCTCATAAGATTCTCATGAAGGAACTTGGTGATATCCAGTCACTGAGGAACTCCTTGGTTACTGTAATATATTTATAAACTATGGTGAGTACAGTTCATTCCACTCAGCACGAGGACAATAGAACTGTCATGTTTGTGATAGCTGACAGTTTCTGCTATTGGAAGTTGTGTTGTAAGACCATGAGTGCTGGTATTGACACACTGCCATTGACCAGAAGATATGTTTAGCTCTGTCTTGTTGAGCTCTAATGCACCACCTACACATGACAGCCCTGGCAGACAAGAAACAATATTATGAACGTCCCAGACAACGTGTTTTCCACAGTTGTGCGAGAGACTGTGGAGATTGTCCCACATATTCTGTCTCCCCTCCTACCAGTACCACTGCCTATAGTGTTGTGTGATGATCCTCTAACATGCACATGCACTCCATTAGGAATCATAGAGGAGGATCACAACATATATTATTGTACACAAATTGCTTCAGACCTTAGACACTGCACATATTTTACATTTTATAACATACCCCCTTAAACAATGTGTACAACATACGTTGTTCACTGTTATGGGTTGCCAACATGAAAATGTACAGATTTCTTTAGGGACAGATGCACATTTACTTTGAGATGTACTTTAGTTCAACATTGCAAAGTTCAGCCCATGCCTTTCCTGGTAAATAGATTGTTAGTACAGATAGCCAGCCACTATGCCTCAACGTTTGTGTCTCTAGATTTGTAAGCATCAACACATAGGGCCTCATTCTGACCCTGGCGGTCTAAGACCACCAGGGCCGCGGGCAACGGAAGCACCGCCAACAGGCTGGCGGTGCTTCAGTGCCCATTCTGACCGCAGCGGTAAAGCCGCGGTCAGAAAAGGGGATCCGGCGGTTTCCCGCCGGATTTCCCCTGGCTGGGCTGAACCTCCATGGCGGCACTGCAAGCAGCGCCGCCATGGGGATTCCGACCCCCTTCCCGCCAGCCTGTTTCTGGCGGTTTTGACCGCCAGGAACAGGATGGCGGGAACGGGTGTTGTGGGGCCCCTGGGGGCCCCTGCACTGCCCATGCCACTGGCATGGGCAGTGCAGGGGCCCCCTAACAGGGCCCCAGCATGATTTTCACTGTCTGCATAGCAGACAGTGAAAATCGTGACGGGTGCAACTGCACCTGTCCCACCCCTGCAACACCGCCGGCTCCATTCGGAGCCGGCCTCTGTGTTGCAGGGCCTTTCCCGCTGGGCCGGCGGGCGCTCCCTTGGCGGGCGCCCGCCGGCCCAGCGGGAAAGTCAGAATGGCCTCCGCGGTCTTCTGGCGGTCAGAATGACCCTCATAGTCTGCTCCAGTCTTGACATATAACCACTCCTTATTTAGTTGTCTAACTGTCAGAGAGACTGCATAAATGACTTTGGTTTAAAAAGATCCAAGTTGTCTTAGGCTAACTGAAGCAGAAAGGAGACCTCAGACAAAGCTCATTGGCTACTCCAAAGAGGTCAGAGACGTCTGGTGGCACCCACAGTGAAATTTCCCGTAGCATGCAGTACTCTGATGGGGCCATAAGTAATCTATTTAAGAACCCCTTCTAGACTTTGTGTCTGTTACAACACTTTACTGCACGGTTCCAAACAATATATACAAATGAAATTAGCACTGGATTTTTAAATTTTTATAAAAAATATTATGGTACAAAACTTGACGGCGGCAGTTTTACAACAATTAAAACATAAAGTAAAGAATAACATCCTTGAATACGTAATTGGTTTAAATTCTCAACTATAAACAATCATAGCATCAACATCATGCGGTTCTCCAAATACTATCACAACCAATTCAAACAGATTCAACTTTTTATTCACAAGATATCTTATACGATAAGATGTCTTAAATGTCCTCATCTATACCTTAGGCAAGCTTTACATTTTTTATATGAAACAAATATGTAAACTTACATCTTTAAAGTACAGTACAGAATAACTGTTTTGAAACAATGATCAAATAAAAAGAACATCTATACAAAAGCACATCTATACTGGAGGACCAACAAACTACACAGGGAAGTCTATTACTTTGGCGTGATTTTATGGCTTTGATTTAAGTTATAGCTGGGCACAGTAAAATAGTTCAAAACAATGTGATTTGCCACTCAACAAGTGTCAATCCTTACACAAGCTCAAATATGGTATTGATCAGTGAATTTGCAGATTTGACACTCAAAATGTATGAATTCCTCTGGGTAAATGAAAGAGCATATGGTGAGAATGAACCAACTACTACTGGGCTACAGAGAGCAATTGTCTAGTAACTCACCTCCTGCCATGCTCCATGATCTTCCTTGTTCACACACACACACACTAGCCAATGGAGACATAAGTATTTCATATCCAGTAAGTGATCTATCCAAGGTGAGGCTGATGACTTAATTGGTACTGGCACTCCACTCTTATCTCCAAGTCAAATTGGATTTCTTTTGAGTGGAGCTAAATATTATTTGCCCTGAAAACTGCTTTCATTTTTCTGTATATTTGTCCATCCAAAGGGCTGCCTACCTCCCTCATGTTTATCAATATATCTGTGCTTGTTTGCACCCTGACTGGGTGGTGTGTGACATGTCATATATGTTTGTGTCTGTGTGCATGAGTAACTATATGTATATATATATAGCTATATATATATACAGCTATATTACCTTCTGGCGGTCACCAGTAGGTAGTTATAGTTAGGACCATGTTTCCAGTGGAAAAGTATTTTTTGACTTGCCTATATCTTTGGTGCCATTTGACGAATCTTCAAGAAATATATAAAAAAAAATGTTTCAGTGAATCTTGTTGCCCATGGAAGTTTTTGGGGTGATACGTCAAGCAGGGGCCATGTTAATTCTCATATGAGTTATGAACACGACTACAGCCCGAACTGCTGGACGCAATTACACAAAATTTGGTAGTTAGCTGGATTTTGTTATGCAGATTGTGCTTCTTGTTATTTGGTGTAAATCCATTTAGTAGTTTTTGCGATATTAAAGGGAAAATACATTTATATATCTAGGGTCACGGATCCGTCAAAACGTTTTTGTGGCAATTGTGGCGTATTCGCAAATGCGCGCAACACTAGAAATGCTGTGATTGGCAGGGCCACAACATGACCAGAAAGTTGCAGCCGCCATTTTAGGTTACAGGACACGGTCCCCAGGACTGAAAAATAAAATAAAAAGTGGTATGAGCGGTCAGGGTGGAGGTACCCTGACCTCAGGGGTGAGATATAGGGGGTCTTTGAGGGTCAAATTATAACCTTAAAATGATTTTTTTTTTCACCACGCTTGACATTCAAAAGTTCTCCGCAATGCTCAGCGCAGTCCCCCAGTGTAACACTGAGACAAATTTGCGAATTAGACCGAAAACGTTTTTTTTTAAAATGCGCAGACTTATTCATACACTAATTCAGTCACTAATAGATGCACTCAGAGACTCATGTGCCCACTCACAGACACACTCAGTCATACACCTACTTTCAGCCCCACTCAGATACCGACGCACCCACTTTTACACCCAGAGACACCCTCTCACACCTATTGTCACACCCAGAGCGAAAGACTCTATGGCCTGCTGTGCACGGGGCTCGGTTGGGTGGTTATAAGGGGTTGGCGGTGATTAGATTAATGTATAGTAATTAAAATTACTTTTTGTTTAAAAAAACTTACAATTTCACTGAAAAAAACAAAGGTTACGGGAGCTTTAGAGTTAGAAAATAGAATTTAAACAAACATAGAAATTCACTTAAAAAAACAAAGGTTACAGGGACCTTATAGTTAGGTTCTGAAGTTACCCGTACAAACCCATAGAATTTCAGCAGACATCGTTAGAGTTTTTTCAAGTAACTACAACTTGCGCCCTAAGGTAACAATCACCCGCGCCCTCGCCATGCACTGCTAATTACACCAGATATTACAGCACTCATGACAACTTCTATAACGTCAATAAAAATATCAATGAAACATTAGCAGTCAAATTATTGAAGAAAAAACTGTGCATGGTCGGGGTGCAAGTTATATTTACCTCTTGGCTACCAGACAAAAGGGAGGCTGGATTGGAGTGCATACTAAGCAAGTGTTCACAACAAAAGGCGGGATCAGAGCTTGCAGCGCTGTTTGGTATCCAGAGCATGAGTCCTCAAAAGTGCTTCACAACAGCACTGAAGGGCTTCTGCAGTAGAGAATAGAAAACTACAGAGCCTTGCGGGGAAAATTACAGCACGCTGTGCCCACAGCAATCAAGCAACACCATAATGCAGATCTTGGTATGGTGAGGTCTTTGATGTCCCTGAGACCTCGGGGAGCATAGGGGCAAGCCAACAAGCCCTTGGAGCTCTTGGGTGAAGCAGAGGATGTAGTGGGAAGGTTCAGTCCACCCTCACTTCAGTGGTAGCAGGCAGCGGGGCAACACAGCAAAGCACAGTGCAAAGAGGCAGTCCCTTATGGCAGCAGAACAATCAGCATGCAGCAGGCTAACACAGCATAGTGAGTGGCAAAGTGGCAGTCCCTCTGGCAGCGCAACTCCTCTTCTTGGCAGAGTCTCCCCATGACCCCAAAGTGAACTGATGTGATGGAGATTAGAGTCCAGTATTTACACCCAAAAAAGGCCTTTGATGTAGGGGAGACTTCAGAGGAGTCTTCTGAAGTCCAAAGTGTTCCTTTAATCCTAGCCCTGTCTGTCAGGCTGCCCAAGGGGGGTAATCAGTCCTGTGTGTGGAGACAGGACACCACCTATTGAAGTGTAAGTGTCAATCCCTCCCTTTCCCTCTGCCCAGGAAGACCCATCAGTATGCAGATAAATGTAGATACAGCTGAGTGTACTGTGTTAGTGGCTGTCTAGAGGGAAATCATAGATTGCAGCTGTCACCCAGCCCAGACGTGAATTCAGAGACAGGCAAAGGCACAGAATGGTTAAAGTAAGAAAACGTAAACTTTCTAAAAGTGGTATTTTCAGACTTACAATTTAAACTCTGACTTTTCACCAGTGATTTTAAATTGCGAGTCCAGAAACACTATACTCAATATTGCGATCTTCTCCCAATTGGAAAATACACTTAAAAATATGTTTTAAGGAAATCCCAATGTTAACCCATGGGAGAGATAAGCCTTGCAGCAGTGGAAAACAAATTTAAGAGTTTTTCACTACTTGGGCATGTTAAACTAAAAAGTACATGTCCAACATTTTAATTACACAGCCCCCTGCCCTTGGGATCAACCAGAGCCTGACATATGTAATAAAAAAGAAGGTTTGGGCCTGGCAAGTGTCTACACTTGCCAGGTTGAAATGGCAGTCTAAAGATGGACACCCAGGCTCTGCAATGGCAGGCCTGAGGCATGTTTGAAGGCTACAGAAGTGGGTGGCCCAAGCAGCATTTCATTTACAGGCCCTGGGCACACCTGGTGCAATATACTAGGGACTTACACGTAAATTACATATGCCATTTGCGGATAAGCCAATGTTACCATGTTTTGAAGCACAGAGCACCTGCACTTTAGCACTGGTCACAAGTGGTAAAGTGCACAGAATCCTAAAAGTCAGCAAAAATTAGTCTGAAAAACATGAAATCAGAGGGCAAAATGTTAGAGGAAACCATGCCAAGGATGTCAGGTCTAACAGCCTCCACTGGGCAAACTGTCTAGGTCTGAAACAAGCATGCCAGGGTTTCTTTAATAAAAACGTATGAAGGCTGATGCCTAATTTTGTGGTCACAAATGCTGCAATTCACAAAATATGTTTCTTTGCAACTGAAAATAAATTTTACTCTATACTAATTTCATATTAGGAGTCTATAAACGTTTACCGACTCATAAAATGGGATTGAGATACTAATTTCACTTTGGCAGGGACGTGCTGTATGCGTCACCTCCAAATTGCAAATCAATATGAGATGTTTCAATGTTTTGCGACCATAATATAGTCACAGAACATTTAAGACTAACCAACTCATGCAATGGGGTGCTATTCCACTCAAAAAGGGGAAGGGTTATGTATAAGTGCTTCTGGGGAAAGGTACATCAATTCAAGGTAGGTTTAAAATTCTGAAGTTTTAATGAGATGCCATTAATAATGTCACCTCATTAAATTAGACACAAGGTGAAAGGAAAGTGCCTGTGTACTGTTAGTGATGTTCCTGTTATGGTAATGCTTTTAGGAGGAGATCTGAAGTTTTTAAATAATATTTTAGAATTAGTTATTATTTAGTTAGAAACGTTTTATTTGACCTTGATGACAAAAACACATCATATCAAATTAGTACACTAACAGAATAAAACTAGTTACAATCACAATTTTTGAAAATAATGATTAAAGTCATGAATTATAAACACATCTATTACAACAGTAAACAAGCATGCTAATTAATAGTGTCTAACTTTGAAATTATTTCACTCCAATCTAACTTTAATTAAATCTTGAAATATATTTGTGGATTAGTGTAATAAACAAGCTCTAAGAATTTGATTAGCATATCTAGTTAGCGGATGACTGTGGGATTAATTTAATCGGCTGTAATTATATGCCGTTGGTCGGCCCAGGAAAAGTTACCATGATAGCAGATAAAAAAACAACAACACTAGAAACAGTGATGGCGCAAGTGGTAGATTCATGACACTGCGAGAAGACCTTATGAAAATGCTGAAAATTAATTTTAATTTCAAATCCAACGTGTATGCACGTGCTTCTTGTCATTACATGATAAAAGGAGGAACCCATCTGCATCTCTATTCCGTTTGTCAAGTGACATGATGGTAATGACTACGTGTACAAAACAGAAAATCACAGAATCTAATTAAACATTCGATGGACACACTTGGGAACATCTATCCAAAAGATTCAGATGCTCTTTGAATGGGTGTTTCTGTTGGGCAGCAGTCCTTTTGTGAAAAACAAGATTTTGCAAGAATAGATAATTTACTGTTATCCAAACGGGATGCCTTTGGAGTTGTGAGGGCTAAATGGGACTCCACAGCCCACAATACAGTGAGCTCTTGGTAGAGGAGGGCCCCAAAGCACTCACGCTTAAACGATTTGGACTTTCCCTGTGGCACGGAATGCCTTTTTATGTTGTGAGGGCTAAGTGGGACTCCATTGCCCACAATACAGTTGAGCCCTAGGAGGAAGAGGGACTCCAGCACTCTTGCAATTAAACGGGAAAGGTAAGACCGCTGCCAACTTGCCCAAACCCTAGCTGGTCTCTACATTGAGTGGGTTTCTTCAGTGGGCGCTAGACGTCATTAACAAAAAGATCGAACTTGCTGAGCGCTATTTGTCCCTCACACCTACTCTACCAGCATATCATGTGTGCCAAATGGCTAAAGCCTCTGCACCTGGGGGTTCTACTAACACTGCTGAGTTGGAGTCTTTTCCTCTTCTCCGATGTACTTGGAATTATTACATAATGTATCTAGTTCTTCAGCTCATGGCCAGCCAGCAAAAAAGAGGAGGGTTCAATTGTGAGCCAACCCTAAAACCACTTGCTCAATAACTGCAAGCCCAAAGGTGGACTCTGATGGCCAGGGCGAGGTACTCTTTGGTGAGCCTAAGAAGGTTCTATGCAGTAAAATAAACAATATCATGGTAGCTCACCTAAAGCTATTGTACAAACAGCTGGAGGTTATTGCAAAAGGACTTTGCAGGTTGAATTTAATCCTGTTGCTTCGGATTTCTTACTTCTACTCGCCCGCTTCCTGTGGTGCAGGTCTAACTTCTTCCACTAATTGACTGGCCAATGATGCTGAGAACACTGGTCATGTGCCTTTTCATCCCTCTGTTAGGACGTGATATAGGCCAAACATTTTGGTGGATTGTATCCCTCTTGGAAATGAGCAAGTAGATCCTTGTGTTAGAGTAGGAGAAGAAGGGGGCAGGGTGGTTGGGGAAATGTAACGTGTACTGCTCCAGAAGTCACATTGCTTTACGGTGAACCTACCTCCTGAGGCGTGCCCTTACGTGGTAGTATCATCAAATGTCCCCCAACTGGCTCCTAACAATGTTGAATCCCTTGCTCAGCTAAAAAAATTAGGTACTAGTTTCATCCTAACATTAATCTTCCTCATTCAGCAGCATCTGATATTCTGATGGTCCAGAGGGTGGGATGGGTGCTCCCTCTAAAAAAGAGCATAACAGGTGATTGTGGTTTGTAATTGTTAATTTTAAGTACTCTTTCCTTGCACAGAAACTGTTGTTCAACCAGCAGCCACCTTGTGTGTCCCAAACCACTATCACCTTTCTGGTGTTGGGTTATTTCTATCGACACCTGCAGCCGGTACCTGCACTCTCTGTCCATCAAACTAGTTTCCTTCTCCAAGCAGTTCAAGTGCCCTCCTCACCTACGCTCACAAGGCACTGCACAACACCGGGCCAGAATACCTCAACAGACGGCTCTCCTTCTACACCCCGACCTGACAGCTTCGCTCCACAGACCTTGCGCTCGCCACCGTCCCACGTATCCACAGAACGACCGCCGGTGGCAGATCGTTCTCCCACCTCGCCGCCAAGACGTGGAACACTCTTCCAACCCACCTGCATCAGACACAGGACCTACTTACCTTCAGGAGACATCTCAAGACATGGCTGTTCGAGCAGTAGCAGCCCCTGCGCCCCTCTCCCCTCAGCCCCTTGAGACCCTCACAGGTGAGTAGTGCGCTTTACAAATACTCTGATTGATTGATTGATTGATTGATTGAATCTCCAGCCACCACCTTCGACCCTAACTGATGTCAATTGTCTGGAGCCACATTGCAGCAATGGGGTTTATCTTCCTCCCCATAATCCAATCTGTTGTATTTCAACATTTGGACTGGGCTTACTTGTTGGTTAATGGTGCAAACCATGTGCAGCTTGACAAGAGTATGGCCCACACCACCTTTGGGGCAGACTCTAGAGTCTTCCTTTATGACCCATGCTGATGTTTAGTGACCATCATCCATTGTTGCCCAGGCCGGCTTATTGTCTATGTGCTGCCCAGAAGCACATAGACACTCTGCCTAACCGCTTTTTCCTATTGATCTCAACACCAAACAGCACAACTGTTATTAGCTGGAACACTTTTGGGATAAACCCGAAATTAGAACATTTAGAATAGGGCAAATTTATGGACTCTGACGGCATTTCCCTTTTTCGGGAAACATGGGCAATTAATAGCGTTTTCAGAAGAGGCTTTAAGAGCTATGATGTTCCGGCTACAAGGTCCCCTGCACAACGCCCTTTGGGTGGGTTGCTTATATGGGTGAATAATATGCCGACTGGTTCTGTAGCAAACTACTGCATAAGCCATCTACTGCATCATTGGCTATGCAAGGGACCCCTGTCTGATTAATATCTACAACTGGAGTTCTGGAAATTGGAAGGAGTCTCCAACTCTCCACCTTTTGAATGAGACCCTGGCCTTGTATTCTACGTCCCATCATGTTATTTTGGCTAAATTTAACTTACGAACCACCTGGAATTGCACAGGACTTGTGCCACAAAGAAGACCTAGAATGTGAAAGACCTAATTCCATGTTTATTGACTCTTTTATCTCAGCCTTACTGCCAAATCCTTAAGGCCACCAAAAACCGTAGGAATATGAAGTGTGAAGCTGTGTGCTTCCCTGAGGTACTAGCAAGAATGTGCGTTGATGTTGCTATCCATTTGGCTGCGGTTTAATACCTGAAAAAATAATGATATAAGTGTCAATTTAAGGAAGGTCTCTGAAAAGGCTAACCCAGGCGGGGTTGTTCTCTCAACAGTGATGAGAGGCAAAGATCAGTCTCCTCAGAGCAATAAAAATAGAAGAAAGGTTTGAGATTAGGGACTGCAGAGCACTATATCGGTTTGCTATGAGGCAAGCTAGTGCAAACTGGGAAAGGAATAAATGGGAAGATCTTTTAGAAGCTTCTGTTAATAATGATGGAAGGAAATTTTGGTGGTTAGAGACGAGGCAATGGAAATTTACCTAAGTCAGCAGAGCTATCTAGTCTGCGATGTGACTGGGTTACCCATTTTGGGAAACTGTATTTATATTCATGAGAAACTGATTCAATTCCTAAGAGAAGCGAGGGAGACTTTGTCCTCCTGAATTTACTCTCCCACCAGTCGTTTTACCCTTGTCGAGAAAGCTGCAGCAGTCTCCTCTCAGAAGACAGGCAAGGCATCAGGCCTGGACAAGATCCCTGTGGATCTTTTTAAATCTGATCAAAGTATCTAAAAGGAAACCTACACATTATGTTTAATTACCTCCCAATTAGTCTTCTTGATAGCTTATACAAAATATCTTTAGCAAAACACGTCCTGGAGAGACTATTAGACTGTAGCAAGGAAAACTATATCCTTTCCCACTTCCAGGCAGGGTTTAGGTCCAAAAGCTGCTCCATCAACTAGGTCTTCTTCTTTTTGATGACTAGTGGAAGAATGTGGACGTTGGGGGGGGAAGGCCCTTTTTGTGGCATTTATTGATCTCTGAGCTGCTTTTGATTTGTGGTTGTGGTCTGAGAAGTTTTTCATGGGCTGAGAATCCTTTATAATCTGTTAAATATTATTGTGCACCTTCATTAGAGGAATTTTGCCAGGGCCGCAATGGTGTGAATGGCAAATTAGCCCAGGACATTTCTATTGATAAGAATGGTGCCAGGGTTGTGTCCTGGCTCCCACTCTTTTCCTTTTGTATAGCAATAACTGTGTTAACTTCCCAATCACCTGGGTTAATGATTCCCCTATAGTAGCAGGTCAGAAAATTCCTACCCTCTCCTTTGCAGACAACACTCTTCTGCTTGCTAAAACCAGGGCTAGGTTGCAACCCCTTGTTGACAGATTTAATATGTTTTGAATGTCTCATTGCCTTGAAATTAATGCACTAAAAACCAAGCAGATGGCTTATGGCAAGAGGGAGATGGGAACAATTAGCATGGGACAGGCTGACTCCAGATCATGGACCCACAGATTTTCAAAAGCTCGCTCTTGCTAACCCAAAGCGCCGAGGCCACTGGCAGATTTGCTAAAAACGGCTTGGTAGCCAATACTTCCACCCTTGGAAATTTATGAAGCTCAACCAAGGTGTCCAGCACTGTATGGTGCAGAGTTGTAGGACCATTGTTCCACTCCTTCGGAACCAGTGAGAACAATTTCATAAGAGCTCTTATAGACATGGGAAGAGATACCTCTCTAGTTCTGCTTAAACTGGACCTTAAACCTAAACCTGCCTCTGCACTGGCTTCATTAATGCTGCTACTTTATTGGGTCAGTGTATGGCCCGTTGAGTAATTACAGACCTACAGAGAGGGCCTTGCAGATATTCTTAATGTACCCAGCTCCAATATGATCAAATGGCTAGCCTATGTTAAGAAATCACTCTACAACTGAGTCTAGGCAATCTTTAAGAAGAGTCTTTTTCTATTACGCTTATGGCAGCTACTGTTGTTAAAGCTAGATTTTGGGAGAGAGCTATAGCCCAGGATGAATTGTCTAGTCCTACAGGTAATTGCACAAGGCTTTTTCCTAGTACATAAGAGTGTGCACAAAGTTGAGTAATTTTTAAACTTTATTCATCCAGTGCATACGCACTCTCATTATTTACAATTTAGGTAGGGTACCTTGCCGAAAGCTGTGTTTTCGGCAAATTGGGCTGGTCTACAGGAACGTTCCAGTTTGTGCCAGTCATGCATGTTTTATGACGAATGAGGAACATCTGCTTTTTTTTGCCCAAACTATTGTAGACCAAAGGCCAGGTGGATTGTCCCTCGGTGTCGTCTACGGGTGTCGTCACAACTCACAAATAATTTTAGAATTTTCAAACGTGAATCTACCAGTGTGGTAGTGACTGTATTACTTAAATTCCTTTTTTTCTGTATGGGCTATTGGACTTAAAAAGGCCTCTTGATTAACAATGAATATTTGTATCTAAGGGCTTATCTATGTACATTTTTTAGTTATATGAAATGGTTTGCTCTAATTGCACTTCAATGAGCGTGAGTAGTGTTCTGCTAGCTAACTGATTTAAATGATGTTTTACTGTTTAGTATTTATTTTATGGTTGAAGGGTTTTTAGTTCGTCCTAATATGTTTTGTATTGATTTGTGCTTTATTTATGTTTTGATCAATTGATCAATGATGAATTGGAAACTTGGAACTTGGATTGACTTTGTTAAAACTTCAGAATATTCAAGAGACATTTTCTTTGTTTTTGAAGCAAAGAAATGATGAAGACTTTCCAACAAGCTTTTTATGGATCCTACTTATTAGAAATAAACGTGTTTTAGAATTACCAAGGATCAAGTAGTCAGAAATAGCAATAATAAATTATAAATCAGTGATCAGTATGTTATGAAATCTCCATCCACTAACTTTCTTAACAATCAACCAGGATCAAGGGTCGTAATAAGAGGGCAATGATCAGAAATACAAATTGCACCAATTTTAAATTTAATTTGATAGATAGTAAAATTTGTGTTTGTAAAAGTACAATCTATCCTAGTTTGGGAACCATGAACACGCAGGCAATTTTTTATTCCCTAGAATCAGGATTTAAAACCCTTTAAGAATCAAAGCTAGATTCAAAGGCAGACTTAAAAGCTTTATGGCTTCTAAAAGGCGTTATATTTGAATTTAGGATTTCTATCTAGCAAGAGTTAAAAATATGTTTAAAACATTTTGCTAAAATAAGATTGTTAAAATTGCATTACATCAGCTCAATCATCTTGGCGCTATTCCACAAAGAGGTATTATTTTCAAATGAACCATAATTATTTAAGATATATAACTGCATTTTGTTGATCACCACAATTATAAATACAGACCAAGTATTATCATCACAATCTTGAGATTTAACTTAATATTAGGGTCTTGTTGCAAAAAATTATTACATAACCTTTACACCTAAGGCAGGGAAAACAGAAAAAGCACTGACAAGCCATTGGTTGTGAACTTTAAACCCTTCTATTTATTTATTTTGGGACTATTAATAATTTATGTCAAGATTTAGAGTTTAGTGGAAAGGTACTCTGTCACAAACGTGACAGATATACCGCCCACCTTATTACACGTGTCAGAGCATTTAGTGCACTTTTAATAAAGCGGATGGGACGTCCGTTATGGTAGTGATGAAATAACCCAACTCTCCTCTCATGAGGATATCTGGAGACTGGATGACACCCTGAAGAAGCCACAGGAATGACAGTCACATATCCATCTAAAACTCAACACAACAAAAGCCAAATTCATTCTCCTCTTCCCACCACTTAGATCCCCTCAACTGCAACTTGGGTCTGTTAACCTCAGATCGCTAAACTGCACCCCAACCATCTGTGACTCTGTAAAATCACTAGGCATCACAGTAGGGTCTAATTTAAACATGCAAGCCCACATACAAGCTGAAACCAAAAGTGCTAATCTGCATCTGCACCTGTAAAGAAAACTAAAACCCTTCATACAGCTAAGTGACCTCAAAATGGCGGTTCAATTGCTAGTGCTCTCTAGCAATTGAACCGCGAATGGACTATGGGAATGCCACACTCTTAGGTCTACCGAAAGCCTTCCTAGTCCCATTGAAAGCAACAATAAATGCAGCAGCAAGACTGTTAACAGGCATGTGTTGTTATAACTACATCTCCCCATCACTCAGAACCCTCAACTATCTCCCAATTGAAGCCAGAGTCCACTTGAAGGTGGCTTGCATAACACACAAAGCTCTTCATAACTCTGGTCCTCAGTACATAGGAAATAGGATCAAGCTGGCAGGAGGCGGAAGGGATTTGAGAAGTGCTAAATCACTAATACTAGAACCAACCAGATTCAAAAAAAGGAAAACATGGGTACCTGCTTTCGCTGGATCTGCTCCAGAAATATGGAACTCCCTACCACCCTCAACAAGAGCAATTACCTTTCTCAGGCTTTTCAAGAAGAAAGTTGAAGCCGTACTACTAGAAAAACATGTGTCTTCAGAGAGCTATTTGGAAACTGTCATTCAAACTATTTTACAGTGTAACCTATTGTTCTATACCTTGCACTCTGAACTCTACAGTGTCCTCCTTTTATATTTGGATATTTGTATCCTATTGTTTTATATGGTACTCCGAGAATTCTGTACAGGAGTTTTATTGTACTGCAAAACTTTTGAGCTCTCTCATTGTACAGTGCTCTGATACCGTGATGGTCATATTTATGATTTATAAAACACAATAAGTACAAATAAAAAACCCATCTGCCAAACTATAAATCAAACCATTAATTAATCTTGTGTGATTAGTCTGGAGGTAATTAATTATAGGTTCCAATGTAAACATTTTTCAACATTTACAATGAACGAATATAATCGGCTTCATTCAATGTTAGATTTAATTTTAGATTGTATTTGCCAGTTTTGTATATTCTACCTTTTTTATAATGCTTGTGTGCTACTTGTTTATTTGCTGTTTTTTTGGGGTGCTCTGCTCCCCGTGTAACTGCCCTCCTCTTCCTAATTATTACCCACCCCTAAGCACTTTATGCTTAATCCTTTTTATTTACTGTTTCTTTACACTTCTTTTACCTTATTTTTTTACTTGCCATGTTTTTGTAATCCAGATTTAATTTATCTGAGTCATTTGTATCCCAAGATATTAAAACGAAAAATAACATGTCACCATTTATACATTCACAGTCAGAACATTGTGTGTATTGTAATAAGGCAACAGAAACACTTAAACTACTTAAATGTGACAACACCTTTTCTCAATCAACTGACATTCCAAAAAGCAATACTAAAGATGTTGAATTAAATGAGAAAGGATTTCAAAGAAAATACTATTACACAGAAACGAAAGCCTTAGAACAAGCACGTTTGGCAACATTAGAAGAGCCAATAATAAATATTTTCATTACAACAAAAAAGTTGGATAGAGAAAGAGCGAAGAAGGGACAAAAGGGAAAAGACTGAAAAGAAACAGGAAGTGTCAAAAGACAACAACTAGGAACTGTTAAATTATTACTTACTTTATCACTCATACACGACTCCTTATCTGAGTTCTGTACTGGTCTGGTAAGGCAGCACTCATCACTGTTGTGTGAATGGTCATACTAAAAACAAATAATATGTGATGTGCCGTAGGATTTGAACAAGAACAAAGACACTCACGCCCTCTTAATGACTAAAGCCAGTAGTGCTATATGAAACAGTACAACCTACATTTCAACTTTACTAGTGACTCGTGTGCTTAATGCTTCAGCCCTGTTATTTACCAACTTGTTTTTTTATCCTCATAGTTTTTGTTGTAAGACAGGAAATGTCATTGAACAATATCAGTTTAGTGTCCTGAGTGCTCCCCTCCTTCATAAAAAATGGGACAACCTTTCTGCTTTAAAAAAGTGACTGAGCGTACACCCTTGTAGTCTAGTTGGTCATAGAAACTAAGCCCTGCATTTCAGTTACACCCCATAGCTTTGGTCCCTCACTCTGGCCACTGCAGCAAAAAGAGGTCGGAGGATAGGTTATTTGAAAGAAGGGGGATTGCAGTGTGCAAAGTGTCAGTGCAATTATGTAACTGCACACTTATATCATGTTGCCTTCCTTTCTTTGCATGGCAGGATTTCTCTATTAATATTTTTATTAGTAAAACATACAGTACAACATAAGAAATGCATACTCAGGCATGCAATATATAGGAAAAAGCAAGAGCATTTTAAATTAAGGAAGGATGAAGAAGGGGTGCAGATGGAATTATGGCAGAAAACAAACTGGCCCCAAAAAGGGAATTACTGAGTAAGGAAGTGCAATTTACCGGTGTCACATTTATGCATCCTCACTTTTAAAGAAAGGAGGCCACATTTTATCCAAGGCTCTGCTTTGTTCCTGTGCTTGTACAACTCAGGATTGGCGGTCATTGACTGAACTATTTTACAACCCGACTGCTGGTAAATGTTGTGCTTTTGAGGAACAACATTCTTATGGGTTTAGTAATGACACCTGGACTTTTTCCCTCATTAAATAGCGAACAGGGCTCTGTGATCAGCTTCATACGTATAAATATTCTTTCATTAAAAACTGACATTTTGAAGCAGTCTTGCAGCATCTAGAATTGAGCTAGAGGGAGATGTTCTTCAGCATGGACTGAGAGCACTATAAGCTCATTGTAAGCATTATGTTTGCAAATACGATGGGGCCTAGCCAAAAACATTTTTCACATGCTTTCCTCCAAATTCATCCTGAAAAAGACTATGAATCTACCTTGTCCTTTAGGTTAGTGTTGCCACATGTAACAAACTATCTACAAAGATTCTAAGCAAAAAGGTTTGAATAAAGCAATATAGTAGAGTGCTTGTAAAATCAGGGTTATTGAGACCTCAGAGGAGATATATAAAAAGAATGAAGGTGAGTTTGTTTCCTCTCAAAATCTTTTGAAGACTTTCCACAAACGATAATTGATAGTTGTAAACACCATGTTAGGCTAGAACAAAATGGGACATGATTCTTTGGCTGACAAGGTAAATGATTCAGTCATCCTACAAGTCAATATAATTAACACTGCTAAGTAAATGTTTCCAGTTTAATGTAAGTAAAAGTCAAAGCACTCGAAACAATATTAGTTTACAGACAATATGATATTACTGGGCAAACGAAAAAATGTGGTAGGGATATTTCTAATAATCCAACAAATAAACAAATGATTGGCTATTGCTGATGAGGCATTTTAGGGATTTAACTTGTCTGTTTCCGAATTCTAATGGATTAGGCAAATGTATGTGTCCTTATATAGTATCCCATTTAACTTAACATTTCCTCTGTAGAATGACATACGACTTTCCCTAATTGTAAAGCCAAACAGAAAGTTAAACTATTCTTTCAGACGAGATCACCTATTTTCGTGCTCTACAATTAAACTGATTTTGGACTCGGCTCTGTGTTGGACATTTAAGCAGGGAAACCGCGTCCTTGACATGCTTTGCTCTGCAGTTCGGGCAAAACAGAGGTATCTAAGAGCAGGACCTTTCTGCATCAGCTAAGTGCATGTTTTCACAACATTCGGTGTTGGCTGGAAACGTGCAAATGCCTGGGAATCTACCGAGTTCCGGCAGACACATCTTTATGCTTTACATCAATAGCAACTTAATGATCCAATCACAAGAGAAATAAGTTACGAAACGGCTTTGCCAGCTCCATTTCTTGTGGAACATTAAAGCTGAGAGAGCGTAGTTTAAATATTACCTATTCTAGATGTGAAATGCTTATATTTAACAATGCTGTATTAATAATATTATTAATTGAAACGTATTTTAAACGTGGAGAATTTTTCACATGCATAAACTAATGTCGATTATAAGAAATAATTGCTTGTATAATGATTAACTGAAAACATTAACACGTATAAAGACTGCATTTATTAGAATTCATACATCTTAAGTTAGCGTGAGTCGAAAACTGGTTGTGTAGCTCTCATATTAAAGCGTATTTTTCTGTTTCTCCAGTGTGCTGATTTGCAAAAGGCCATGACCCAGCAATTGTTCTTTTCTTCACTTAGTTGCAACAATGCTAGATTTTCTCATCCGCATGCTAACAGCTTTAGTATAAAAATTATGGACTTCGCAACTAACATGGACACTTTCAAGGACTTTAAAACTGCAGAGAAGAGAACTCCTGACCCGAAGTGTGTGCCAGAAAATGAAGTAACCCCGGATGTGCCACCTACGAAAACGTCAATTATAAAGACCAATTAGAAGCACAAGAAATATCATAGAATAACAAATGTATTACTTAATGTATAATTTGATAGGTTACAGATAGTGGGGTGTAGTGACTGACCAATGGAATTTTGGGGGAATGTATTTCGAAAAAGGGATAAAAACTCATGACACAAGGAACAAAGCGCATTAGGCATTAGGTAGGGAATGATATCGATTGCATCCAGAAACTCTGTCACTCTATTTGGTGATTGAGACTTAGACAAAACCATCCTCATCCATAGACTGCCCCATTATTCTTTCTTCCTTATGAGGGAAGAGTCCCCTGCTCTTAGCTTAGTTAGACTGACGGCGATTTAACTGATGTCCTGAAGACGAAGACTGACCCTGTATGCTGACCTATTCCGAGCAGGGTAATTATACCGTTGCTAATGGAAATTCATTTATTTGCCTTTTCTTTCTACTGTAGGTACCAACTGCTGTGTGTTTTTTGATTAGAGACCTTAGTTAGACGTTTTCCAAATTGATGTTCTAAATTGTTTTGCATGAAGCCCAACATGCTAATGCTAATCAGTGGCTAGATGAGGTGTTCCTCTTGACTGACGTAACTGACATGACTGACATGGTGCTATGCTGAACTAAGACCTTTAGGAGGTTCTATGTATTTTGATTTGTTATCTTTATATGATTATCTTATATGTGCGATCTTTGCTTTGTTGAAAACTTATCATAGTCGCTGCTTTGTGATAATGTTCTTTGCTTCTTGGTTTTGAGATTAATACATTTGCTATTAGATTGTAATCAATAGGGAATAAAATTCACAAAACTTCAATAAGGTGTGGTTATTCATGACTGAAAGGTCATGGTTGCGCCGGAGATTTATTAATGTCTAAAGTGAAATATATTGTGGTGATATATGTTAAAAATATTATTGACATATGGTTTAATGTATTGATTAGTTATCTCGTCTTACGGTGTCTCACCACTGGGTCCAAAGATTCATCGGCCTAAAACGAGTCCTGATGTATATAAATTAACATAGACGGACGCGTTAGCAGTTCTGGTAGCAGAGCGACGGTTTGGCCCTTGGGGGCCCTAGGACGGAGTTTCATTGTTTAATTTGTTTTTCTGTGATAATGCAATTTGGAGAGATGATGGGTTGCTAGGTTTGCCATGGCTTTCCCGGGATCTCGGAGCCTGCCTAAATGAGTTGGGAATGTTCTTGGCGCCATAGTATGTGTGGTTAGGGTCTTTGCGCTTACCTAAGCTTATGCATCTTGCAGGTGGTTGTGAAAATTTGTGTGTATTCAGGCCAAATTAAGTGTAGTTTAGCAGGAGTGGGCGTACTCCACAGTATGAGAGTAGGGAAGTCGGCGTACTTCATGTGAATGTAGCGCTTATTACTCAAAATTATCCACGTGGTTGGTTGTTATGTACGGACCTGTTGAGGTCTAAGACTCCGGAGTATGATGATAAATGTGGATTAAGTTGTAATCTGTGCGGTTTAATAGGTCAATCGAGCGTGGTTGACTAGTCGAGTTTTGAGTTATGATGCATGTGTGAAACCTTCGATGGAGATTTGACAAATTCTAAAGTGCACTAGAAGGAGTCATTGACAAGTCGAGAGTAGGATTTGCAGGTCGAATTCTGCTTGCGTATGTGGGAACTGAGAAGGAGAGAGTAGCGGCCGAGGCTTCAAGTGAAATCTCTGTAAAGTTCTGAAGCCAATGTGTTACCCTTCCTGTAGTAAACCGACAGATTTGTGTTGTCATTTTAAGGTGCTCGCAATAATTCGCATTAGTTTGTATGAGTTGTAAGGGGTCAGTGAAGAGTGGACGAGCCGCAAGACTTTGTCAGCTGCAGGGTGTGTGAGTGTGACGTCAGTGGTGCCGCGCTGAGATAGGTCAGATGCCGAGAGGGGTCGCGCACGGATTGGCTGCTGTCCGTGAGAGGCAATAGGTTGAGAAAGGGCAGGTGAAGAGGGTCCTGGGAACTAAGCCATTTCTGATTAAATACGAAATAAAGAATTGCAAAAATGAATTTTGTCAAGGCATTCAAAAGCGCTCTAAAGGGAGACGTATATATTGTTGCAACCGATGGGGAACCTACACCACCTGAGGGTACTCCAGCTTATACAGTTATGGAAGAAAAGGGTGTTGCACCTTGTTTATGGATGAAACAATGGCACAAATTAACAGAGAAAGAGGGGTGTCTAGCGTTTCCAGAACATGGGACATTTAATCCAAAGGTACTAGAAAATTTGAGGTGGATGTTAAGTACGCAGAAACCACCTCCGAGACCAGCACAATACGAGGCTTTGGCGATCTGGGACTTGATGGCTATTAAACATAGACAAGAAAGGTTTCAGAGAAGACTGAAAAGGGCGGAAAAATCCTATGCAGAAGCTAGATGGGACAATGAGAGCAAAATGTGGAGATGGGGAATTGTAGATGGGTTGAAGTTATTCCCTGCAATAACACAGGGAGAAGAGACACAGGGAAGGAAAGCCTCCTGCAAAACCGACAAAGATTCAGGCAAAACTAAAGAAAATAAAAGGTCCTGGGAAGAGGAAGATGATTCCGATGATGAGGAATTTATGGATAGATTGTTACATGATCGTCCGCCACCGTATGCGGTGAGTGACAGTGCTCCAAGTACTAGCTTGGAACCTGGGAACCAGACGCAGGAGAAGGGAGTTACTGATACGGTACAGACTAGC
The DNA here is from genome assembly GCF_031143425.1 of Pleurodeles waltl. Lineage (NCBI taxonomy): Eukaryota > Metazoa > Chordata > Amphibia > Caudata > Salamandridae > Pleurodeles > Pleurodeles waltl. The sequence continues at coordinate 153,843,687 of NC_090437.1, forward strand.
GATACAACCTCGATACAGAATGGTGTCATTGTACCCACTGCACCAGACTTGCCGATACAGTTGCAGCATCCACCGCAGATAAAAATAATTTATCCTGATGTCCCAGTGCTTGAGACTACTACGAACTTGGTAGTGCCGCCAGACCCTATATATACAAAGCCAAGGTTAATACAGATTGAGTTGACTCCATAGCTGGTGTCTCAACCGCCACAGCTGATACCTGGGTATAACCCTGTAGCAGGACCACCGTTAGTACCTGTACCGGGTACACTGGAGCAGACCTATGGTGTTGCAGCTCCAAGAAGCTTGGGACCAGGTCAGACACCTGCCGCTATATCGCTACCTATTACTGTTGGTCCCCCGGTGCCGTTGTATGCACAGGATAAAACAGGGACATGTGAACAGGGAGTTATGACTCAGGAAGCAATAAGAGGAGAGCCTATGAGAACTCCACAGATAATGGCCCCGGGAGAACAAGTATATGAACAACCGAGACCCTTGATGGACCTTAGTCCAGTAGGAGCATCTCTCGAAGCGATGCGTCAAGCAGGGTTGGGAGTCTTGACTCCCCAAACTATGAGTACGAATACCTCGCATTCTCCAATGATACATGCAGGGAACATTTCACTGCAGGGTTTTTCAGTACAACAGCTAAATGAGTGGTTAGAGAAAACTTGTACTTCATAGAAGACTACAGTAACCACAGTTGAACCTGAGAAAGAAAAACAAAATGAATGCTTGAATTTTGTATTACTAGGGGCAGAAGCTGCCGAGTTAGTGGAAGGAACAATGGGAGTAAATAGGTTGGAATCATACACTGAGGCAGAATTGAGGTACTTGTGCCCCAAGATTACCAAAGAGGTGAGCAAAGTACATCAGAGATTAGCGAATTTGGCAGACAAATACAATATCGATATCGGAAACACTAAACATTTGAAAAGAAGCTACAGATTAGATTTTGACTCTAAAGATTTTGAACACATGAGATCTGCAGGCATGAAGGCACACCTGAAAGAACTGTTGCAAAGTGCACAGATTTGGGGTGCATTAGAGAAATGGGAAGGCCGATGGGCAAAGAAAAGAGATAAGGGAAAGGGAGACAGCCCACGGTCTAATAAAATTGGGACCACACCTAATCTAGATACAGTGAAAATCTTACCTATGAGAGAGACAGCTGGTGGTGTTTTAGTGCATGTGCCATGGACTAGAGGAGACATTTTATCCTTTACGAATGATTACCATAGGTTAAGAGAAAAACCGATTGAGTGGTATCAACAGACAGATAGGTTTGTGAAGCTTGCAAAGTGTCTTTGGGAAGACTTGAATACTTTGTTTGAGATCATTGTTCCGCCAGATTTGTGGCTCAAGTGCAAAAGAGGGGTAGATTGGCCCACGAAGGAGCCGGCAAGAGATAAGGTGACTGGAGCACCTTCAGAAGAGGTGATGAAATATTATCATAAAGTAATTGAGTTTTTGAAACAAAAGGTGTCGCCGAAGGTGACCGATTAGCAGAAAATCGACCGGACCTCTCAAGAGGTTAAAGAGTCAATACATGCGTATTACGAGAGATTATTAAAAGCGTTCAAACATTACAGTGGTACTGAGACTATCGAACCGAAGGACATGAATCATCTTGTGTTTAGGTTCGTCGAAGGGCTGAGACCGGAGGTCAGCCAGATGATTAAGAATCATTTGATTTGTTGGCAAGCTAAACCGATTGATGAAGTGTTACAGTATGCAAAATACTGTAGTGATGAGATTGAGTTGAAGTAGAAAAAGTTGAAGGAGAAAGTGATGGTGATGCAGATAAGGGCTGCACAAGCTGGAATACAGGGGAATGGAGTTCAGCAAATGATACAGCAACAACCGCAAATGAATGGTGTGTTTCAGGCACAGCCGAGAGGTAGAGGTCGAGGATTTGTGAACCGTGGTTTGGACATGAATAATGTTGTTATTCAAAATGACGGTCAGGGAGTGAAAAAGATGTCACCATGTCATGCATGCGGGGGTATGGGGCATTGGAAACGGGATTGTCCGAATATGGTGCAGGATGGTGCAGTTCAGCAAAGCATTAATGTTGGTACATTACAAAATCCACGAGGTCCAAAAATGAGACATCAAAACCCGAATTTTCAGAATAATTTGGTACCAATGCCAGGGGTACAACCCATGCAGCAGATGCAAATGCCGCGTTTCCAATCAGTATCAGTGCAACCAATGCAGCAGCAGATTCCTATGGTGCCTAGACAGCAAATGCAATTACCCATGGCTCCGATGGGACAGCAACAGGTGATGCTTCCTCAGCAGGTCACAGGCCAGGTAACCAACCAAAACAACACTGTGCAACAATTCCCATTACGAGGTAAAAGTGGCATGAATGGGGATTGGTCAGATGACAGCTCAGACAGTGAAGAGTGCAGGCTTGCACCATCTTTAGAGGTGGATCAGAGAGGCCCATATGTAGAGGGAAAAGTAATGGGCTGTAAGGTTTCATTTTTGGTCGACACAGGAGCTACACGCTCTACAGTTCGAAGAGCAGAAGTCCCGAGATTACCTCTCTCAGGGCGTACCATACGAGTGGTTGGTGTGGCAAACCAATACCTGACTAATCCGATTACTGATCCAGTGCAGGTTGAAATTGGTAGTTTCCAAGGCCTGCATAGATTTGTTGTATGCGATTCAAGCCCAGTATCCTTACTAGGAAGAGACTTACTATGTAAGACAAAATGTTCGATTACCTGTTCCAATGATGGAATAGAGGTACAGACAAACAGTGACGATGAGGGAGATGAGAGTCAATTCATAGAGGAAGGAGGAGAGACTAATGAAGATTACCCTTTGATTACTTTATTCCCAATGCATACTTTGATCGACCTACCTGTCGATTTACAAGGAACTGTAACAGAGAAAGTGTGGGATTTGACTGGGAAAGAAGTAGGGTTAATCAAGGGAGTAGAACCAATCAAGGTACAGATAAAGCCGAATGCAGCGTTCCCACAAGTGCCACAATACCACATGACCCAAGATGTCCTCATTGAGGTATCACAAATAATTGCAGATTTTCTCAGACAGGGAGTCCTGAAAGAAGTTTTGAGTAGTCCGTGCAACTCTCCTATTATGGGTTTGAAAAAGCCCTGTGGAAAGGTTCGAATTGTGCAGGATTTGAGAAAAATAAACGAAATTGTGATAAAATGCTGCCCTGTGGTACCTAACCCAGCGGTAATAATGTTCCAGGTTCCTTGTGATGCTGAATGGTTTACTGTAGTAGACCTATCACAAGCATTTTTCTCGATACCTCTTCATGAAGACAGTCAATTTTTGTTCAGTTTCAAATTCCTGGATAAGGTGTACAGTTGGTGCAGGATTCCTCAAGGGTTTTCTGAGTCACCATCCATCTTCAATCAGATATTGAAAAAGGATTTGGAACCTCTTGTGCTGCCTTTTAATTCAACTCTTGTGCATTACATTGATGATTTGCTGATTGCATCTAAAACCAGAGACAGTTGTAAATATGATACCATTGCATTGTTGAATCATCTGGGAAAGAATGGACACAAGGTGTCACCCAGAAAATTGCAAAACTGTCAAAAAGAAGTAAAATACTTGGGACATCTGATTGAGAAAGGGTCCCGAAGAATATCAAAGGAAAGAATAGCAGCTGTCTTGCAGATGAATCCCCCAACAACAAAAAGAGATGTCAGGATGTTTTTGGGAATGGTGGGCTACTGTCGCCAGTGGATACCCAACTTCTCGATCATCTCAAAACCTTTAAAAAAATTGACAGGAAAAGAAGTCAAGGACGAACCATACACAATCACTTTGACAAAAGAGGAGCTTGAATCATTTCTAGAATTGAAGGAATGCATGTGCAGGGCTCCAGCATTAGGAATGCCTGATTATGAAAAACCCTTTCTGTTGTTCTGTCATGAACGTGATGCTTGTTCTTTGTCTGTTTTAACACAGGTCCACGGAGATGCAAATTGCCCTGTAGCATATTTTTCAGCTACTTTGGACCCCGTCGCAGCAGCCTTACCGGGTTGTTTGCGAGCAGTTGCAGCAGTTGGTCAAAGCCTTTCACAATGTGAAGGCATAGTCATGGGATACCCCCTGACAGTAATGGTTCCACATTCAGTTGAAATTCTGTTGACACGAACTAAGACACAACACATGAAAAATGCACGACTCACTAAATATGAGACGATTACACTGGGGTCACCAAATGTCACACTAAAGAGATGCACTGTGCTGAACCCGGCAACTTTACTTCCCAATGAAAATACAGAAATCAAAGAAGGGGAAGAATTTGAGCATGATTGTCTTGAGGTGTCTGAGCTCTGTACCAAACCTCGCCCAGACATACAGGATACCCAGTTAAAAGAAAACGATTGCATTATGTTTGTTGATGGGTCCTGTCTAAGAGATTCAGCAGGAACATTGAGAGCCGGTTACGCAGTATGTACCATAACTGGCATTGTCAAAGCCTCCTGGCTCGAGAAAGTGTTTTCTGCACAGGTGGCAGAATTAATAGCTCTTACAAAAGCATGCCATGCAGCTGTAAATTTGAAAGTCACTATCTACACTGACAGCAGATATGGATTTAGAATCGTGCATGATTTTGGCCAACTCTGGTCACAGAGGGGTTCATGACCTCCTCTGGTTCTCCTGTGAAAAATGGTAAACAAATAAGAGATTTGTTACATGCGATTCAGTTACCTCTTGAAATTGCTGTGGTAAAGTGCAGTGCCCACACCAGATCACAAGACTTTGTGTCAATGGGAAACGGCTATGCAGATCAAGTTGCAAGATTTTGTGCATTAAACTGTATATCATTCAAGGAGCAGTGGGAATTGTTACCACAACCTGAAAACGACACAAGTTTAAGTCTAGCATTACGAGTGGTTGATACCTTAGATGAAATAAAGACATTACAAAGTCGTGCTAGCAAAGAAGAAAAACGTTCCTGGCAGAAAATGCAGTGTGTACAAAGGGCAGATGATATGTGGGTTTCAGAAGAGGGAAAACTGGTTCTGCCAAATAGTCTTTTGTCACAGTTTGCACGGTTATACCATGGGCAGGCCCATCTAGGAAGAGACGCCATGATCAGATCTTTTAAGATTGATTGGTTTAATCCAAAATTCAGACATGCCGCAGAAATTACTTGCCACAGGTGCGTCATCTGTCAACAGATGAATGCTGGAAAAGGAACTGTGGTAACTTTGAGCTACATTGGGAGAGCTGGAGGTCCATTCAACAAAATGCAAATGGATTTTATTGAAATGCCTGTTTGTGGAGGATTGAAGTACGTGTTGGTGATTGTGTGTGTTTTCAGTCATTGGATTGAGGCATATCCCACACGTAGGAATGACAGTCTTACAGTTGCAAAACTACTACTCAGAGAGTTAATATCAAGGTTCGGGTTTCCGGTTTCTATAGAATCAGATAGGAGGAGACACTTCGACAATGAGGTGATTAAACTTCTGTGTGCCACACTCAACATTGAACAAAAGCTGCATTGTAGCTATCGCCCTGAAGCATCAGGACTAGTTGAACAGATGAATGGTACCTTAAAATCAAGAATAGCAAAAATGTGTGCTGCAACAAACATGAAGTGGCCAGATGCTTTACCTCTAGTACTGATGTCTATGAGAAACACCCCAGATAAGAAAACGGGACTGTCCCCCCATGAAATCCTCATGGGCAGAGCAATGAGATTACCAGCGGTGCCTGCAAATGCGCTAGTGAATATTACAGATGATATGGTGTTGGATTACTGCAAAGGTTTGGCTGACGTGATTCGCTCTTTCTCTCACCAGGTGGAAGCTAACACGTTGCCACCAATTGGCGAACCAGGACAGTCTCTGCAAGCTGGAGATTGGGTGGTTGTCAAGAAGCACGTGAGAAAATCGTGTCTTGAGCCGCGCTGGAAGGGGCCATATCAAGTAAATTGCTGTGAAGTGTGCCGGGGTTCCCAACTGGATACATGCCAGTCACACAAAAAAGGTAACGAGTCCTGTTGAAGAGGAACTTGAAGTTTCCGGTACACCAACTTCAGGAAGAGAACTCTCAGAGTCAGAGATCAGTCAAGAGGGAACTGAGACTACCAGAGAGCCCACTGAGAACAGCCTTGTCCCTCAAACTCTCAATGAGTTCGAGAGAGGTGACAGAGTGCCTATCTCAGTTGAGGCAGCAGGAGAACTAAGTCAAGGAGAGGTTCTCCCAGAAGTAGACGAATACGATTTAGAGCCCAAACTCAGCATAGAACAGGAAGACAAAAGAGAAGGAGAAATCATAGATACAAATCAAAACGAGTCAGAACCTCCTGAACCAGTTGCAGGTCCGTCAAGAGAAAACACCATATCACAAGAGGAGGGTGCTGTCCAACGTCCTGAAGGGAAACATCGAACCAAGACACACAGAGGCGATAATTGGCCAGACAAGTCACATCCTAAAATAAGAGAGGTATCAAACGAGACAATAATAGAAGAAAGTGATACTTCACAAGCAGATGATGTGAGTGAAGGAGAACAACAAGGTGAACGAAGGCTAAAAAGGAAGAGAATAGCAAACAGAAGATATACAGGTCCTGAATGGGCATATGCTACAACCTCTGAATGGCAACAAGAATTTTTAGCATTCTGCTTTGATCGAGAAATACCAGGCCTATACTACGGCACCTGAAGATATTCAAAGGGAAAAATTCGGATAAAATTGAATTCGTGAAAGCTGAAAAGAGAAAGAGTCTTTAGAAACTACCGGAAAGTGACACTAAACCTGGATTTGACTTTAAAGAAACCTGATTACGACAAGCTGCTAACCTGAATTGACGAAAAGGGGTCCTGGAGTGAGTGAAGACGCTGTAAAACACGCAAAAAGAATTTTCTTTTCTCTTTTTCCTCCTTCTCAAGTTGATTGTTGATCTGCTATTCTGATTCTATACAAACATGGCTAATAGTAGCAAAGGAAGTAAGGTGTGTGGTTGGTTAGGTCTTATAATAGGTGTTGTATGTGCAGTAATAATTGTGGAAGTGATTGTAGGAATGCCAAGGAGAGAGAGAGAAACTATTAATGCAACTTCGAAACCTGAAACTACCACTACTAAAATATCACCGTGGGAGAGATTTGAGCAAGATGCAAGACATATGCATGAGGGAACTAATGCAAAAGGGGAACTTTCTACTAATGTCTTTTATCGCTTATTAAATGAGTATGTGGAAACTATGGATGCGAAAAATTGTTATGTGTGTACTAAAATTCCTTCGTCTGTGCAGGAGGGAGTCACTTATCATAGCCTCCCTCTTATTTATGGAATTAGTTGCAGCTTGCTATTAACAAGATTCTATAATCAAGAGCATGTGCAATACTTTTATTCAAATTTGGATGTTGTGTTTTCTTTTGTGCCTGTGATTGAATTCCTAAATAAGTTAGCTAAAGAGCATGATATTAAAATAGTTAGAGGATTCTTTGAGCCAACACTTACATTTGGAACTGCTTATGCACATCGCAATAATTTGACTTGCTTATTGTCTCCTGTAGAGAAAAGCTTTTTAGATCACACAGATGATAGACGCAAAGCACTGAAAGAAAGGTTAGAAAAAGGCCTAGAAAAACGTACTTATGCAAATGATTATGCTTACACTGCAATCAAAACACAAGGCAAATTAGCTATAGATGCATTACACGTAGGTAGGCTCTGTATATATAGACCAAAATCCGATCAAGACAATTTGTTTGTGGGTACGAGTGAATGTAGGCATGTGTTTTTGTTTCAGAGTAAATGGACCTTTATGTTAAATGGACAAGATCCAGCAATTCCTGGAATCTATTATATTTGTGGACTGAATGCATATTACTGTCTTCCTAAGGGATGGTATGGGACATGTTATTTGGGAATAGTATTTCCAAAGATATACCAGATTGATGACTTAAAACAAATACCTAAAACATCTGAATTACAACATCCTAGACAAAAACGAGAATCAGTGGCGGCTGTCATTGGTGATATATTTGGAGCCATAATCCCATCAGTAGGGGTTATCTTGAATTCTAGGAAAATTCAAAAGTTGTCTACTATTGTGGATAACATGCTGACAAATTTTACAGGAGCTATACTCCTGATGGATACTGAACTTGCTGCAGAAAGAGCTATGACTTTTCAAAATCGGCTTGCTTTAGACATTCTTTTAGCAAAGAGTGGAGGTGTTTGCAAAATGCTTAATGAGCGTCATTGTTGTTCATTAATACCAGATAACAGTAAGAAAATTAGAAATATGCTTACTAACATTACCAGAGATAGTACAGATTTGAAGGATCTCAAAGAACTTGGTGATTGGGAGAAATTTGGAAAAAGGAATTGCCCGAGTGGGAAGCTGGTTTACCAACATTTGGAATGGGGTACTTGCAAAAATTATGATGGGTCTATTAATTGTTTTAATTTGTTTATTAGGATTATGGGGAGCATGTAAAATCAATGACAAGGTAAAAAGAAATTGGACTAAAAGAGGCAAAAGAAATGAAGAAAGTGAAAGAGAGAAAATGTTCAATGAAATATGGGAAAGCTCACATAAAGGGCAAGATGTTGAAATGCGTATTATGCGCAAGGTGAAAAATTAAGATCAAAGATTGTGTGATGACGAGCGTCATCAGAGGAGGGACTGAGAGAGCGTAGTTTAAATATTACCTATTCTAGATGTGAAATGCTTATATTTAACAATGCTGTATTAATAATATTATTAATTGAAACGTATTTTAAACGTGGAGAATTTTTCACATGCATAAACTAATGTCGATTATAAGAAATAATTGCTTGTATAATGATTAACTGAAAACATTAACACGTATAAAGACTGCATTTATTAGAATTCATACATCTTAAGTTAGCGTGAGTCGAAAACTGGTTGTGTAGCTCTCATATTAAAGTGTATTTTTCTGTTTCTCCAGTGTGCTGATTTGCAAAAGGCCATGACCCAGCAATTGTCCTTTTCTTCACTTATTTGCAACAATGCTAGATTTTCTCATCCGCATGCTAACAGCTTTAGTATAAAAATTATGGACTTCGCAACAAACATGGACACTTTCAAGGACTTTAAAATCGCGGAGAAGAGAACTCCTGACCCGAAGTGTGTGCCAGAAAATGAAGTAACCCCGGATGTGCCACCTACGAAAACGTCAATTATAAAGACCAATTAGAAGCACGAGAAATATCATAGAATGACAAATGTATTACTTATTACAGATAGTGGGGTGTAGTGACTGACCAATGGAATTTTGGGGGAATGTATTTCGAAAAAGGGATAAAAACTCATGACACAAGGAACAAAGCGCATTAGGCATTAGGTAGGGAATGATATCGATTGCATCCAGAAACTCTGTCACTCTATTTGGTGATTGAGACTTAGACAAAACCATCCTCATCCATAGACTGCCCCATTACTCTTTCTTCCTTATGAGGGAAGAGTCCCCTGCTCTTAGCTTAGTTAGACTGACGGCGATTTAACTGATGTCCTGAAGACGAAGACTGACCACGTATGCTGACCTATTCCGAGGAGGGTAATTATACCGTTGCTAATGGAAATTCATTTATTTGCCTTTTCTTTCTAGGTACCAACTGCTGTGTGTTTTTTGATTAGAGACCTTAGTTAGACGTTTTCCAAATTGATGTTCTAAATTGTTTTGCATGAAGCCCAACATGCTAATGCTAATCAGTGGCTAGATGAGGTGTTCCTCTTGACTGACGTAACTGACATGACTGACATGGTGCTATGCTGAACTAAGACCTTTAGGAGGTTCTATTTATTTTGATTTGTTATCTTTATATGATTATCTTAAATGTGCGATCTTTGCTTTGTTGAAAACTTATCATAGTCGCTGCTTTGTGATAATGTTCTTTGCTTCTTGGTTTTGAGATTAATACATTTGCTATTAGATTGTAATCAATAGGGAATAAAATTCACAAAACTTTAATAAGGTGTGGTATTCATGACTGAAAGGTCATGGTTGCGCCGGAGATTTATTAATTTCTAAAGTGAAATATATTGTGGTGATATATGTTAACAATATTATTGACATATGGTTTAATGTACTGATTAGTTATCTCGTCTTAAGGTGTCTCACCACTGGGTCCAAAGATTCATCGGCCTAAAACGAGTCCTGATGTGTATAAATTAACATAGACGGACGCGTTAGCAAAGCTATTATTGTTCAGGAAACTTCTGTCATGTGATTCGCGCTAACAATATAACACCTGGACTGAGGCATCACAATTCCAGAAAGGCTTGGCCAGGACAACGTTAGCCCTCTAAAACGGTAAAGGGAGCAAAGAAATATAACCAAATAGCACACTGCTAATGAGACTGCACTAGAGTCCACTTTAAAGGCATCAAGACTACCTATACTGTGTTTAAGGTATTTGACCTACATTAAAAACTAACTATTGCAGGCAGGTCAAGGTCAAGGAAAGTTACCTCACCTAATTCGTGAGGTCCCATAAGCTCTAATCTCCAAACTGTAAAGCAAGCATTCCCATGCATTGCCTGTAGATTGTTCAACGCACCCCATAAGGAATCAGACTTTTTCCCTTTGCCATGGCTTCCATAAAAGTCCTGAAAAACATTTCTTTAGAGTACTTGTTGAAAGGAACCCACTAGACTCCTTCTGGATCAGAGGAACCTTGACTGCTGTTTCCTTTTCCCTCCCTCCCCACATTCTCTCTCTTCCACCTGCAAGTATCAAGCTAGTCTTGCCTTCTTACATGGTTTATACTGTTATTTGTTTTAGTGTTGACCTCTTCCATGTATAATGCAGTGATAACTGATTTAAAAATGCCTAAATAAACATACTACTGAATTGTGTTTTTTGTAAAGTGCTTTCAAAACAACCATTGGTATTGTAAAAAACACTAACTTTTCTATCTGAACTGGCTACCTGACCTGTAAAAAGCATTAAAGGTCTTTGTCATTTAGCCCAGGGAACAATTAGTCTCCGGAAGCAGGCTGCGACTAGCCATGTGGGTACAGCTCATCCCTACATGCCCATTAAGAATTTGGAGCCCACGTTCAGAGGGATCTCATTACTCTCTGCCACTCAGGCTCAGGTAGTTTCAAGCAGCAAACAGGTATCACTAAAAGAAAACGAAGCTATTTTTCAAAATAGTTCTCAGTGGCCATCTTGGATGTAGAATATGTGCAGCATGGGTATTCTGGCATATCACCAGGGGAGCCCCCTTCGCTATGGCGGAGGAGCGTCACCACGCTGATAAAAGCAGAAAAATAAAGGAATAATAAGAGTATTTTATTATCCCTTTATTTTTCTGCTTTCGTAGGGCGGGGCCAGCCTCCTCCACATTGATAAGTGGAGGAGGAGTGGTGGTGCACTTCTAAATGCACATGTCAGTTTGCCCATTGTCCGAGGCCGGCCAAACTGACGTGCCCTTAGAAACTCTCCACCCGGCTGTATTTGACAGCTGGGTGGAGGACAAGAGCAGTGCCCCAATCACCCCCTGAGCAGCATTTCTGCCTGCTCAGGCCAATCGCTACACTTCTTTCATGCTGTGTAGCAGCATGAGAGAAGCATTGTGATTGGTTGGGGAGGGAAGAAGATGAGAGGCGGCTGGAGAGGAAGCAGCAGATCACGGAGGGGCAGGTAAGTTTATTTATTAACTTTTTTACTGCCCTCTGCTCGGACGCCCCCCCCAACCTCCTTCCTAACAGCAGCTGTGACTGCACATCACATTTGATTTCCAGACACCCACACTTTGGCAAAACGTGTGTGAATGCAACAGTTAAAAAGGTTTACTATTAGTAAATTAATGGGACGCAAAATCCCACCAGCTTCAGATAATAACGTCCCTATAAAATGACAAGCTGTTGACCATGAAAATATTTCAGTCAGTTTACAAACTTTGGTGCAGTTTACGAACTTTGAAGCAATATTACAGGAATATTGCTTCCATTAATGGAATGAGTGTCCCATGGTCCAAGAAACATCATTAGGCTCACCATTGGGCTCAAACAGCAAGGCTGTTTGTATGGATCCACGTTCCCAGGAATTCAATGAACTGATCTGGTGGCTGTGGTCACCAGTCCCAGGCAAGAGGGGACAAAATGACTTGCCATGCGAACCTATGAGGCGTCTTGGAGAGCCAAGTAGAAGAGCTTCTGAAACCCAAAGGTGTCATCTCCAACACTGTACCCAAAGCATGGAAACAGCTGAAATCAAGTGTTTATTTTTTTTCCAGAAAAGGAACTATGCACGACTCTGTAATGGTGCAGCACAGTCCAAGATGATTCGATGTAGAAACACTATTCCGAATAAGATGGATATTTTTTCAGTAGGAATTTAGACGGATTTTTATCTTGTAGGGTAAGTTAGGAGTTAGCCTTGACTCAAGATCACACCCAATAGACATCACCATTTGACATACTGCACTAGGATGATGGTGCATCCTCTTCTGTGTCACTATACCTAGTGATCTTATTGGTGCATAAATTCCAGAGGTATCTAATTCTAGAAGAAAACCGCTGTTCTGACAGATATCTATGGGGTGTGGATTCATTTTTGTTAAAATAGTGCAGAAGTAAACGTCATTTTTCTAACCCTGTTATACATCACTTTGGTGGGATTAAAGTAAACTACAACAACACAATTTCAATTCACTAATCACTAATATGGAGCATATACTGTATTTTCAAATTATGTACATACCCCATAACTAATCAATAGGTTTGAAATAATTTAAGATGATAATAAGGTGTTAAAATTGTTTATTTTTTTCTTGATACAATTATCTATTGAAAACTTAAGACCTTTAAGCTGATACTGAGTACCTAAATAATAAATAATTTGATGGATAACTACATTGTTAAGTCAAATGTAACAATAATGGAGATGTTCGTTTAAACTGGATGGTAAACATAATGTACAAAATGGCAAATAACAAGTACAGAATGATAAATAACCTTACGTTGTACCAATTTACTGTGTACTCAAGCATGCAATATGTTTCGGATGATATAGCATGGCACATGTTTTGATGTCTTGAGAATGCAACTGTGTCATAACACACATTGGCAAGCCAGTAAACAACTCTACTGTTACTAAGTGTAAAAAAGATTGTCTTTTGAAAAGAAGAAAATGCTTCCACCTTTGTTTTTTTAACATGCCCAGCATTCTAAGGCGGTGCCACAGTTGCTTCGACCTCCGCTCTTCCCTCCAAAAGACTTACATAGCGGCAACATGAAGCTTAGGTAGATTCAGCTCCCGGCGCTGCGCATTTGATTTATTTAGACTGCTGTTATTTTTAGAAGATCATTCGTGTTTGTACCTGTTCAGGCCCATATCTCTTTGATGAATATTAACCACCAAACTTAGTATTCCTTCTTTTATCTGTCCCAGGATTTGCTTACAAGTTAGAGGAGTTTGGGTTTCAGTTATTTTCTATCCGTGCTTTATTTATTGAGCTTTATCTTTTAGCTGCATACTTGACTGATCTACTTCCTGATTTACCTTCTATAAAATTGTACTCCTCAAATGCCTTCCGATGTTTTGAATAAACTTCTGACTTTATCTAATAAGGATTTCATTGAATCTGGTAGGGGTTTTCTTAGCTGTTAGCATGCGGCCTCCTGCCCAGTAATGACACTGTCTGCATAATCTTACATGCCAAGGTGGGCAAATCTCTAAAGAGTCCGATTGTGCTTTTTCTTTTCTTTTACCAAATATGGGTTTCTCTATTCCTCACGAAAGCAGCTGTCCCTGGGATTGCCACTTTGCCTCAGGCCATTCAGTTAGTTGAATGACCGATCTGGTAGGATGAATCCTTCAACAAAAGGCAGGTAGGATGGTCTACCCAGTAGGCGTGGCTGAGAAGAGCTCTACGGATTCAAATTGATAACCACCACTCTATTCTCTTACTGGTGCAATAAAGACGAAAGATGGTATGCAATGCTTTCCTTGGACTGAGCAGACCTAGAGAAATATCCCAAAAGCAGAGAGCGAACCTGAGGAGATGTAAACATCGCCGTGAAAATATATATATACTTACTTGTTCATGACTGGGAATACTGACAAGACCTGTGGGTAAGAGAAATATGTTAACTGAATGTGGTTTCAAAACTTAGGACTCAATTCGCAACTTGGGAGAATTAATATTGTTCTCCACAACGAAATTAAAAAACTCTTCACTAATTGAGATATCATGAATTAGACAACGTTTGGGTACATTTATACTCCTTATGTTAATTTTTAACGTATCTTTATAGGTATTTTCAGATTATTTAAAAGTAAAATGTATGATACTTGTGCATTTTCTTTTCTTGTAATATAGATGTAACTCCCTGACATTTTGCATGTTGTTGTTGTTTATACATTTATGATTTCAGCACGTTATAAACAAACAGATATGTTGCTTTAACAATAAACATTCAGAAATGTGTCCCCAAAACCGCCACCAATAGTCCCATGAAGAGCTGTTATAGTGTTTCCCTTTGTATGTCACTTAGCTATTCGTTTGGAGTTTTAAGCTAATTTCCCCTATCTGGCCTTCCCTTCGACTTGTATTTTTTGTACTGCACTTATAGTTATGAAGAAATGGATATTGTGTAAGTGTTTGGACTTACTTAGCCGACGGCCAGTGCTTTTGGTACTTTCTTCTTTGTGTACTCTGGGAGGCACACTGGTTCTCACAGACACGTAACTTGCGTCCTTTAAGCTATTTCCCCGGTGTGTTTTTTCTGATGCTCGTGGAGGTCTGTCATCATTGCATATGGTTTCTTTATATAGCACAACTAACTCATCCCAGTGCCCCAAAATAGGTTTCTTACATAGGCCCCATTTGTTTTTAGCATACATCTCCAAAAGGCTACTCTCTATGTCCCCCATATCCTTTCTCCAGAATCCCAGTAGAACTACACAGCTCCATATCATGCGGATGGAAGTTCTCTGCTTTGCTACTACATCAGGGGCAGCCTGGGTGGGCCTCCAGGTATATATGGCCTAATTTAAACAAAGTGAAAAATGACTTGTGTAGCACAATAAGCTGGATATTCCTGAAGCATGCATAGCTGGATACCTTTCACAGATATTCCAGTGCCTTTTGAAATTCCTTGTCATCTAATGTCTGTCCCACCAAGTTTCCCATTTGTCCCTAAGTTCCTATAACAAAACTCCTGTATGTTCTAGTATGGATTTCTATCTCAAGGTTAATCTTTTGCGTACATTCTCAGTGGGGTTATTGTCTGAATTACTGCGTGGGTTGGAGGTTAATTTACAGTGATGAACAAGATACTTACCTTCAGTAATGCCCTTTCTGGCAGAGATTCTATCTATCCGCAGATTAATCAACTTTAGATTATTTCCCAGGAGTCAGCCTGAATCAGAAAACGTTCAGCAGTACTTCTGCATGCCAGTAGGTCGCGCTGCATTCCTCCATGCTGACGCTATTCTGCTTCAAAGTGACTTGCGGAGCCTATACAGGCCCAACTCCTGAGTGTGGATACCAGTTGCTTTTGAGACTGTCCACGTCCCCCAGGCGCAGAACCCCAAAAGCATATCAATGTGATCAGTGTGCAGACTCCTAGACTTGGCATCTTATTAATGGATGGAGGCCGCTCACAGAATGGGGAAGATGGGAGGGGTCAGTGAGGAATCAGTGGCTAGAATCACCACCAAAACTTGTTCTTCTAATAAAGACTTTTAGCCGCAGATTCTTCACCGTTTGATTAGATACCAGAGCAGTAACTATGGAGAGATGGGTCTTTGAATGGACTCAAAGCAGAAAGTCATGCAGGATCGGGCAGGCAAAATGCCCTTCACAGCAAGCTTGACCGTATGGAAGGACTCCCACGTAGCGGCCTGGAAGATGTATAGGACAGGGACACCATATGCTAAAGAAGCAGTTGCAGCTTTGGCCATGGTAGAATGAGCATGCAGTCCTTCCAGATGCTGCTTCTTAGACAATGTGTAGCAGATCTTAATGCAAAGCTCAATCCAGTGGGAGATGGTTCTCTTCTATACAACCTTGCCCCTTTTCTCTCCAGCGTATCCCATAAATAGATGATCATCCACCATGTGTTCCTTGGTACAATCAATGGAGAAGCTCAGTGCTCTGTTAATGTCCAAGATATGGAGTTTTCACTCCTCTTTAGAGGGGTGAGGCAGAGAGTAGAAAGCTGGAAAGGTGATTTTTTGACTATGTAGAACAGTGCCATGACCTTAGGAAAGAAAGATGTCAGTGCCTGCAAATCCAGTTAGTCTAGGAAGGAAGTAGCATACGGTGGGTTAATGCAGAGAGCCTGAAGCTCACTGACATGCTGCATTGATGCTATGGTAACAAGAAACACATTCTTAAAGGTGACATGCTGAAAAGGACATGCTGTGAAGGGGCTCAAATGAAGTGCACATCAGAAAAGTGAGGAATAAGATACAGTCCCACTGTGGCATTATGAAGGCGGAAGGAGGAAACAAATGTTGCAACGGTTTTAAAAATCACAAAACTGGAAAATTAAACAAACTGATCAAGCATTCACACAAAAGAAAAAAGGTACCCTTTAACTGTGCCAAGAGCAAGGCCTTTCTCAGCTAGCAATAGAACAAACAGCAAAACATCAGATAATTCGGCCTGGGTCAATGTAGCATGTGCGAAAAACTATGAAGGGGTTCCCTGCAAGAATGCTGGTAGCTCAATCAGGGAAAAATACAGTTGGGAGAAATTACAACGTGAGCTACAACTTTAATATAATAACTGAAAATATAATAAACTTCAGAATTAAATCCCTATCGGGCTTATAAAGGCAAGCTGATAAATTAAGATCATTACAGAAAAATTATACCAGACTGCTAAACAAAATCAAATAATAGCAAGGGAAAACAAAGAACAAGTTCACAATTAGAAAGACTTTAATTAAATCATATAAATAAACATGTAATAATGACTCATAAGTAATGTGAATAGATAAAACTCTAGTGTTCTAATTCAGACACGCCACAGTCAGACTAAGCGACAAAAGACAATATAATACAGTAAAGCCAAACGATTTGCTTGCACATATAACAACGTTAAAAGACTAATACATGATAAATACAATAAATACAGACATATAAAAACAATACTCAAACACTGACAATATAATACAGAAATAATCTATGTTTGAAAGAGAGCGGATCAAAAAAAAAAAAAAAAAAAAAAAAAATGTAGATTCATTAGAGGACATGACTATATGACTTCAGTATATCAAGCATTCAACACTCAATTAATCCGAGAACCTGGCTGCTAAAATTAGACTTTTGCTGTCTTTTATCAATGGGAATGGCCCTGAGGAAGGTGACCTGTAATCATTAGGAACACCGAAACGCACGTAGGCCGTTGGTTCCCACAGCACATCCTTGTTGTAGCGACATAATTTTGATCCGCTCTCTTTCAAACATAGATTATTTCTGTATTATATTGTCAGTGTTTGAGTATTGTTTTTATATGTCTGTATTTATTGTATTTATCATGTATTAGTCTTTTAACGTTGTTATATGTGCAAGCAAATCGTTTGGCTTTACTGTATTATATTGTCTTTTGTCGCTTAGTCTGACAGTGGCGTGTCTGAATTAGAACACTAGAGTTTTATCTATTCACATTACTTATGAGTCATTATTACATGTTTATTTATATGATTTAATTAAAGTCTTTCTAATTGTGAACTTGTTCTTTGTTTTCCCTTGCTATTATTTGATTTTGTTTAGCAGTCTGGTATCATTTTTCTGTAATGATCTTAATTTATCAGCTTGCCTTTATAAGCCCGATAGGGATTTAATTCTGAAGTTTATTATATCTTCAGTTATTATATTAAAGTTGTAGCTCACGTTGTAATTTCTCTCAATGTAGCATGTGCCACACCAACCCACAAACGTGTCCCACCAACAGGCATGTACAGTTTTTATCGTGGGATGTCTTGCCGCCAAGATAACATGAGCCACTTTTGGAGGAAGGTGAATGTGCTCAGCTGTCACCACTCAATCTCAAAAGCAGTAATGTGGAGAATGTGAATGGCCTGGGTGCAGAACTTTGCTCTGCTGCTGTCACAACATATCCTCTGAGTGGAGCAGCCTGAATGGAGGACAGATGCTCAGGCCCAGGAACTCTAGATACCATACTCTCCATGCCCAATCTAGATCCACTAGGATGACTTGGGCCCGGTCAGTCCTGACAGTGAACTCTGGACATGAAAGGTAGTAGCGGAGAGGCATACAGGAGTCCCGAGTTCCACTCGATGAGGAACACATCTCTGAGTGACAGACATCTTGGAAACCAGACTCCCAGAACTACTGACATTTTGCGTTCTTGGTGGGGGTGAGCAGATCTAGCCAAGGTTCTCATTCGTGAAAGAGACCTTGCACCACCTCCGGTGTAACAACCACTCATGATCTGTTAGGTGTCAATGGGTAAGCTCATCCGCTCTGGCTCTCAACAATCCTCCCAAGTGGTTCACCATTAGGAAGACTGCTTGGAGGTCTAGTCACTTCCAGAGGTGCAAGGATTCCTAGCACAGGGTCCGTGGGCCCACCCTGTCCTGTTTGTTTTAGTATCACAAGGTGATTGCGGCGTCCGTGAGCACCTGTACCAGCCTCTTTCTGATGAACAAAGGGAAAGGATGGCCAGCAGCTCCAGAAGACTGATATGCAGCCACTCAAGAGCAGAGTCTACCGTATCCTCAAACAGGTGAATCCTATTGAACGGCTTATTTGTCCAGGGATGACTGGATGTCATCTAAAAAAAACAATGGAACACAGATAAGTGTGTTGGCAAATGGCCACACTGGTGCCAATGGCCCGCTCGATCGAATCAGTGATGTCCGAGCCACAATGAATTGCGAACTTGGCTGTCCTGCATGGCCTGGGCAAGGACAGGTCAAAGGACATGGGAGTAGCATCTCAGGAGGCAACCAGTGTTCAATGAAAGGAGAGTCAGCCTAGTGGAAGAAAAAAATTGTTTCCAAAAAAGTCTCAACTGCCTTAGATTCCCTATTGGGCAGTGGTAGCCAGGAAAGTATTGGGGACAGACATGCTTGTGGACCCCTACACAACCTTTCAGGGCTACCCCGGGGAAGGACAATGTCATCTCATTATTTGTACATTGACCAGGGGAGGGATAGGGGCGGAGCAATGCTTGGCCCAGGGACCCAACAACAAGGTATTTAGCAGTCCTTCATTAAATACCAGAGGGGGCTCAGAATATGTTTGCTCCAGCTAGAGGACTTCCATCAACACATTAGTTTTAACTTCCAAGGTGGGGAGCTGGAGATCAAGGACTTCAGCTGCCTTATGCATTACCATAGAATAAGGAGACACAGGAGGTGGATTCCTCAGTAGCTGGGCCAGGGGGTGACAGAAGATCAGATTCATAGTACTGCTACCTTCCTGTAAGTCATCCAACTGAGCCAATATAGACTCAGCACATCTTTTCCAGAGTAGAATGGCATCAGTGTGGAGCTACATGAAGCCACCTACCGCACTCACAGGAACTGCTGAACAGTGTCCAGACAAGTTTGATGTCTGTGAAATATTAAAAAGGTGAGGAATCTGTGACTAGAAGTCTCTATAAGAAATTCTACTGTTTTCTGATAGCATATGCGTAGGGAGCTGGGTTCTGGCTGCAGAACCTCCCCCCTCACTTTTTACCTGTTTTTTAGATGCAACTTCAACTGAAGTGCACTGGGTTCCTGCTAACCAGGTCCCCAGTGCCAGTGTTCCTTCTCTAAAACAAGACACCTGGTCACTTGATCCCCAAGTGCTCTGGCCTTTCCTCCCCTATATGCCCCTCATAAATGGTACCCCTGGTACCTAGGGAATGGGTACGAGTTCTCCAGCTAAATGATGGCTTCTCTGAATCCTGGGATGTTTGGTATCCAACACCTCAGAATAAAAAACCCTTGCTGAATCTAGTGATGGATTTATTAAGAAATGCACACAGAACCCACCAGCTACTAGTGTGTCGACTGACTGCTCCTGACGAGTTTAGCCATCACAGATGCGTTTCTGGACTCCCATAGTGAAAGTCAGTGCTCTCAAGGCCCAGAGACAGAATCCTGCAGTGGGCAGAGGTGTTACCTCCTCACCCAGGCAGGATGGACAATCCAGGGCGGGGAGTTTCAAAGGCTTTGCCGCCTTTGTAATGTGACACAGGTCTCTCCAGATGGTGGTGATGACCAACCCGCCTGTCCTGACCCCACTTTTGGTGGCAGTGCAAGCAGAAAAATTAGTTAAATTAGGAGGAGTGCCCACTTCAGGCCAGCCCCACTCCTAAGGTAGACGAGCTGAAGTGTACACTACTTTTTAAATTCCTCCATCTTGCTTGGTAGGAATTAGGCCACTAGGGTTAGGGTTATGAACACATCCCAGCAGATGTGGTCGTAAGAACGCTGTAGTCACCTTAAAGGTGGTCGGTCAATTGGCTACCGCCTGGTACTCCGTGTAACACCCCTAAACTGAGTATGTAGAGGGCACCCCTGAACCCTAGAACTCAGATTCCTGACGACCTACGAAGAGCCAGACACTAGAGTCACGCCAGTAGAGAAGACTACAGACGTAAACTTACTTGGCCCCAGCCCTATTGGCCTGTCTGCAGCCCTCGACGATGCTGCACCAAAAGATGACCCATCCTGCAGCCCAGTGACTTCCACAGCTTTAGGGGGACTGCCTGCTTTCGACAAAGATCAAGCTCTCCAGAGAACAGCGGACCTGTTCAAGAAGAAACCAACTTTTGAAGGAAAAGAACTCTGCTCTGAGGAACAGCGAACCTGCCTCCAGATACACATCTACACCCGACCGCACAGCACGAGTCCAAGAGGCCCACCAGTCTTGTGAAGGTTCCCCAGCAATTCTGAGTCCGAGTCCACCATGGGCTGAGCCCTGCCGGACTCTGCCTCAAAGCCTGCAGCCTCAAACCGAAGACTCCCTCTGACTGCCACCTGCCTGGTAAGCTGTTCCCAATATAAAGGGACAACCTTGGACCCGGAGCTCCTGGGCCTTGGGGAGCTGGACTGTCAGTGTTCCTATGCCCCCCAGCATCAGAACTTACTTGGGCAGCTGTGAGTTTTCTTCATTCAGCCTCCTGGCCTGGGCCTGCAGCCTTTTTCCAAAACTGATCTCTCCCATTGATTTGCATTGGGCGCCCAACACTGTGTTGGCACTCTGCACACATCCGCCCCTGTGCCACTGAGGGTGTAGGTTTGGTGCTGCCTAGTGGCCCGCCCTGTGCTTACCTCAATCCCAGGAGATCGACCCCTGACACCACTTTATTCACTTGTGAGCAGCGCATCTTCGGTTTCCCCAGCCCCCATTGGTTACCATTAGGCCCGACGCTGTGTTTGCACTCTGCACCCCGCTGCCCCTGTACCACTGAGGGTGTAAGTTTGATGCTGCTTTGTGGCCCCCTTGTGCTTACTTCAACCCCAGGAGATCGACCCCTGACACGGCTTTATTCACCTGTGAGCAGCGCATCTTGGTTCACTCCCACTCACCATTGGTTAACATTGGGCACCGACTCCAAATCTGACCTCTGCACCGAGCTGCCCTGTGCCGCTGTGGGTGCACTCTTGGTAATTATTTAAACTTTGTCTGGTGTTGACCTAAAACCCAGAAGACTAGATTTGTAAGTTGTGTAGTTACCTGCAAAACTGCATTCTTGTTTTCCTCCCAAAGGTTAACGTTGCTGAACTGAAAAATTGCACTGTGTTGATTTTTGAAACTGCAAACTATTTATGCTTGTAAATCTACTTACCAGATTATGAAGTTCTTGGGTTTGAAACATATATAAAAATAATGAAAATGTCACTTACCCAGTGTACATCTGTTCGTGGCATTAGTCGCTGCAGATTCACATGTTTGGCACAGTCCGCTGCCTGGTGTTGGGCTCGGAGTATTACAAGTTGTTTTTCTTCGAAGAAGTCTTTTTTGGTCACGGGACCGAAGGACTCCTCCCTCTTCGGCTCCATTGCGCATGGGCGTCGACTCCATCTTAGATTGTTTTCCCCGCAGAGGGTGAGGATGGAGTTGTTTGCTATAAATAGTGCCCATGCAATGGAGTGAATATGTATGTACGTTAAGAGTTTATAATAATTATTTACAAATGTACAAATGTTTAAGATTTATGATCTACTTCTAAACGGCTACAGGCTTCCCGGGGAGGTGGGAGGGTACAAGTGAATCTGCAGCGACTAATGCCACGAACAGATGTACACTGGGTAAGTGACATTTTCAGTTCGATGGCATATGTTGCTGCAGATACACATGTTTGGCATAGACTATAAAGCAGTTACCTCCCCTAAAAGCGGTGGTTTAGCCTGTAGGAGTTGAAGTAGTTTGGAATAATGTTCTTAGTACAGCTTGGCCCACTGTAGCTTGTTGTGCATTTAGTACGTCTACACAGTAGTGTTTAGTAAACGTATGAGGCGTAGACCAGGTTGCAGCCTTACATATTTCGCTCATAGGAATGTTTCCTAGAAAGGCCATTGTAGCACCTTTCTTTCTGGTTGAGTGTGCCTTTGGTGTAATAGGCAATTCTCTTTTGGCTTTAAGATAGCATGTTTGAATACATCTGACTATCCATCTAGCAATGCCTTGTTTAGAGATTGGATTTCCTATGTGTGGTTTTTGAAAAGCTATGAACAGTTGTTTTGTTTTCCTGATTAGCTTTGTTCTGTCAATGTAGTACATTAGTGCTCTTTTGATGTCTAATGTATGTAGTGCCCTTTCAGCCACGGAATTTGGTTGTGGGAAGAACACTGGCAATTCTACTGTTTGATTTAAATGGAATGGTGAGATTACTTTTGGCAGAAATTTTGGATTTGTTCTTAGAACTATTTTATTGTTGTGTATTTGAATAAATGGTTCTTGTATGGTAAATGCCTGTATTTCACTTACTCTTCTGAGGGATGTGATTGCAATGAGAAATGCGACTTTCCAGGTTAGATATTGCATTTCACAGGAATGCATGGGTTCGAAAGGTGGACCCATGAGTCTTGTTAAGACGATGTTAAGATTCCATGAAGGAACTGGTGGTGTTCTTGGTGGTATAATTCTTTTTAGCCCTTCCATGAATGCTTTAATAACTGGTATTCTAAATAGAGACGATGAATGAGTAGTTTGTAGGTAAGCAGATATTGCTGCGAGGTGTATTTTTATAGATGAAAAAGCGAGATTTGCCTTTTGCAAATGTAGTAAGTATCCTACTATGTCTTTTATAGAGGCATGTAATGGTTGTATTTGATTGGTATGGCAGTAGTAAACAAATCTTTTCCACTTAGATGCATAGCAGTGTCTAGTGGAAGATTTTCTAGCTTGTTTTATGACCTCCATGCATTCTTGTGTGAGGTCTAAGTGTCCGAATTCTAGGATTTCAGGAGCCAAATTGCCAGATTCAATGATGCTGGGTTTGGATGCCTGATCTGTTGTTTGTGTTGTGTTAACAGATCTGGTCTGTTGGGTAGTTTGACATGCGGTACTAGTGAAAGGTCTAGTAGAGTTGTATACCAAGGTTGTCTTGCCCATGTGGGTGCTATCAGTATGAGTTTGAGTTGGTTTTGACTCAACTTGTTTACTAGATATGGAAGGAGAGGGAGAGGGGGAAAAGCGTATGCAAATATCCCTGACCAACTCATCCATAGAGCATTGCCTTGTGATTCGCGGTGTGGGTACCTGGATGCGAAGTTTTGGCATTTTGAGTTTTCTTTTGTTGCGAACAAATCTATCTGGGGTGTTCCCCAAATTTGAAAGTACTTGTTCAGAACTTGGGGGTGAATTTCCCATTCGTGGACTTGTTGGTGGTCTCGCGAAAGGTTGTCTGCTAGTTGGTTTTGTATTCCTGGAATAAATTGTGCTATTAGGCGAATGTTGTTGTGAATCGCCCACTGCCATATTTTTTGTGTTAGGAGGCACAATTGTGTTGAGTGTGTTCCTCCTTGTTTGTTTAAATAATACATTGTTGTCATGTTGTCTGTTTTGACAAGAATGTATTTGTGTGTTATTATGGGTTGAAAGGCTTTTAACGCTAGAAATACTGCTAACAGTTCTAGGTAATTGATATGAAATTTTGTTTGGTGTATATCCCATTGTCCTTGAATGCTGTGGTGATTGAGGTGTGCTCCCCACCCTGTCATGGAAGCATCTGTTGTTATAACGTATTGAGGCACTGGGTCCTGAAATGTCTGCCCTTTGTTTAAATTTTTGCTGTTCCACCATAGAAGCGAGAGGTATGTTTGGCGGTCTACCAACACCAGATCTTGAAGTTGACCCTGTGCCTGTGACCATTGTGATGCTAGGCACTGTTGTAAGGGTCGCATGTGTAGTCTTGCGTTTGGGACAATGGCTATGCATGATGACATCATGCCTAGAAGTTTTAGCACAAATTTTGCTTGTATCTTTTGGTTTGGAAACATAGCACTTATTACTTTGTGGAATGCCTGCACTCTTTGTGGACTTGGAGTGGCAATTCCCTTTGATGTGTTGATGGTTGCTCCTAGATATTGTTGTGTCTGACACGGTTCTAGGTGTGATTTTGTATAGTTGATGGAAAACCCCAGTTTGTGAAGGGTTTGTATGACACATGTGGTGTCGTTTGCGCATTTTTTTACTGTGTTGGTCTTGATTAGCCAATCGTCTAGGTAAGGGAACACATGTATCTGTTGTCTCCTGATGTGTGCTGCTACTACTGCTAGACATTTTGTGAACACTCTTGGTGCAGTTGTTATTCCGAATGGCAACACTTTGAATTGGTAATGTATTCCTTTGAATACGAACCGTAGGTACTTTCTGTGAGAAGGGTGTATTGGTATATGAAAGTACGCATCCTTTAGGTCTAATGTGGTCATGTAATCTTGCTGTTTGAGCAGTGGAATGATGTCTTGTAGTGTGACCATGTGAAAATGGTCCGATATGATGTAGGTATTTAGTGTCCTGAGATCTAATATTGGTCTTAATGTTTTGTCTTTTTTTGGAATTAGAAAGTACAGGGAGTAAACTCCTGTGTTTTTTTGTTGTATTGGTACTAACTCTATTGCATCCTTTTGCAGTAGTGCTTGAACTTCTAGTCCTAAAAGTTCTAAATGTTGTGGTGACATTTTGCGTATTTTGGGAGGGATGTTTGGTGGGAATTTGTGGAATTCTATGCAATAGCCATGTTGGATTATTGCTAATACCCAATTGTCTGTTGTAATCTGTTGCCAAGATTGGTAGAATTGGCTTAGTCTTCCCCCCACTGGTGTTGAGTGAAGGGGTTGCGTGACTTGAAAGTCACTGTTTAGGTGGAGGTGTTTTTGGAGTCTGGAATCTTCCCCTACTCCTTGGGAATTGACCCCCTCTATATCCCCTGAAACCTCCCCTTTGGAAGGAACCCTGATATGGTGTGGTTCTTGTTTGTTGGCTGGTGGTGTCTGTGGGTTGGCCACGAAACCCCCCTCTAAATGGAGTTTTTCTAAAAGAGCCTCTGCTCTGCGGGGAGTAGAGTGCGCCCATGGCCTTGGCCGTGTCTGTGTCCTTTTTAAGTTTTTCAATGGCTGTGTCCACTTCAGGGCCAAAAAGTTGTTTTTCGTTGAAGGGCATATTAAGGACAGCCTGCTGGATTTCAGGTTTGAAGCCTGAAGTGCGGAGCCAAGCGTGTCTCCTTATGGTGACAGCAGTGTTGACTGTTCTCGCTGCAGTATCGGCTGCGTCCAGTGAAGAGCGGATTTGATTATTTGAGATTGTTTGTCCCTCTTCAACTATTTGCTGCGCCCTTTTTTGGTATTCTTGGGGAAGATGGTCTACGAGAAGTTGCATCTCATCCCAGTGAGCGCGGTCATATCTGGCCAGCAGCGCTTGAGAATTTGCGATGCGCCACTGGTTGGCTGCCTGTGATGCTACTCTTTTTCCTGCCGCATCAAATTTTCTGCTTTCTTTGTCCGGAGGTGGGGCGTCGCCAGATGTATGGGAATTTGCTCTTTTGCGAGCTGCCCCTACTACTACGGAGTCAGGTGGTAACTGCGAAGTAATAAACACTGGATCTGTGGGTGGTGGTTTGTATTTTTTATCCACCCTTGGGGTGATGGCTCTTGATTTTACGGGCTCTTCAAAAATTTGTTTTGCGTGCCGTAACATCCCTGGTAGCATTGGGAGACATTGATATTGGCTATGTGTAGCCGAGAGAGTGTTAAATAAAAAATCATCCTCTATAGGATCGGAATGCAGTTGGACATTGTGGAATTCTGCAGCCCTAGCCACCAGTTGTGAGTATGAGGTACTGTCCTCTGGCGGTGACGGCTTTGTGGGGTATGAATCTGGATCATTGTCCGGCACTGGGGTGTCGTATAGGTCCCAAGCATCTTGATCCTGATTATCTTGACTTATGGTAGTTTGCGCTGGTGAGTGCATTTGTGGCGGTGTTTGTGCCGGCGATGCCTGTTGTGGTGGAGAGGGCGGAGGCGTGACTTTTTTAACCACTTTGGCTTGTGGTTGTGCGTCATCCTTGAGGAGACTGATCCTTCTTTTCCTCATTATTGGGGGAAGGGTTGATATCTTCCCTGTGTCTTGCTGGATGTACAGTCTCTTTTGTGTGTAGTCTGATTCTACACTTTGGAGCTCTTGTCCAAATCTGTGCATCTGGTCACTCATTCCTTGTTCCTCTGTGTAGGATGAAGGTGTGGTATTTTTCGGCGCCGAGTGAGAATCTTTTTTCGGTTTCGGCACCGACAGAATTTTTGTTCCTTTCGGCATGGATTCTCAGTGCCGATGTTTTTCGGTGCCGGTATCTTGTTTTTGTCTCTCGGAGCCGCTATCTCGGCTCCGAGGTTGCTCCATGGCGGTCCCTCGACCGGAGTCGGGTGTCTTCGCTATGGGCGTGCCCTTTTTCGGCGCCTTCGACGGGTCGCCTGTTTTATGGGTCGAGCCATGGCTTGTTGGCAGTGGCGTCCCCTGGGCTTTCGTTTTGTGGATGGTTTTACTTTTCGACGTCTTACTCACAGTTTGTTGCTGTTGTTCGACGTCGGAGTCTCCGGATTCTGAGTCCGGAACCGAGAATGTTTCCTCTTCGTCGTCGAAACGTTGTTTTGTCGGCGTGGACGCCATTTGTAGACGCCTGGCTCTTCGGTCCCGGAGTGTTTTTCTGGACCGGAAGGCTCGACAGGCCTCACAGGTATCCTCCTTGTGCTCGGGGGACAAGCACAAGTTACAGACCAAGTGCTGATCTGTATAAGGATACTTACTGTGACATTTTGGGCAGAAACGGAACTGGGTCCGTTCCATCGGCTTCGATGTCGCACGCGGTCGGGCCGACCAGGCCCCGATGGGGGAATCGAAGCTACCCCAAAGTCTTCCAATGATCGGTGTCTATGTACCTAACTATCCCGATACCGAACGGAACAATACCGACGCTTTCTTCCGAGATTCTGACTAACTTTCCGAACCGAAACACGGAGCGAAAAGGAATACGTCCGAACCCGACAGCGGAAAAAAACAATCTAAGATGGAGTCGACGCCCATGCGCAATGGAGCCGAAGAGGGAGGAGTCCTTCGGTCCCGTGACCAAAAAAGACTTCTTCGAAGAAAAACAACTTGTAATACTCCGAGCCCAACACCAGGCAGCGGACTGTGCCAAACATGTGAATCTGCAGCAACATATGCCATCGAACATTTTATTTTTCTAAATTGGTCTTGGATTTACTCTTTGAGTATGGGTCTCATTTTTTGCCTCTGTGAGTACAACATATGGTTAGCACTACCCTCTGATAAGCCTAACTGCTCGTCTACTCTACCACAAATTAGAGCATTAGTCCTATATACTTTTGCTTCTGCAGTACCAATTAGGGATCCACTGGACTCTCTGCACAGTGTACTTCATTTTAGTGCACTACATAGCTAGCCAGCTTCCTACAATATGCTATACTGTTATATAGTAGAACCTGGACACTTGGCATTTTCCATTCATCTACTAGTGATTGGAAGATGGAAGTCTATTAGGTTACCATAAAGAAATACGTGACCAATGCTCTCAACACCAGCTCTTTCCCAGGAAGTTAAGGGGCCCCCTGACATTGGAAAACCCCTAAATGTTATTGCAGGTGCATATTTTATTGCCTGTTTCGTGTAAGTAATGCATCACTTCAGCCACATAATCGCTTTCTTAACCAGCAGGGGTTGGTTCTTATCGGTCTTGGTGGGCCTGAGCAAAAGTGCCTGAAGTGTGCCTCTTTGTAATTGGCTGTTTGTGTAGTCTGTTTCGTTTACGTGGTGGTTGACCAGCAACTGAGTTATCCTCTGCAGTTGCTCTGCCATACAGAACCCTCTAATGTTCAGTGCTCCCATACTCCCCCTGTTCACAGGCCGCTTAGGTTTTGCCTGTGCTACCCTTGTCTTCCTGTCCCCCAAATCAACGTTCCTAGAACTGTATCCAGCTCCCTGACTATTTCACCTGATAGTACGTATGTTATATTAACAAAGTATTTGAGCAAGCAAGGCAGCATGACCATTTTGGCGACTGCTATGCATCCTGCTACCAAAATCGGTACTGTGGTTCAAGAGGCCACCTGGGGCCTAAGGAATCTTATTCCTCGACATACGTTTCCCACTAAGAGGCCAGTTTTCTTAAAGTTTACTTTCTGTCCCAGTAACAAAAGGTACAGTGTCCCCAACATAGGGCCGCCCCCCCACCATTGACATAAGTCGTAAGAGCAACAACTGTTGAAATGTAAACCCACATATTTTACGATGAATAATCTATGGGCCCAACAATGATTTGAACTCCCTCAAAAGTCTGGTCACTGAAGTAATTGTCATTTCTACAGCTCCTATAACTAATAGCATACCATCAGCGTTCAATGAGATGACGTCTCTCAGACAGGGCTCTGCTTCCTCATTCAGCTCACTAATGGCTCTATGACTAGTACACATAGAGGAGGGGCTCAAAATGGTTTCCAATGCTTCTGCTTCCAAGGCAATGTCATTGGCATGTAATTAGACATAGTATCCCCTAAAAGCACAGTTCATCTTTCTTTTCTTGCCAGTGCACCACATTGCCTTGGCAGTTTCGAATGGTTCATATAGTTGTATTCATAGGCTGATGCTTTACAGGCCATGCCATAAGCCTCACAGCCCTCCCCAATCTGAGTGCACTGCATACGTGTACTGTGTTTGGTCTATTTGTTGTAGTCTCTTTAATAGTTCAATTTAATTTCCCTATTCGCTATGCAGTTCTTCACATAGGGTGGGATCTAGTGACTTTACTTTTTCCAATCCCATGATCCGTTTTTAATTGTCCCCATACTCTCCTTGTAGTTCTTATGCACACACTCCCAAGGATAACTTTGAAGATTTCCTAATGTATTAACGAGGAGGAAGCTGTGTCTTCACTGTCAATGAAATTATGTTGTATTACTTGCTTCAGCTCTTCCATGATCACTGGGTCCTCCGGCCATGCCGGCTGCATTTTCCATGAGGGTATTGGTGTGCGTATTCTGTCCCATTTCTGGCTTATTTATAAAGTGTCATGGTCATAGATGTCTTACTCAGGTAAGTAGCCTAGTACACTGTTGGCTGGAGCAACCTGGAGCAAACCACTCGATCCAGTCTATTGTGTAACTTGTGTGAAATTGAATAAAATTAGTATTCATGGTGGCCTTCTTTCTCTGTGTGCCATACATCTGAGAGATTCCAACTGTTAAGTCAATTTTCCAAGGTATTGGCGTTTAGGTTCGCTGGTGTACCCGTGAATGGGGGAGGGGGAGTATGAGCTGTCACAGCTTGTATCTAAAAGGCTACTGACGTCCTCTCTTATCATCCAAGATTTGCACACCCCTTTTGCCAACTTTTGAGATAACTTCTCTAAGATTCCTGATTGATCCTTATTGGTGGAGTGTCACGCTGCCCAATACTATATAACTTCCATCTAGCCTTCATTTAAGCAACACATATCATCTCTCAGGGTCCAACTGCGTCTCTTCTAAGTCAAATAGTACGCCTGCTCAATTCCGAATTGCTCCTCCCCTTGCATATGATAAATATGTAGTAGTTTATAGTTGACCTCTACATTTTCATTTCAGTTGCCTCCCTCAAAGTCGGTTAAGTGTGTTTCCTACAGAAACGCAATTTGTGTCTACCTACGCTTCAACTGTGCATGTATCTTATTCCATTGATTCATTGTGGCCATATCCTTAACATTCCATGTGGTGAGTATGATCTTATCTTGTTGGCCACTGTCAGTTTCAGAAGGCTTCAATGACGCATCCCACTACACTTTGAGATGTTGCGTCTTTAACCCAGAGGGGGTCGCTTCCTGACTCCTATACTAGCAACTCTTCATCAGTATTGTGTTCTTCCCCCCCAACGTCCAGTCGGTTGTGAAATTTCAGTCCGACCAATATCCCAAAATTCCATAAAGTCAAAACAAAATTGAGATAACTAACTGCAAACCTTTGCTATTGTAGGGCTTGCATGAGGGAGGTGGTTATCTACGCACTCTGGCTTAGTATGAGGAACTCTATACAGCTACCTATAGAATCGTTCAGTAACTTTGCTTGTGTGTACCCTGCCTCCAGTAGCCCATCTAAGCTCTGTCTGCCTGTATGTGTAGCTTGCCTGTGAGAGAACAAGAAGAAATAGCCTGCCAGTGCTCCACAGTATGTTCTTATTTGGTAGATATATAGAACGGACCATTTTATGCTCCTTGATCATCAGCCACCTACTATATCATCCTGTTATAGTGAAAATCGCTATACCTCTTGTTCAGTAGAGCCCTCTCTTATATTCCTTTTGTTCTCATGGTGCTCTCATGCCCTTTCCTGTTGATCATGGGCATCTAAAGTAACCTTTCCGGGACTTACCTACAAACTAATGTCCTTGTATAGGGAACATAGTTATTGTCATTTGCTTTGTGTACTATACCAGGTTATCAGACAAGTCATTTGCAAGCTTAAAATACACACCATCATTTACCACAACATTAAGTGTAAAGGATATCATCAGCAGTTTGCGGTGCACAACTGGTAAGATTTCAGAATTACCACTGGTCCTGGCACTTCCTGAGGCTTCCTCAGGCTTGCCCTTCATCGGATAACGGTTGTTTGCACGCAATGCACTTGCCATCTTGACTGCCGGTTGATGGTCGTTGTGCATCTGCTCCTGCAAGGGCATGTTGTCCCACACTGTATGGTCTTGTATCTCTTTTTGGGTTGTCCGTGTCGCATCTTGGGTCATCACTGTCAGTTGGCTTCAGTTTTCTCACAGACTATGTCTTCCAACTGGCATTGTTCAACCCAAAGCAAAGTGTCTTCTCGCGCCCTGAAGGAGTGGGCCCACTGTCCAGTGATTATTTTCAGGTGGGCTGGAAACACTATGGTGTATTTCAGGCCTAGTTCACATTACTGCTTTTTCACCGACAGAAAGGAGGCTCAACTTTGCAGAACTTGTATGGTGAACTATGGAAAGGTCATTACGTTAGTGTACTCAATTATAAACAGACTTTCACTTCAGGCCTTTTGAAGTATGATGTCCCTATCACAATAATTTGAGTGTATTGCAACAATAGATTGTTGCAGTATTCATGGTGGCAGATGCCATGACAGGTTGCGTTGAGCGTATTCTACGTAATTGGCAGACAGGCCTTTTGGAACTATATATTTTTGCAGCCACAAATCTATGCAGCGAGTTGGATTTGGCTGCAACACCCTCTCTCTTGTGTGGGTTTTTGTCCCGGATTCAGCTGTGCTCACCTTTCGACCATTCCTCTTTTACCTTGGGGCTCGGCCAATGGAATGTACTCTGATTGGCAGGTTCAAATCCCACCACCAATCTGGTCTAAGCCCGTTTGCAGGCTTTTTCAATGGCTTACTGGCTCAGCCTCCTGGTTACTGCCGCCAGGAGGCGTTTGCTGTGGGCCTCACTTAGATCCGGCTTCACCTCCCAGCCCGCCCTGTTATGTATCTGTCATAGGAGGAGGACGCCTGCTTTACTGTAACAGGGCACTTTTGACGAGGTGGTTTGC
Source organism: Pleurodeles waltl (assembly GCF_031143425.1). Taxonomy (NCBI): domain Eukaryota; kingdom Metazoa; phylum Chordata; class Amphibia; order Caudata; family Salamandridae; genus Pleurodeles; species Pleurodeles waltl. The sequence goes on from NC_090437.1 coordinate 153,875,674, forward strand.
TCCTTCTTACTAATGCTCTGCGGCTTTGTTTGCTCACCAGCCATTGCCCTCAAACAAGGAATCGGCATGTCCTTGTTGGCCATTCAGTCAGTTATTAATTAAGTAGATGACTATGTCCCTGACTTATCAATGATCATGTCACGCTGTTCTTCCATGGTAGTTCAGGGCCACATTCGACAGCTTATTTGTATTCAGCCCTGTTCTGTTCTCGCTGCTCATTGAGACCTTTAGTATTGCTTCCTGGCAGCAATTAATCCACTCAGTTGTCAGCGAAGTTGCAATGACGTCCTCACAGATTCGCTCTGCTTCACTCTGATTGTTGGCGCTCGCTTTGAAGCTAGGCCACCACGCCCTGCCCACGCAGGCAACCTGCAGATGCTGATCACCTGCTTTGTTCTCTGGTTCAAGGAGTCAGGTACTCAGGCAGAGTGTATCCTGATTGTTCTCAGTCGATTCCTAGCCCCCAGTGGGTGCAAGGCACCAGAGTCAGCACTTGCTCCCAGAGCGCAGCTCACTCATTGTCTCCTAGCCGGGGTCACCGTTTACACTTCTCCCTCTCACTAGTTGCAGGCCAGGCCTCGATATTCTGGACGACCCCTTGGTCTTCTAGCTTATTCTTTGTTGCCAGTGTTGCGTTGGCTTCCATGTCGGCTGAAGCCTGGACAGATTCCACACAGCCAAGGGCTGTATATTAGACCAGGGAGGGCAATATGTGGTTCACCTGTAGTTTGTTTTTACCGGTTTTGCTTGTCTGGATTGCGGCTTGCTGCATGCAAGTCACTTCCAACCATCCTGGGTTAATGGGAACTGATGGAATGGGCTATGTGCATGAGCTTACTTAAACGTTTTTCAACATTTGTCATTATGCTGCAGTTAATCGGCATTCAAAATACTGGTGTGAAATAACTTGATGGAACTGTTTAAAAACAGTAGACAAAGACAAGGAACTTTCTAATAGCAGTGAGCTTGAACTAACTACCCCATGGAAGTCAGTGTATTAGTTATGACCATTCGATTACACTGTCCTGCCGAGGAGGTAGTTCAACAATTTCCATAGGCAAAGGAACTCATTTTTTAACTATTATTGCATGATTGTTTGTTTAAATATCGGAAGTTTCCGTGTCTCTCACTAGAATTTGTATTCAGAATATCATGTGTTACTGCATGCCCAAGTGCGTCAAATGTACATACAATAAGTTTTACAAGTTGCCACCTGCTTTCGAGCACCAATTGCGACATAGGACCATGAGTCAAAGGTCACGACCTTTGAGTTAACTTGGGATATTCATTGCCAACCTCCCCTCAGTCTCACAGGAGTCATTCACCCCTCGCTGGTGCCCTGATGTTAACCTTCTTGTAGCACAACTGTTAGATGTGTAGCAGCCCAACATTGTGGTCATAAGAAGTCTCTGCTTACAGTGTCTGAAAGGCAGGAGATTGTGGTAAGGGGCCATCTGGCTACAAGAGAATCATTTTGTATCTATTTAAACAACAGCGAAGGTTCGAGAGTGCAAGATAAGTCGTATTATTGTGCAAAGAGCTTGAAAACACTCACTACGTTGTTCACATTTCCATGCACCTCCGACAAGGCACAGGTGTAGTGATTTGTACACGCTGACTCAATTGAAATGCTTTTCGAGTTTTCTGTGTTTAATTTAACAGGGTCATTGACTGGGATGGGCCTCCTAGAATATGGTCATTTTGAACAGCACTCATGCAGGAGGCTGGGAGCCTACAAGGAAGTCCCAGTGACCTTCCTTCACTGAGAGAATGACATTCACTCGTAACAGATAACTCTACTACTGAAGCATTTTAGGCTGAACACAAGTAACGAAAAATGAAAATAATAAAATCAGGTGGTCCTATTAGATTGAGCTTCAGGGCTTAGTGTTAGTTTTGGTTTTAGGGTGAGGCACAGAGCAAGCGCTGGCTGAATGTCAGCAGCTTGCATAGGGCTGGGCTAGGAATAGGTAGAAGCTAGGAATTAAGCTTAGGTTCAAGGCTTACGGTGAAGATTAGGTATAGTTTTATCAATGATGAGGCCTCCAGCAAGGCTAAAAGGTGTCTGGGCTTGCGTGCGTTCTTGTTTAGAGGGGATGTGGCCTGGCGGTTCCTGACTAATCCTACTGTTGCAGGTCCAAGGCTAAATTGTATATCAGTGCTTCCTGTCTGAAGTAATAAAAACAATTGACTAGAATGTGGCTGAGAATAATTCAAGCATTCTACCACTTGTTATTCGCTGTGTTGCTCTACTTCCAATGGGTATGCTCAGAACTGTTTCCAGTAGCTCAACGTTTCATGGGACACAACCTGCACCCAAGAGATGAGTCCAACACGGCCTAAACTGGTCTAAATTATTTTATATTGTTCCTGTCATGTGTGTCAACTTTATATTATATTTCAGGTACAACAAAATCTAACACTGAGCTATATTTCTGGCCGAGACTTGTTATTTTGGCATCTAAAAATCTAAATCTAAAAAAAGACATACAAACTATTTAATTAACAAAGCTGTTACTCCAACCATAGTCTTCACGTGAAGATCTATTTGTTGCAATTGAGCCACACAGTTTCTCGAGACATTTCTGGTTGATATAGTAAATCCTGCGCCATTACTAGTCTTGCAAGTGTTTTATAATTGCATTTAAACTCAAGAGAAACATTAGAAACAATAAATGAGATTAATATTTTATCCAGCACCCTGATTACCTCATTTTTTTTATTTTTTATTTTTTTATTTATGGGGTGCTTGTACCCAAGTGATGTATAGAGAACAACCGCTTGCATTATACATATGGTACAAAGACAAGGTGAGAATGCAAAGAGGGCAGATAAGTTATGCAAGAACTTGGTACTGGAAACTGTCACGGAAGGAAGAGGGGATTTCAGAGAAGTCAAGCAGAAAGAGGACTGTGGAGAAGAGAAGGGAGTTTCCAAAGACCATGGACAACTTAGTACCCAATCCGACTGCAGTTGATGACCAAACACACTTTGTGTACCTACTAAGATCAGGAATTAACATTTCTGTATTTTGTTTTCGATATAATGTTTTGGGCATTTCGGTTTTGGGGTTATGAATTGTACAGGAGACTACATGTGGGAAGATACTGGCTGCTGGCTCACTCTTCAGAGTGCAGCTGGCTGGGAACAGCCACAATTCCTGTTGCATAGAAGATAGTACAAACTCCTTTAATCTCTTCGTACCATGTTGTACATGCTAAACGTATGTCTTACCCTGGCCAGCATGACCTGTCCTTGATTCAGTTTTTTCACCTCCACTCATACATTCCATTCCAAGATGAAAGAGGTAGCCAGATAATTCTCATGACCTATATATGGGTGTAAATGAGAATGGACGTATATTTATTTTTGAAAGCATTTGGGGAGCATGTGTGTACCATGCATTATAACCTGTTTTTACATTTTCACCTGTTGGGACATGACGCCAGAGGTCACTGTTTGGTATAGCCAAGGATTTTCAGCATGGAAAACTGGGTACAACTTGCTGGCTGCTGTGTGTTAATAAAGATGGCTATCGCTAATGGCAGTGCTTATAATGTCACGCAATAACAAAAGTGGATGAGGCATGTGGATTGACTATCGTTCAATGCCCATTGTACATCAGACTTGGCTCAACATGCAATTTATCTGATTGCCTGTGAGGAATCTGTATTTCTGTGTGTATATGTGCTGTTGTCACTTATTCTAGAATTATATAATTCTTTTTTCTGCTAGTGAGTCTCCGTTGTGCTGATTCTATCCTGCTACACTTCTGAACAACTTCTATAAATGCGGGTGAGAACATCAAGGCCTCACCATCGCCAGCATGTGCAGTAGGGGAGAAAAGGTTCATGTCTGCTGACAGCCTCTGAAGTCCACCTGGCTTTGGGGTCAAGTGGCATAAAAGAAGCTGCATAAACAAAACACGTGGGTCTGATGAGTATTAGGGGCTAGCAGACAGAGGATACAGCTGTTCATATGTATGGAGAGGATGAGAATTCCAGATGTAGTTGAATTCCTACCTGGGCTGAATGGGCCTGCATGAATTTTGGGAGAAGCTACGCATGCCTGCAGGCTAATCAGAATGGAGCAGTCAATGCCAACATGTCACAAACGACCCAACAAGAAGTAGTAGTGTGGAACTGCCATAATTTCTTTCTTACCCCCAAGTCATACAATAATAACTGCATAAAGGGTAAGTCTGCCGAATTGTGGGTTATATGGAATGTGGGGAGAAAACCTTTCCAGTGGTGACCTGAAATAGGAGGTGGGTTTCAAGGCCAATGAGGCTTTATAATCCAGAGACCTTAGCTCTTTGGTCAGGGAACAGGAGCTCATGAAGATCAGGAAGGAGCTTCTAACCTTAGATACAAAGTCGTTGGGCAGCTACACAGCCAAAATGAGAGTAATGCAATATGTAACCATGCGGCGAATGCCCAGGCTTTCCTAGAAGAAATGAAAGCAAGACAGTTTGGCGTTAATGAAGCCAAATTGGGGCAGGGAGCAGTTTGTGCCAGTTGCGATTAGGTGTCTCATTCTCCAGTGTGTGGGGTAAAGAGGTGTTCAAATGTGAGATTAGTGTGCTGTTCTATCTCCTTTGACTTCTCCCTTGTACGCTTTTCCTTCATTTGACCAGACTTTTGTTTGGTTGAATAGTGTTTAATAAAATAAAAACAAGTTGATTATATGACATTTAACACAGGAGATTTTGCAATTGGGCTGTTATCTCCAAATGACCTTTTATGTTGGTAAATGGAAACCATATTGTTTGTAATGTGTGTTGATATCAATAAAGAACTTTAACACTGGAGCTCTGGTTTTATTCCCCATGAATTCCTTTTCTACACTTTCAGGACCACATAAATATTGTATAGGGAAGCAAGCAGATATGCCTGACCTCATGATTCTTGCTTTTAGAACACTATTGATCTTCCAAAAAAGGACACCATCCCTACAGTTTATGCACATTTAATTGTATGGATCATTACTTACGCTGTATGGATTAAATGTAACAAAACTATACATCACAGAGACATCAAACACTATTTCATATAACCAGGCAATGCCCTGAAAATGAACTCAAAGTTAAAAAATTACCTTATAAAGAGTATCCAAATTGATATTTTCTTGCCCAGTTGCATTCATTGCTTTGATCGCTGCAGTTCTATGGAAACAGTGAGAAAGTACGCATGCATGAGAACCTTTTTTCATTGCTAATTAATTTGGTAAGACTTCTTAGAAAATTAACTAATATTAACAGGTTAATAAAGTATATGTAAATAAAGTGGCCACATTTACAAATGACAAGTTAAAGATGTACTGTAAATGTGAAGGAATTTGAAACTGTAGGCAAAAAATTAAATCAGTATCCTCAAATTGATTTGTGGGAGCAGTGCAGGTGCATCAAACAGAATACAGTATGGACGATGTGTGGCTTCAATTGAATTTAGAAAAACTCAACTTCCTAGAAAATTAAAATGTTTATTTGTTATTTTGTTTGTTTGCAGATTAAATAAAATGTGTTATCACTTGTGTATGTGTTTGATGGAATGCTATTTTCCATATTTGTTGTGTATTGTTTTGCAGTTCAAATCATCGACAATCTTTAGGCCTGGGTCCCTCGGTTTCAGTAATGACTCAGTATGGGGGGGTTCCCAGATTTTAATAATGATTCCGTGGGGGTCGCTGGGTTCCAGTAATGATAAATTGGGAGTCCTCAGAAGTTAAAAGGTTGGGAACCACTGTTATCGATTATAGAAGTAAATATTTTTATGTATTGGGATACAGACATTCTTAACTAAAAGGTGCAGGCATCCTCACTTATTGCCTTAAGGTCATCCATCAATACATAGATTGTCATTTTGAGGTGGTTGTCAAGCAAGACATATGAGATCTAATTCACGAGCAAATGTGCGAAACTATGGCCAGAGAGTTTTGCTCCTGTATGGGTGTAGTTTTACAAATGTAAGAGATTCAGAAAACTTTGCAGGTTATCTCTGGAAAGCTATGCAGCTTTCTAAGCAGAGTCCTAGAAAACGTTTGCAAATTCATTTATAACTCTACTTACAGACAGTTTCAGCTGCCTGGAAAGCCTCAAAAGATCAATTCTTTAACAAAGTAAAATAAAAAGTACAGAGAGAGAGAGAGAGAGAGAGGAGCGGGGGGCTTTGGTACAGCCCCTTGGCATTGGTTTTCATGCGTTTTTTCATGGTTAATCATTGTTTGGATGAGCTACCCAGCAAGGTCATTGCATTTCGTGGGAGATTACATTGTTCCATTTGTGTTTGGGTGATGGGGCTCAAGTAAACTTTAAATGCTGGTGAACAGTTGTTTTGCTTCTGAAGTGCTTCTTGTTTGGATGCCTCAGCCCGTTAAATAACGGCAGGCACAGTGCTATTTACTAAAAAGTAGTGAATATTTTTTTGTTTTACTTTGCTGTCTGGAAACCATTGTCAGATGTACAGCTTTTTTGTTCGTAATGTAAAGATATACCTGCACACAAGACTACTACTTTGCTGTGTACGCTTTTAAAAACTACACTTATAATGCAAACTCCCTCTTCTGACTGCCTTCCCTAATCGTCTTCATTGGGATTTGCTCAAAAAATGGGCACTACTACCAGCTTCCTGTTGTCAATTTTGTTTTGGTACTTCTGAAAATTAATTTTTCGTGGGTTTTAGGGCTGGGGAATGACAACAAATGATAATAGGTAGCCTGTTGGATTAGGGATAGCAATGAGCTGGAGATGAAATTCGTTTTGCCACCTTCAAGCTGAGTAAACATCTCAAACTATAAGTGTTGAAATACTATTAAAAAAAGGGTCTCTGCTATTCCAGGAAGCATTTTGTTTCCATCACTGAATGGCCCTGTCTTTTAAAGGTCCTTTGTTTTAAAGTTGAAAATGCATCCAAAATCAGTATGGGATGTTATTCTCGGTTGAAGTTGAAATCCACTGTAGTTGTTTCACTCTACCCCTTCCTGTGTCTACATGACCTGCTGAGCATCAAGCAAGGACTGAGGCTTGAAAGTGAGGAAACCTGGCTTGTTGTTTCTGCAGAACAGTTTTTTCTTCAAATAGGTTGGTGTAGTTCTGAAAAGTTGTGGCATAGTAAAACTGTCAGTCATTATGTTCTACCACAATATAGATTTTTTTTAACAACTCTACGATATTGGCTTCCAACATATTCTGAAGATAAAAAGCTGTGGTTAAGAAATGCAAATGTACACTCCCCTACATCTGCTTCTCTTGTCACTATACTAGTAGTCGATATTCTCAAATAGATAATATGTGTAGTTCGAAGATACTGACTTCTGTGTTTGGACATAAACCCCAAACAAAAGTACGTTCCTCCCATTTTTTTTTCCATGGGATATTGCTGGGTACTTGAATATATCTAGAAGGAAAGAATCCTCTCATACTCTGGGAACTATTCTCTTAATCCTTGTTGCCACAATCCTTTTGGCTGGCTCTGAGGCTTTACTAAGCAACTGGGTTACTTAACTTGAGTAAGCCATGCGGACAACCTCTATTCAGCTCGGCAAAAGATGCGCTTGTGATGTGGTCACATGACAAGGGGTTTCTTCCATTCCCACAGGAAGTCCCATAGCTCTAATGCCCTTTGGTTATGGGTGTGTGAGAAAAGGAGTGACTTCCTGTGGCAACTATTTTATTTGGGGGCTCAAAGGGCATTTGCCCTATATCTGCAATGGCTCACACTATTTCCAACATGATTTCAGAGAAACACCTCTCTCAAAGACCTGCTTGAAATAACTCTTATCTGCTTCCTGATTACATGAAGTGGCTTTTAATGTACTACAACCACTCAATAGTGGAAAGTGGTATTATATTTGCTTACAAAAGAATGTAACTATTTATGAGTAAGCACCCTCTACTGACTCTACTGTCAGATCCTTTGTCTTGCCTACTCCATTTTTTGATAGTTAATACAGAGACCTTTGTAACTAAATCATACTTTTCAATAGAAAAATGTAATTACAAAATAATAAGCAATTGACAAATGAAACATTGCTATTGGTAATAACTGATATAAACACACATTAAATAATTTACAAGTATTACATACATTAAAAAATACAAGAGTGTCGTCATAATAACAAGGTTTGTGGAGTTCATAATAATAAAATAAAGTTCTAGACAATAGGGAGTTTTTTCACCTCATGGAACGAAGTGCCTTCATGTATAGCTCAATCTTTTCTCTTATTACCTATAATATCAGTCTGAATAACTAAGAAACATTGAAGTTGTTAGCTGCAACATATCCTCATTTCGAAATAGAGGGGTGCTCTAACTGGTAGTGAAAAAACCTGCATATAAAACAATTCAATCATCAGGAATATTTGACTTTTGGAAGTTGCAGCTAACAATAAAACTTACCTTCGATCATCAGATGGTGGTGGTGTTGTCCAGTGGTCATAGTTTGTCTCAACACGGAACCACCTGCAGTAAAAAAATATAATGCACATTTAGACGTGCTTACCGACTTCTCTGCACAATATGGACAACATGTAAGTATTCATATTTATGCATAAAGATTTTATAAAGCATTTACATGTTGCCTTTGTCACTTCAGAGCACTGAAAATAATTGGGGCGTGTACAATCGCAAAAATGCCTTTTCTACAAACCACAAATTGTGATTTGGTAAAATGTTATCGACCCTCAATTTAGGATTTTGATCCAATGTTTAGGGCGTCCGTTCCAAATATTAAATCTGAATGGTATGTATTAATGTTTTATCCGGTAGCAGAACATTGATAATTTACCGACTACAAACATGTAATGATATTGGTCCCACAGAACACAGCCTAAGTTTAACAAAGGTCAGTTTATTTTTTTATTTTTTTTGTTTAAACGCATCCTGCTTTCATTTAAAGAAAATGGTCTGCATTGCGAAAAAATATTGCTTAATTTTAAAATAATCACAGGCATGGTTTCCTGCTGACCCCAGTGATGCGATGTCTGCGATTCCTAGAGGTTTGCAAAACACCACACTAGTTGGAAAAATACTGGTCCCAAATTGTGACCGTTATTTGCGATCAGTACTTCGTACATCAGACCCAAAGTACAGTGTCCAACAGGAGTACAGATAGAATGCTTAAGTGGAGCACAAAAGGAAATCAGTTATCGAGCATCACTGGCCTAGTCAGCCACAAATGGAACCCAAGCATGTCTAAACCACAGGCAGTTTAAACTGATCAATACTACATCACTTTACCAGTCCCCTGCTAAACAGACACAACTCGTCAATGTACACTGTCATCCTACACCAGTCCCAAGTACAATTATTCATCCTTTTCTCTACAGCTGCCACAGCTTCCCTTATCACCAGCACTCAGCATGAGCCATTGACATCGCACAGGGATAGTGAGTTTGTGAGTTGTCCCATGTACCAGATCATGGCCAAGAACTATGGGGGTCATTCCGCCAGGGCCAGCGACCGCGGGAGCACCGCCAACAGGCTGGCGGTGCTCCCATGGGCATTCTGACCGCGGCGGTACAGCCGCGGTCAGAAACGGGAAACCGGCGGTGTCCCGCCGGTTTCCCGCTGCCCAAGGGAATCCTCCATGGCGGCGCTGCAAGCAGCGCCGCCATGGGGATTCCGACCCCCTTACCGCCAGCCTGGCTCTGGCGGTTTTGACCGCCAGAACCTGGCTGGCGGTAACGGGTGTCATGGGGACCCTGGGGGCCCCTGCAGTGCCCATGCCAATGGCATGGGCACTGCAGGGGCCCCCTAACAGGGCCCCACCAAGATTTTCAGTGTCTGCCAAGCAGACACTGAAAATCGCGACGGGTGCGACTGCACCCGTCGCACCCCACGCACTCCGCCGGCTCCATTCGGAGCTGGCATCCTCATGGAAGGGCGTTTCCCGCTGGGCTGGCGGGCGGCCTTCTGGCGGTCGCCCGCCAGCCCAGCGGGGAACTCAGAATGGCCGCCGTGGTCATATGACCGCAGTGCGGTCATTCGGCGGCTCCCGCCGGCCCTGCGGTTACCGCGGCCGGCGGGAGTCAGAATGACCCCCTATGTCTCGTGCAACACCTTTTTGTTATATTCATTGTTATTGCGTCTTTTAAACAGGTGAGTCTGAAGATTAACTAATGCTATATACCCATCTCGAAGGATATTAATCTTTTCTTACTGTTTTATAAATTGGGTTTAAGGGGTCTAACAAAACTAAACACTGCTTCTTTAAAGCCTATTCTCCTTTAATTAAATAGTGGCTGGTGCTTCAAAGCTAGCCAATATTTGAATGAATCTGTAACAAACCTCCAATAAATATGTACATAAATTAATTAATAAAGTACAAGACATAGGGGGTCTGGCTGGGCCCGCCAGAATACCGCTGCGCGGTCAATAGACCGCCGCGGGTATTCTGGGTTTCCCGCTGGGCTGGCGGGCGACCGCCAGAAGGCCGCCCGCCAGCCCAGCGGGAAACACCCTTCCATGAGGATGCCGGCTCCGAATGGAGCCGGCGGAGTGGAAGGGGTGCGACGGGTGCAGTTGCACCCATCGCGATTTCCAGTGTCTGCATGGCAGACACTGAAAATCTTTGTGGGGCCCTGTTACGGGGGCCCCTGCAGTGCCCATGCCATTGGCATGGGGACTGCAGGGGCCCCCAGGGGCCCCACGACACCCCATACCGCCAGGAACAGGATGGCGGCCAAAACCGCCAGGAACAGGATGGCGGTATGGGGGTCGGAATCCCCATGGCGGCGCAGCCATGGAGGATTCCCCAGGGCAGCGGAAAACCGGCGGTACACCGCCGGTTTTCCGTTTCTGACCGCGGCTGTACCGCCACGGTCAGAATGCCCAAGGGAGCACCGCCAGCCTGTTGGCGGTGCTCGCGCGGTCGTTGGCCCTGGCGGATTTTACCGCCAGGGTCAGAATGACCCCCATAATTTCCTAATTTGTTCTTGAGCAGTCACAGTTTTCTCTATCATTTACTCTTAATAAATAACGGTTCCTTATGTCTTCATGTTTATGTATGTTGAATTTTGAATACATAGGGGGTCATTCCAACCCTGGCGGTCATCGACCGCCAGGGTGGAGGACCACGGAAGCACTGCCAGCAGGCTGGCGGTGCTTCATTGCCCATTCTGACCGCGGCGTTAAAGCCGCGGTCAGAAAAGGGAATCCGGCGGATTTCCCCTGCTTGGGCAGAACCTCCATGGCGGCGCTGCTTGATTCCGACCCCCTTCCCGCCATCCTGTTCCTGGCGGTTTTTACCAGGATGGCGGGAACGGGTGTCGTGGGGCCCCTGCACTGCCCATGCCACTGGCATGGGCAGTGCAGGGGCCCCCTAACAGGGCCCCAGAGAGATTTTCACTGTCTGCATTGCACCCCTGCATTCGGAGCCGGCTTCAATGTTGCAGGGGCTTTCCCGCTGGGCCGGCGAGCGCTCCCTTGGCGGGTGCCCGCCAGCCCAGCGGGAAAGTCAGAATGGCCTCCGCGGTCTTCTGACCGTGGAGCGGCCATTTGGCGGTTCCCGCCAGGCGGGTGGCGTCCGCCGCCCGCCAGGGTCAGAATGACCCTCATAGTTCCTTACATCTCAAAGGTTCTTTCAAGGTAATGGATCTGTTAGCAGACATGGTGCTAATAGAGCAACCACAGTCTAGCACTTCCAACTCTCTTGCGTTTATTGTACTCTAGGCACTATAAGGAAGCCAAGTAGAACACATCAACAAGACTTCCCCCTTTTTCTCAAACAGGAGAGATACTCAACTCTCAGTTCCCCAGGCTGAGGCGAATTGACCCTTTTATAAATGTACTGTGGGAAAGTTAACCATACATATCAATATCAGACATACAGTCACACAAGATACAGGCTTGATTACTCAGAACTACTGTGTTTACACAATAGAGTGCCTCCACTCTGTTAGGTAACATGATATTAAGCAGACAATTCAGAGGGATCTCACCTGCAGCCTGTAAGTGGACATTAACAAAGCCAGTTAGAATACCTAGGTACCATGAGTATATCTTACGCTATTTCATATATCTGAATGAATGTAGAGTTAACTTGTGACCAATCAATCAATCAATCACTGCATTTGTAAAGCGCACTACATACCCGCGAGGGTCTCAAGGCGC